>NC_091855.1:12132767-12437448 GCF_037783145.1 Equus przewalskii | reverse complement strand
TGAGCCATGCCTGCATCCCTGCTATAAATCCCACTTGATCACAGTGTATGATTCTTTTAATGCATTGCTGTATTTAGTTTGCCAATATTTTATTGAGGATTTTTGAATCTATGTCCTCGGTGATATTGGCCTGTAATTTTCCTTGTTTTTTTTTGTCCTTGTCTGATTTTGGTATCAGTGTAATGTTGGCCTCATGAAATGAGTTAGGAAATATTCTGTTTTCTTCAATTTTTTGGAATAGTTTCAGAGGGATAGGTATTAAATCTTCTTTGAATGTTTGGTAGAATTCTCCAGAGAAGCCATCTGGTCCTGGGCTTTTGTTTTTTGGGAGGTTTTTGATTACTGTTTCAATCTCTTTACTTGTGATTGGTCTATTCAGATTCTCTATTTCTTCTTGATTCAATTTTGGGAGGTTGTATGAGTCTAAGAATTTATTCATTTTTTCTAGGTTATCCAATTTGTTGGCATATAGTTTTTCATAGTATTCTCTCATAATCCTTTATATTTCTATGGTATCCATTGTAATTTCTCCTTTTTCATTTTTGATTTTATTTATTTGAGCTTTCTCTCTTTTACTTAGTGAGTCTGGCTAAGGGTTTGTCAATTTTATCTTCTCAACGAACCAGCTCTTACTTTCATTGATCGTTTCTACTATTTTTTGAGCCTCTATTTCAAGTATTTCTGGTCTAATTTTTATTATTTACTTTCTTCTACTGGCTTTGGCTTTGGTTTTTCTGCTTTGGTCTTTTTCTTTTTCTGTTAGGTATAGTTTAAGATTACATATTTGAGATTTTTCTTGCTTTTTGAAGTGGGCCTGTATTGCTATAAATTTCCCCCTTAGAACTGCTTTTGCTGCATCCCCTAAGAGTTGGTATGTTGTATTTTTATTTGTCTCCAGGTAGTTTTTGATTCCTCCTTTGATTTATTCATTGATCCAATGGTTATTCAGTAGCATATTGTTTAGTCTCCACATATTTGTGACTTTCCCAGCCTTTTTCTTGTAGTTGATGTCTAGTTTCATAGAATTGTGGTCAGAAAAGATGTTTGATGTCATTTCAATCTTCTTAGATTTATTGAGGCTTGCCTTGTTTCCCAAAATATGGTCTATCTTTGAGAATGCTCTGTGTGCACTTGAGAAGAATGTGTATTCTGCTGTTTTTGGATGGAATGTTCTATATATATCTATTAAGTCCATCTGGTCTAGTGTTTCATTTCAGTCCACTATTTCCTTGTTGACTTTCTGCCTGGATGATCTATCCGTTGATGTTAGTGGGGTATTAAGATGGCCTACTATTATGGTATTGCTGTTAATTTCTCCCCTTAGGTCTGTCACTAGTTGCTTTAAATACTTTGTGCTCCTGTGTTAAGTGCATATATATTCCTAAGTGTTATGTCCCCTTGGTGGAATGTCCCTTTTATCATTATATACTGCCTCTCCTTGTCTCTCATTGTCTTTTTTATCTTGAAGTCTGCTTTGTCTCATATAAGTATGGCAACACCTGCTTTCTTTTGCTTGCCATTTTCTTGGAGTATAGTCTTTCATGCCTTCACTCTAAGCCTATATTTGTCTTTAGAGCTGAGTTGTGTTTCCTGGTGGCAGCTTGTTCTTGGGTCTTGTTTTTAAATCTGTCCAGCCACTCTATGCCTTTTGATTGGAGAATTTAATCCATTTACATTTAGCATGATTATTGATATATGAAGGCTTAATATTTCCATTTTACCTCTTGTTTTCTGGTTGTTCTATATTTCTATTTTTTCTTTTCCCTTGCATTTCTGACTGCCATTTCAGTTTGGTGGTTTTCTGTGATGGTTTTCTCAGTTTTCTTTTTATTTATGATTTGTGGCTCTGCTCTGATTTTTCCTTTAGTGGTTACCATGAGGTTTGTATAAAAGGTCTCATAGATGAGATAGTCCATTTTCTGATAGCCTTTCATCTCCATTAGCCTAAAAAGGTTTCATCTGCTTACTCCTTCTCTTCTGAGTTATTGTTGTCACAAATTCTTTTTTGTGTTGTGAGTTTGTGACTAAATTGAAGTGTTTATAGTTATGTTTGATGCTTTCCTTTCCTTTATCTTTTATGTTATAATTGCTTGCTAATCTGTTCTGATAGAGAGCTGTAATTTTCTGATTTTGTCTGACTATTTAACACCTTATTCAAAGCTTTGTAAACTTTTGCTTTTTTTTTTCTTTGGTGAGGAAGATTGTCCCTGAGCTAACATCCATCACCAATCTTCCTCTTTTTGCTTGAGGAAGATTGTCCCTGAGCTAACATCTGTAACAATCATCCTCTATTTTGTACGTGGGATGCTGTCACATCATGGCTTGCTGAGCAGTGCATAGCTTTGCACCCAGGATCTGAACCTGTGAACCATGGGTCACTGAAGCGGAATGTGCAAACTTAACCACTATGCCACCAGGCCAGCCTGTTAACCTTTGTTTTTTTTGTTTCAGTTGTGAGGGCTTCCTTCACCATTTCTTGTGAGGGAGGTCTAGTGGCAATGAACTCCCTCAGCTTTTGTTTATCTGGGAAAGCTTTTATTTCTCCATCCTATCTGAAGGATAGGTTTTCCTGGATAGAGTATTCTTGGCTAAAAGTTTTTGTCTTTCAGTATTTTGAATATATCATTCCACTGTCTCCTAGCCTGTAAGTTTTCTGCTGAGAAATATGCTGAAAGCCTGATAGAGGTTTCTTTGTAGGTTATTTTCTTCTGTCTTGCTGCCTTGTTGCTGGCAACAAGACAGAAGTGCCCTCCTTGTTGTTCACTTTTGCCAGTTTTATTATTCTATGCCTTGGAGAAGGTTTTTTACATTGATGTAATGAGGAATTCTATTGACTTCATGTACTTGTAAGTCCAGTGCCTTCCCCAGATTTGGGAAGTTCTCACCTATTATTTCTTTGAAGAAGCTCCCTGCTCCTATCACCCCCTCTTCTCCCTCTTGAACCCCTATATTCCTTATGCTGCTTTTCCTAATTGAGTCAGATATTTCTTTCTTTCTTTCTTCCTTCCTTCCTTTCTTTCTTTCTTTCTTTCTTTTCTTTCTTCTTTTTTTTTTTTTGAGGAAGATCAGCCCTGAGCTAACAGCTGCTGCCAATCCTCCTCTTTTTGCTGAGGAAGACTGGCCCTGAGCTAACATCAGTGCCCATCTTCCTCTACTTTATATGTGGGATGCCTACCACAGCATGGCTTGCCAAGCGGTGCCATGTCTTCACCTGTGATCTGAACCAGCAAACCCTGGGCCGCCGAAGTGGAACGTGCACACTTAACCACTGTGCCACCAGGCTGGCCCTGAGTCAGATATTTCTTGAAGAATTTCATTTTTCAAAAATCCTAGTTCTCTCTCCTCCTCCATCTGAAGCATTTCTAGATTCCTGTCCTCTAATTCACGAATTTTGCCCTCCATAACGTCGGCTCTATTTTTTATGGGTTCTATATTATTTTTTATCTCATTAACTGTGTTCTTCATATCTAGAATTTCTGTATAGTTTTTTGTAAGGGCTTCAATCTCTCTGGTGAAGTATTCCTTCTGCTTGTTAATTTTATTCCTGAACTCATTGAACTGTCTCTCTGAGTTTCTTGTATCTTGTTGAGTTTCTTCATGACCACTATTTTAAATTCTCTCTCATTTAGATTGTAAATTTCTGTGACTTCAGAATTGGTTTCTGGAGACTTGTCATTTTCCTTCTGCTCTGAAGTGTTACTGTAGTTCTTCATGTTGTTTGATGAACTGATCTTTTGCCAGTGCATTTGTGATAGTATCAGTTTGTAGATTCCACCTGCCACTGCTGGAGGAAGCAGGAGCTGTGTTTCTGATCCCATCTTGTCTCCTGGAGATAGTTCAGTTACGGCTGCTCTGTGTTTGCATGGGCTGGCCACAGCTGCTCAGTGGGTCACTCTCACGGGGGTGGGGCCTCTGTGCTCAGCAGGTGGGTTGCACAGGTGCAGGCCAACTCTGTGCTTGCTGGTGATTTGGCTGAACTGCTGTCCTTGGTAGTCAGGGCACCTTCATGGGGGCTGCTCTGCGGCTACTTGGTGGGGAGTGTTCTCACTGGTGGGACCACCAGGGCACAGTGGGTGCTCCTGTAGGCTGGGCTACCCCTCCAATAGTGTTTGCATGCAGGCTGGGCTGTCCCTGCCTCCTCTTAGAATTTCTCTGGCTGCTGTGTGAGGCTCCATGACCTGGCTCGCTACTGCCGGGGAGAGGGAGGGGTGCGCTCACCTAGTTTCACTGCTTCCCGGGGATCCAGTCCACCCACCTTCGGATGTATAGCTGTGTGGGTCTCTCAGGCATCCTATTGTGCTGTATGGTTATCCTCTGTTGGTTAATGAATGTCCATTTAGCTGTAATTTAGAAGGGGAGAGACAAAAGGAACAGCTCACTCTGCCATGTTGCTGATGTCTTGTTTTCTTCTGAACTTGGAACAAAATCTAAACTTCTGAGAGTGCCAAGACCTACATAGACTGGCCCTTGTCTACCCATCCAGCCTCATCTCCTACTGTCCTACCTTAGCTCTGACTTGGCTCAGCCTTGGGCCTGGGTTCCACTCTTCTGTTTGCCTAGAAAGCACTTTGCCCAGATCTCAGCAAAGTGAATCCTTTTCTGCACAAGACTTTCTGGTGCCATGTAGATGGAGGTGTGTTCTCTGATCCACCCAGCTCATGATGCTGAATACCATCTCAGAGCCCCTGTACCAGTTGTCTCAGATTTACCTCCTTTGTAGCACTGTCTGAAGATATCTTATTTGTTTAGTGTTTATTATCTATCTCTCCATCTAGGTGCCAAAGCACTGGGACCTTGTCTGTCTTGTCCTTGGCTGTATCTCCAGCATTTAGAACAGGACCAGCCTGGCAATAGCAAGCACTCAAAAATATCTCTAAATGTATAAATGAATGAAGGAAGGAAGGAATGAGTGAATGAATTTGCTCCAGTTTTTTCCAAAGGCCCACATTTTGAGGGCCTTTGACAAACCTAGACAAACTACAAACAGAGCAAAGCTAGAACATTATCTTGGTCTTGCCAGCTGGATGTGGCATTTCAAAGCCAAGGGTTCTGAGTGTGGCGTCCTCAGTTGCTGCCATATTTGGTTCTCCTTCCCCACAAAACTCATTCCTATCATCCTGATAGACTTGAAAGTTTTACAATGTGGTATCAGAAAACCAGAGTTCTGTGACCTGTTTTTTTTTTTTTTCAAAGATTGGCACCTAGGCTAACAACTGTTGCCAATCTTCCTTCTTTTTTTTTAAGGATTGGCATCTGGGCTAACAACTGTTGCCAATCTTCTTTTTTTTTTCTTCCTGCTTTATTTCCCCAACCCCCTCCCCCCCCCCGCCCCCGGTACATAGTTGTATATCTTAGTTGCAGGTCCTTCTAGTTGTGGGATGTGGGATGCCACCTCAACGTGGCCTGACGAGCAGTGCCATGTCCACGCCCAAGATCCGAACCCTGGGCCGCTGCAGTGGAGCGTGCAAACTTAACCACTCGGCCACGGAGCCGGCCCCTGTGACCTCTTTGAATCTTGATTCCTTTATCTCTAAAACAAAGATAAGAATAAATCTACCCAGGAGGGACTGTTTGAAGATTAAGTAAGAAAGTAGGTATGAAAAGAAAATATTTGCTAGTGTGATTGCCAGTCTTTCAGGGTACTTTGGAGAAATGAGAAGTGGATGTGGAAGGGCCTCGTTAATTCCAAACTCAGGAAAGTGCCCTACATTTGGGCATCATCCTCAAGACCTCAATTCCCTTTATCCCCACATCCAATCATGTACCAGTTTCTATCAAAGCTTCCTCCACTCTGTGAAGTGGGGACACCCTTACTTAACTCCTGTGTCATTTGAGATCTAATGCCAGACCCAAGAATTTGATTAGATGAATTGACATGCCTGAAGTTCAGAGATATTTTTAAAGTATTAGATTCCTTCCTTTCCCTGAGGAAAATTCATCCTGCTCTGCAGAGCCACAGAAGGCTTTCCTATGCTGTGAAGATCAGGGCGCTTTCTGGGCTTGTCAACCCTCAGTTGTTTAGATACGAGTAAAGGAGTAAATCCTTCTACAGTATTCCCCCTTGCAGTCCTCTTATGATTTGAATAGTCGCTGAGACCTGGTAGATTCCACCTGGAGAGCTCAGCGCTTCCACTCTACTCCCAACTTCTAACTGGCTGAAGGGACTACATGCTTTTACCAAACCAGTCTGACATGCCTGGTGTCCTCCTTCATGGTCTTATCCAGGAAGACACTATATTTTCACTTGCTGGCCTTGTACTTTTGTTGGTAATAAGCCACCTTAGTTTATTATGATTTTTTAATAAACTTCATTTCCCTGTTCTTCTTCCCCTTCCATCTAATTATTTACCAGCTGGACTACTGTAATGGCCATTAAGTGGTTTCTGTGCCTTCAGTCTCACACCCCTCCAATATAACTTGTTGCTATTGTTAGTTTCGCATCCCCTTAGGCCCAATTCCCAAAATTCACAGTGACAATAAAGTGATCTGGGAAACAAATTAATGCCAGAGGGACAGAGCCGGTGAGGTCGGGCTCCCACCTTTCTTCTCCATCTCAGAGGAGCTACTTTCAGTGAGCTAACTGTGGACCAAATAAGAGGGTATTGCCCCAACAGACCAATTCCAGGTCTGACTATGTACTAGATTGCTAGTTAACCTGGCCAGCTCACATCGTGTCTCTGAGTCTTAGTGTGCTCATCTGAAACAATAAAAATAGTAATGGTTAAAATGTCTTTTGTATTGACTATGTGCCAGGCATTGCTTTAAGTGCTTTACATGGATCTACTTACCCTTCCACTATCCCTTTCAGGTAAATGCTATTAATATTATCTGCATTTTACAGATGAGAAAAATGAGGCACAGAAAGGTTAAGGAACTGGTCCAAAGTCACGCAGCTAGGAATTGTTGGGACTCTGATTCATACCCAGGTAGTGGCTCCAAAGCCTGCACTTGGATGCTGCAAAAAGGAAGAATTGAATTATATGAGCTTCTGGGGTCTCTCTAGCTCTAAAAAACCTTAAGTTCATATGTCAGAGAAGGCTTCTGCTTCCCCCAAATAACACAAAGGGCAGGAACAGAAGTACGTAAAGGTGTGACACTGCAGCCAGTACAGTTCATCCTCAGGCAGGGAACATTATCTAAATATAGAACCTCCCTTAACATCGGAAGGTCTGAGTAAACTAGGTTAGCTGTCGGGCGAGGCGCTGGAGGCAGAGCAAGCTGAAGGTGCGCCAGCTGCGCAGTAGCACTGCGCAACGATGTAGGGCGAGAATTCTCCCTGAGCTCTGCCCTGCTCGCATCACTGCTTTCATTGCACGTCCTTTTGCGGGATTACATAATGCTGATTAAGGTAGATTACTTTATGAATCAATCTGCCTTTCAGAGAAACCAGGGCATTTTGCCAAACCCTTTTCCACCAAGATGACAATTTCATGCAGATTTTAGGTTTAGGTTAATTCTCTTTGTGTTTGTCAGTTGCAAGAGAAACTCCGGCATGTGTCTAATCCAAGCACAGCTGGACTGTCTTTGGGCATTCACACCTTCCAACAATGTTAACTTCCTCCCTGGCATACTCTTTGAAAGATGTTTCTAGGCCCTTTAAGTACTATCGTGGGTTGAATTGTGTTTCTTCAAAGTTCAAGTCTTAAGCCCTGGTATCTGTGTAAGTGGCCTTATTTGGAAATAGGGTCTTTGTACACGTAATCAAGTTATGATGAGGTCATATCTGTTTAGGGTGGGCCCTAATCCAATGACTTTGTCTTTATGAGAAGGAGGAATTTGGACACACACAAACACACAGGGAGAAAGCCATGCGACAATGGAGGTAGAGATTGGAGTGATACTTCTATAAGCCAAGGAATGCCAAGGGTTTCGGGAAAACCCCAGAAGCTAGCAAGAGGCAAGGAAACATTCTCCCCTAGAGCCTTCACGGGGAGCATGGCCCTGCTGACACCTTGATTTCAGACTGTGAGAGAATACATTTCTGTTGGTTTAAGCCACCAAGTTTGTGATAGTTATGGCAGTCATAGGAACCTGGTGCAGATACTTCTCTAGATCTTTTGCCGAAGACATTTGAAGGGCTTCCTAAATGTAATTCCATTACTCCATGCCACGTAAATTGAACTGTGTGGAAGGAAGAGTCCATGGAAATAGAGCTAGAACACAGGTCTGAAGACCTGAGATGTAGCTCTGTCTCTGTTACTTACTAGATCTAATTTACGGGCAAATCACTTAGCCTTTGTGAATTTTTTTTTAATTGAAAAAATGGGACAATTGTAAAAATACTGCCCTGTTTGTTTCATAAAGTTGTTGTGAAGATCAGTAATAATTAACATTTACATGGCACTAGAATGTTTACCAGCACATCCAGGTAAAGACATTACCTTATTTGTTCTTCCCAATGACCCGACAAAGTGGATCGTTTTCTTGATCTAATATTGCTGATCAATGCAAAATTCAAGAATGCTGTTTTCTTGTCAAAGGCAACACAGCTGGTAACTACTAGGCACAGTACTTTCTTGTTCTCCACTCTACATACTCCACTCTATAGTGCCTAGGAAAACACGTCATCGGTAGTAAATGCTCAACACACATTTATTTAATAAATAAAGGAATGAACGAAGCTTTGTTTTCTGACATTTAAACATGTGAATCTTCTAGAACAACTGAGAGAAGATTAATGTGTTAAGTATACAGCGTACAGTTGCTTTCATTCATTCGTGTACTCTAAAATACGTGTTGAATGTTTACCAAGTGCTGGGCATGGGTCTGGGTACTAGACAGACAGCAGTGATGAAATAGACCAAGTCCGTGTTCAGGTAGAGCTTACCTTCTGGGGGGAGATAGACAGTAAACAAATAAACTTCTATCTTCACATGAAATTTTTATAGAGAAAATTTAACAGAGTAGTGGGGGGCGGGTAGGGATTATGAGTGGAGGAGAGGGGAGCAAGGATTTTACTTCACGTAGGATAGTCAGGAAAGGCCTTTGAGCAGAGCAGTGAAGGAAGCGCTGGGTATCTGAGGAAAGACTATTTCAGGCCAAGGAAACAAGAAATAGCAAACCAATCCCATGGAGTTTGCTTGGAATCTTCAAAAAATGGCGAGAAAGCCAGTGTGGAAGAAGAGGGGATTAGAGGTCAGAAAAGTTATGAGAGGCCTGATCATGTGGCCTTTGTAGATCAATGACAGAGTTTGTGGCTTTTACTCTGAGATGGGGAGCCACTGGAAGGCTTTACGCAGAAGATCTGCTTATCCTTCCTGATAACGCCTCATATAACTATGTCTTAAAAAGATAGGTTTAAAAGGATACTTTAAAAAGATCATATAGTTCCTTCATGGAGAATAGATGCTGGAAGACATGGGTGGAAGTAGTTTTAAACCAAGGCTACTACAATAGTGTAGGCAAGAGGTGGAGGTAGTGAGAACGGTCAGATTCTGAACACACTTGGAGTGCGGCAATGACAGGATTTTATGATTGATTGGAAGTGGGGTGTGGGAGGAAATGATGTATCAAAGATGACTCTAAGGTTTTTGAAATGAGTAACTACAAGGATAAATTTAAGAGTGATCAAGATGGTGAATTTTGTGAGAAAAGCAGGTTTGGAGTAAGAGCGGGGAGACCAGTTTAATTTTGGACATTTTAATTTGAGATTCATTGTAGGCTTACAAGTAGACGTGTTGTGTACACAAATGGACATACAAGTCTGGAGCTCAGGGAAAAGGTCCAGGCTAGAGATAAAATCTTGAGGATTGTTGGCATATAGAGAGTATTTAAGTCCATGAGATTGGATGAGATTGCCTAAAGAGTGAGTATAGACAAGGATTAGATTTAGAGTTTGAGTCCTGAGACATCCCTCCTAACGTGGGTCAGGAAAGTGAGAAATAATAGGCAGAACAGATTGAGAAGGAACAGCCAGTGAAGTAGGAGAAAAGCCAAAAGGGGAGTGGTGATGTAGAAGCTGATGGAACATGCTGTTTCAAGAACCTCTCAAAACTTATTACACAGAAGAGAAAGGGACAATTGCTAAAAACAATAAACTCAATTCACATACTACTGACTGATTGTTAGGTGAGACTAAGTTGTTTCCATTTAGTTATGACAATTTGGAAGTAATTACTAGGTAACCTTGACAAAAGCCATTTAGATGCAGGTGGGAACAGATCCTGATTGAAGTGGATTCAGGAGAAAATGGTAGAAGAGGAAGTAGAGACAGAAAAATAGATCCCCTGGAAGAGTTTTGCTGTAAAGGAGGCAGAAAAATAGTGTAGTAGCTAGAGAGTAATTTGAAGTCAATGGAGAGGGAAGTGTGTTGTTTGTCTGCTTATTAAGAGGGGAAATCCTAGTGCATGCTAATGGTAATGGTCCTATAGAAAGGAGAACTTTGATTATGTGGGCAAAAAAGGGAGAACTGCTGTGGTGATGTCCTCGAGTCGGTGGGGGAGATGAGATCCATCGAACAAGAGAAAAGTTAGCTTGGAAAGGAGCACAGAGCAGATTCATTGTCACAGGAGAGAAAGCAGAATACATGGGTACAGACACCATTAGGTTGTTTGTTACACAAGTGAGAGCGTGTGGAAGTTTTCTCTGAATGCTTCCGTTATCTCAGCAGTGTAGGAAGCAGGGCCATCAGCTAAGAACGCGGAGGGGGAAGAGCTGGAACTATGAAGAGGTGTGACATCCAGAAGAGTGCGAGAGTGAATAGACTAAGGAAATGTAGTGATAGGATTTCCAGGCAACATTGTATAAAAATGGAAGGAGTTATTTTGGTGAGTTTAAACCAAGAGCTGGAAATTTTATACATTTGTTGACAGCCCGCCCATGGAAGCCATGCTGCAGGCCTTGGTATACAAAGAAGAATTCTGACCTCTAGGAACTTAAAATCATGTGTAAGCAATAAAAAAGAAACACATGAAAGATTCAAATGATAATTTAAGACTATAGAAGAGATCTATGGGACAAGGAGGCATATTAAATTGCTGAATATGTTGAAGGAGTTCAGAGGGAGGAGAGAGGTGATCCAGAAGTGGTATGATGGTCAAGCCTAGTAGAATAGATAAGTTCAGAGAGGGGAAAGTGAAAATAAAGCAAACTATCAGAACAAAGGCTAAAGCCTGGAAGGAAAGAGGCAGAGAAATATAATCACCAAGCAGAGTTGCCACGTAAAATACAGGATGAACATTTAAATTTGAATTTCAGATAAATAACAAACACATTTTAGTGTAAGTATGACCCATGCAAATTTACCTGAAATCCAAGTTAACTGGGTGCTCTGTAGTTTTATTTGCTAAATCTGACAACCCTATCACCAAGGTTAATGGAAATCAAGAGAATGTTAGTTGAACGAAAGGAAGAGAAAATTACAAGAATGCAAAAGGTGTTCAGTGGTGGCAGATGCTTTAATAAAGCCGTGGAAATGAGGTTTTGTCATTAGGACACCAGTGGTGGCATTTGATGCAGCAGTTAAGGCAGAGGTTCAACGCAACCGATATGCACCACTCAGTAGAGTGGTTTGAGAAGAAGAAAGGAGAGAAACATACAATCTAAGGCCAAATGTGGAGATGGACCCCAGGCCCTGGGCTCACAGCCACTGGGATGCAATATGCATTTAGATAATGTGTAAACAACCAAGGTCTTGACTTTAAAACACTGTAAAGGCCAGAGATTGGCTCAACGGCAAGGTCACAGCTTAGCTGGCTTGGTACTTTAGGGCTTAGGCCTCCTTTGATGGGGAACAAGGCAAGGGAAGGAGACACATTATCACCAAAGAAATATGAGAGAAAAAAAGGAATAGGAAGGCTTCTGTTGGCAAAACGTTCATTTTAATTCAACAGTAGACTAAATTCAGATACTCTCAGATGGAAATCAAATTGTGAATTTCAGATTTAAATCACTTAATAGAACACACTCTTTGCCCAGGAGGCTTGCCCTGTACTGGATTTTATTTCATTACAACTGGGTAGAAGAAAGTGTCCAAGAAATTCCATAAGAGCCAAGCACTGATTTGAAAAAGGCGATGGCAGAATTGTTCCTGCCTGGCCACCAGAGATAGAGGCTTGGTCACTGAGAACAGCAAGTCCAAGGGCTGTGAACTATCCGTGGGTAGAAGTGTTAGAATGACAGTGACATATGCTTCTACAGCCACATTTTATCCTTAGGTGCCTCAAGCTTCCATTGTATCATTATAGGATATTTATTGCTGAAATGCCTGCCCCCGGGAAGAAAAGGTGGCAGCTTTTGGAATGAGCTTTTGAAAATGAGGGTAAACAGAGTGACCTTCGACAATAACTGCTAATGGATTAGGGTCAGGGACAGCTCAGTGCTCACAGACCTTAAAAATATTGTCATCTATCTTTCTCCTTGAATAGATTGTTCATCTTGCCAGTTCCTACAGTTAATTAGATTGTTAACTCTGTCTATTTATAGCAGCAAACACTTCACTGGCATGTAGCAAATGCTGATTATTAATCAGGGGCTTCTACTGACTTGGGGTGGAACGAAATGTAATTATTCAAATTAGATTTAGGCCAAGGTCCAATGAGCTCACAGGTAACATCCTGATTTCGCAAGCCTAGTTTCCATAAGCTGCATCTCTGCAAGATGTAGAGATTCCAATCTTCGGGAGCCTTGGCGTGAAGAGTGATGCTGAGTTTAGGCATCTCCCAGCATCCTTGAAAGGATTGCATTCTCTGCTATAAATGTACCTATGCACCTGCCAGCTCATGACTCAAAATCAGCCTTACTAAGTAAATCATTATTCAAAGTAGTTATGGATGTAGAATTTTAATAGCAAATCAATGAAAGTTAATTTTCATGGATGCTATTAGGGAGGGTGTTCACCAAGCCTGTCTCTGATCATATATCACATTACACTTTGGGAGAAAAGCTAAGATATTACGTAGATGACTAAAAAAAAAGTCAGCTATTAGAATGGCCCAACCCTCTCTACTATATTTGACAGAGTGTCCTCCCCAACATTTACTATTTAGAGCTTTAGTGGGAAATAAGGATACTCTAGGGCAGGTGAGGTGGAGGAAGAAAACTTGAGAGGAGTTCTCTGGGCAGTTTGCAGCTGCTCTGAAGGGTGGCTTCCTTCACTGATGGAAGAGCCAGGTGAGGCCAGCATTTGCTGTGCCCTCCATGCCCCTTGCCACTTAAGTTAGACATATGTTCCTCTAAGCTCCTGCTGTGTTTGGGCCTCAGCATGGGGTGGGCAGTGCGCGGTGCGAGAGTACAATGGTCACGTGGGTCAGTGGTGCGGAAGCCCACCATGGAACAGCTCTCAGAAAAGGAGTGGTGTGGGTATTTTAGGAATTTCTCCCTTCCTGTCTAACCCCCACCTCAGCCCCAGCATATCACCTTTAGGATAGTCCTGAGTCATGGAAGTGGTCAGTTGATGACAATTCATTATTTTTAAATTGAACTGAGCCTTGCAGTTTTCTTTAAGACACGGGACAAAACTCTCTAGTGGTTACTAAAAAGTAACATGTCCACTTTGAATAGATATTCCTTATAATAAAACTGTGAGGCAAGTGAAAACTCCAGCACAATGTGGAGCTGTTCACTGACATGTGCAAGGTCATAAAGTGAGTTAGTGACCATCCTGGAATTAGCATGTGGAAGCTCAGTGGTACTGATGGGATTCTCAAGCCACTTGTGGATTGGAACTGTAATTATTGTCTTCTTTGTTATTTTGAGACCCAAATTCCCTTTCTTTATTGATACCTTTGGGGAATTTGTAGACAAAGTTTGCACTTTGCAAAATGAGTTACTTTATAAGAATCCCAGAATGCAGTCAAGCCCATCTGTTTAGTCTCCTACATTAGCTTGCTTGTTTCAGTAAGGGCCCAGACAGTCCTTGGAGAGATGCAGTTATAGGAAAGAAAACTGATTATGAGGGAAAGATTTTAGGGTCACTGAGATTTATTCCCCCTATATGCAAAGTCTGCGTAATACGTGCAATAGCCTGAGATCACCTTGGCATAAAGCATGGCTCACATTTGAGCAGCTAATCGTGCAGCTTGCACATGAGGGGAATAGTAAGCAAAGGATTCCGACCACAGAAGGTTTAACAATCAGGAGCTTAAGATATTGCGATGGAAATGAGGCTGGTTGTGCAGCATTTTAACCAAGCATTACTCTGGAGCTTGTCTCCTAGTATTAAGGCTCTCAAAAATTATTGATTTGGATCCAAGTCCAAATTAACATCTACCTTGTTTTCTGTGAAAGTCAAGATAAATGTGCACCAGCAAACCTGAACCTGAGTTAGACTTTGTGTATGTGTGTGTGTCAGAGAGAGAGAGAGAAAAAGAGAGAGAGAGAGAGTAAGTGGTAGATGTAGAAATCTGAGGGTCGAAGGTAAATAATGATAGATAGTAAGTCTTAGAGATAATTTTGATTTACTCCACATTATTTATAATAATGTATAATCATTCCTTATCTTATTTGTGGGGTTATAAGGACAGAGGTCTTCATTTGTTTCCTAGATAAGGCTCTATCTGAGAGGTGGAGTTAGGTGGCTCAGTCCCCACTGAGTGGCAATTCAAATGTTACTTCAGCCTGCTTTCCAGCTCACAGATTGTGGACAGTGTTGCTTCCCCCCAGCTCCTGTCTCTAGGAAGGCCTCCAGACACAGCAGTTGACACTGATGGATGGTCCCCATCTGGCTCTTTATTGAAGCCCCACGTTGTACATAGAACGGGTGAGATAGCCGATGCCTCAGTCAGGGTGGACAGCTAACAGGTCAATAGAAATTCAACCTGAAATTGCTGTCGCAGCA
This sequence comes from Equus przewalskii, assembly GCF_037783145.1. Lineage (NCBI taxonomy): Eukaryota > Metazoa > Chordata > Mammalia > Perissodactyla > Equidae > Equus > Equus przewalskii. The sequence goes on along the minus strand of NC_091855.1, from coordinate 12,422,672 downwards.
GCTTGTTATGGCTCTCAGCTGTGATGAACAGCTACAGCACTTGTAATTCAGCAAAGGTGGGGCTGTGGGCCCACTCCGCTAGGTGTAGCTAGAACCAGAAGTCAGGGGATCTGGAGCCCAGTTCCAGCTGGAGCTCTGTGACCTTGGGGAGATTTCTCAGTGCTTCTGAGACTGTGTCTTCATCTGCCAGAGCAGTGGAGTGGGCGTTAGACTTTCCCAGCCAGGATCAACTAGGACTACGCACGCATGTGAAAGTACTTGGAGAACCAAAAGAAAAAGTATTAGTAAAACCACAAACCCAGGCAGGTCAGAATTCCCTTGGGGGCATTTCCCCTTCCAGGTTGGGAAAAGTGGAAGAGAACTAATGTTCTTCTGAAACAGGCATCACCTATTTTGTTTCATTTGACTCTATCAAGGTAGGTGTTATTCCCATTTTGCAGATGAGTTGACTGAGGCTCAGAGAAGATAAGTGACTTGCTCAAAGTTGCTCATTTGGGTGTTAACTCAGCAGAGGCAAGACTGGAAGAAGTGTGCCCAATCTCAAAGCTCTGTCTAAGGTATGTGATCCCTGCTTCATTGTTCAGCCGAACACTTACTTCTCCATTAGCAACCCGTCCCTTCTCCCCTGCTTCTGCCACTTAACTGTCATACAACCTTGGCCAAGTTTACCCTGTTGAGCCTGATTCTTCGTCTATAAAAACAGGATTAATACTAGTGGCCTTGCACGTGTGTGTGAGGATTAAATGAATTAGTCTAGGAACAGTGCCTGGTCAGGTGTGGGCACAGAGAATTGCCTCATGTCTCCTCCTCCCCAGCCATCCCCTTCATCCATGCTGCCCACTCCACGGTGCTCCCAAAGTTCGACCTGTGCCTTGAGGCCTCCCTTCTCCCTTTAGCAAGAAGAATGAGAAAATGTCACGGTGCATTATCTTTCCATTTTTACTGACATTAGAAAAATTTTGAGAAACACCCTTAGGTATTTTCTTGGCTAGGCACCTGAGCAAGTTCTCTGGAGGAAAATCTACTCTTCAGCAAAGGGAGGGAGTGCGCCTTGAACTGTTGCTCACGTAAAATCTTGGGGCAGAGAATTTTGACACAACTGACCATTTTATCTGTATTTCCTTAACAGCCAAAAGCTATGGCACCTTATTCTCTCCTAGTGCCCATTATTAATCCTATTTAATATTTATCAATATTGATAAGTGTTGATAAAGTTTGTAAAATAACATTATTTAACTTTAAGATAGTGATTCGAATCACACCTCTAACTCTTTTTTCCACTCAAATTCCATTTGAAATGACCGAAGAAATATTAGAAAACATCTGCCCAAAGCTAAAAAACAGAAAATGATGCAACCTGAGACCAGAAACTTTAAGAAATTTCTACAAGATACCGTTTATGTAAAGCTAGATTTAGGGTTTTACTATAATGAGAAACTCTTATTTTATGAATTTTTTGTTTGTTTGTTTTTGGGTTTTTTTGAGGAAGATTAGCCCTGAGCTAACATCTGTTGCCAATCCTCCTCTTTTTGCTGAGGAAGACTGGCCCTGAGCTAACATCCGTGCCCATCTTCCTCCACTTTATATGTGGGATGCCCACCACAGCATGGCTTGCCAAGTGGTGCCATGTCCGTACCCGGGATCCGAACTGCGGAACATGCGAACTCAACTTCTGCGCCACCGGGCTGGCCCCTATGAATTATTTTTAAAAGCGTTGTTGTGGGTTGAGTTGTGTCCTCCAAATGATATGTTCAAGTGTTAACCCCCAGCACCCATGAATGTAATCTTATTTGAAAATAGGGTCTTTGTAGATGTAATCAAATAAAGATGAGGTCATACTGGATTAGGGTGGGCCCTAATCCAATGATCGGTGCACTTATAAGGAGGGGATTTGGAATAGATACACAGGAAAGAAGGTCATGTAAGACAGAAGAAGAGATTGGAGTAGTGCAATTGTAAGCCAAGCAACACCCAGGATTGCTGGCAACCACCAGAAGCTAGAGAGAGGCAAGGAAGGCTTCTTCCCGAGAGCCTTTAGAGGGAGCATGGCTCTGCCAAAACCTTAATTTTGGACTTCCAGCCTCTAGAACTATCAGAGAATAAATTTCTTTTGTTTTAAGTAGCCCAGTTTATGGCAATTTGTTATGATAGCTCTAGGAAACTAATACAAACTTGATTGAAAACTTTAAAAATGGATTTAGGAGAGGGCTGATACAGATGCAATTCGAACATGTGAAGGAAACACTCACCTGGAAAATAAGTGGGTAGATTCCCTTAGCAGAGCGCCAGATAATCCCCAAGCTCAGACCAACAGGGCTCAAGTAAACGTGGGATACATCCGAACCCTACAAATGACCTTGGGAAGTTGGATTTTGACCCTACTCTTGCCATGACCAGCCATGTCAAGTAAAATGGAGGTATCATCACAACAGGTTTTTTTTTTTCCTAAAGATTTAATGAAGTTATGTCTCTCTTTTTTTTGAAGAAGAAGATTGGCGCTGAGCTAACATCTGTTGCCAATCTTCCTCTTCTTTTTTTTCTTCCCAAAGCCTTAGTACATAGTTGTGTATCCTAGTTATAGGTCATTCTAGTTCTTCTACGTGGGATGCCGCCACAGCATGGCTTGATGAACAGTGCATAGGTCCATGCCCAGGATCTGAACCAGTGAACCCCTGGCTGCTGAAGTGGAGTACGCGAACCTAACCACTACACCACTGAGCCGGCCCCATCACAACAAATTTGATTGAGGAAAGCTGTGCCAGTCAGAGAAGGGGCAGGCTCAGGGGACCAAGACAAACACAGAAAAGCATCCACTTGGCACAGTGGGCTAAGCAAGTACTCTTTCTTGCATATGCTCTTTCCTAACTCCTGGGTACAAACAAGGCTGCCAATCTCGTGAAACTAAAACTACAAAAATATGAGATTTTCCCTTTCTCTTTTGTCTGAAACTAAACAGTTTGAATAGAGATCCGTATAGTTTCTGAGAAGCCACTTTTCAAATCCCCAAACAGGAAACATGTAGACATTCATTCGTTAAACTAAAATTTTTGTTGAGTACTTATTTTGTGCCAGGCATTAGTTAGGATGAGGGTTTTGTTCAGAGATTTTGCATCATATGCAAAGATCTGAAGACAAGACAAAAGAGAACATGGGACAATCAAGGAGCTGCAAGGATGGGTAAACAGAGAAAAACCATTGGGCCTGAGAAATTATTGAATAGTTATTCAAATTATTCACACAAGGGAGGTGAGTCAGAGCAATCAGAGGAAATGACCCCTCTGAAATGGAATTATTCTAAGAAATCAGAAGAAAAGACTTCAGTGAATCATCAGTTCCTTTTAGTATTTTAACACAAGATCAGAGAGGACACTGTATTTATGAAAACACAACAATCTGAGGCTAGGAAATGTTGCCGTAAGATTAGAAATATAATCCTTAAATTGAAATATTAAATAAAGGCTGTATAGAGAAAATTGTAACCTGCAGTAAACTGAATTGATGAATTAGATGATTAGGTTGATAAATTCTCCTAGAATGCAGAAGAAACTATATAAACTTAACCATAATGCATGTAAAGGAAAGATGTATAGAGGATAAATCCAACAGATCCAGTATTAATACATTAAAAAAAAAAATACCAAAAAAAGAGAGCAGCTACAGAAACGGTAACAATAGACATAAAAGAAAAAGAATCCTAAACTTAAAGAAACATTGGAGTCTTCAGACTGAAGGGTCCTACTAGGAATCAGGAGAATTAGTGCATAGAACCCCACACTGAGAGAGAGCCCAAAACAGGCTCCCTCCTACCCTCGGGCACATACCACAGATAAACGAAACAAAATAGATTATCTAGAAAGGGGAAAATAGGACATCAGCATACTGCTTTTCCACCACACTAATTGCTGGAAGACAGGGAATAACATACATAGAATTTTGAGGCAAAAGATTGTTGCCCAAGAGTTTGTTATATGGTTTACGTGTGCGGGCAATAGCAAAATCTATTCTCAGACATTCAAGAACTCGTAAAATATCGCTCTTCCTCAGGAAAATTTCTTAAAGAAGTGCTATGACAATTCAAGAAAAAATTCAAAGTAAAGAATTCAAATTGGAGGAAACCAAGCATCACAGAACTTTTTGCAAGAAATGAAACCATAGAATTTAGTATTAGTGTATAAATAATGACTAACATTATGAAATTTAGCAACAAATATTAAAAATGATAATAATCTGGATTTTAAAAAGTTAGCTTATTCAGATATAAACGGTAGTGGGGAGAAAGAAGGAGGGAGTAAATAGAGGCTCTGTGAGTATGTGAATTCTTTCTGATTTGTTTACTATTTTATCCCCAGGCTTAGAATAGTGCCTGGCATATTGTAAGTGTTTAAGGAATGAATGAAAAGTCTGCTAAATCTCTATAATCGATTAGAATTTAAAACTCCCATCAATCAATAATAAAACGACTATCTGATAGAAATACAAAACAAAAACACAATTTATGGCAATTTGGAGAAAGTAAAAGCCAAACAGCCTCCCCAAAAAGCCGCTCAGTCTAACTAGTAATCAGGAAAATGCAAATCAAAGTAACAAAGACATACCAATTCTCATCCATCAGTCTGATTGCCAAAGATCAACATGTCTGACAATACCAAGTGTTGGTGACCATATGGGGAAACAGGAACTCTCTTAGTCTGTTAGTGGACTTCAAATCAATACTAATACTTTGGAGAATTTGGCAATATCAAGGAAAGTTGAAGATGTGCATATGATTCAGCAATTCTACTTCAAGATACACACCCTGAAGAAACCCTTGTAAATGTGCCCCCCCATGAGCTCCTTTAAGGATGTTCATTAAGCATTGTTTGTAATAGTGACAAACTGGAAACAATCTAAATGTCCACAAAAAGGGGGATAGATAAATGAGCTGTGATTAATTCATATAACTGAATAATATATATCAGTTAAAATGAGTGAACTACATTTGTGCTTTAACTAAATATCAAAAACATAAAGCTGGTAAAGGCAGAGCAAATTCCAGAACGGTATGTCTAGGACATTTAACAAGCCCTCATTACCCACATTACTGCGAACTGGGTATGCCTACGTAGACGGCGAAGAATAGTAAGAAACAAGAACTAGGTGGAAACGTGCCAAATTCGCGAGAATGATGACCTCTGGGGAAGAAGGGCAGGAGAGTTTTGAGACTGTGGACTGAAATAAAGGACTTGAACTTTACAATGTTTTACCTCTTTTATTCAAAAAAATCTGAAGCAAAGTGACAGAATGTTAACATTTGTTAATTCTGAATAGTGGATACATGGGTGCTATATTATCCTTGTATTTTATTTTTAAAACTTTTCACACTTCCCTTAAAGTGTAATAAATATCTACCCTTATGTACTTACAATGATTCCGTTAGAAGATTGATGAGTTTGTAGCAGGGAGAGAATGGGTCCATGTAACTTCTGAAATGATATTAAAAAAACAAAACTTCATGTGTGTGCATTGTTTTCTTGGGGAGGATACAACTCTATCTCTTCCAAAGGCATTTGGAAATGTATAAGAGGGAGACCTTTTTTTTTTTTTAAGGAATATTAGCCCTGAGCTAACATCCGCTGCCAATCCTCCTCTTTTTTGCTGAGGAAGACTGGCCCTGAACTAACATCTGTGCCCATCTTCCTCTACTTTACATGTGGGATGCGTACCACAGCATGGCTTGGCAAACAGTGCATAGGTCCGCACCCAGGCTGTGAACCAGCAAATCCTGGGCCTTGGAAGGTGAATGTAGGAACTTACCCTCTGCAACACCAGGCGGGCCCCTGGAAACGTATGGGGGGAGATTTAGATTTGCATAATACTTTAATGATGCTACTGGCATTTAGCACCTGGGGCCAGGGATGCTAAATATCCTGCAATTTGTAGGTCTACTCCTATACAAAAATAATTGACATCCCCAAATGCCCATAGTGTCCTTTTGGGAAATACTGAGTTAGAAATTGCATTCTGCAGAGGATAACAGAAAATATGGCTATTAGTAGTTAAACAAATAACCATTTTCTTTTCCTTGTGTAGCAGGAAGTCTGGAGTTTGCTGGCATAGGCTCAGTGGCTCAAGAGTGTCAGGGCTTACTTCACTGTGTTTCTATTTGTCTTTTCCTTGTAGTTTCACAATGACTACTGAAGCTCTAGCCGTCAAATCTGGTGTCCAGACAGAAAGAAAGAAGAGCTAGAGAGGGACAGGGCAATACTTGTATGTGGAGAGCAAGATTTTCCCCCAAATCCTCAATAGACTTCTATTTATGTTTCATTGTACCACATGGCCTTGCCTGCTGCAAGAAAGTTTGGTTTTTGGCTTTGCAGTCTTTATCCTAGAGGAAAGCAAGGAAAAAAGGGGTTTGGAACGGGCATTAAGTAAGTCAACCTACAGTACATGCTGCAAAAATTAATAAGTTGTGAATGAATATGAATGAAAACAGTGAGTATATCAAGATTCACTCAAGAAAGCAGAAACCATTCTGAATATTTACCATAAGGGGAATTTAATGCAGGAAATCGGTTACACAGGGGACTGAAGAGTAGAGAAGCTAAATGGGAACGTGAGGCAGCTCAGAGATCAGCAACCTCAGGGAGCTGCTATCCACTCAATGTCAGAAAGACAAAGGGAGCAGGCAGAATTACTGGGGTGGTGTGGCAGAAGCCAGAACCAGGACAGGCCCCCTCAGCAGGAGCTGAAGCCGGAGAGGAGCTGCAGCGATTGCAGAAAACGACACACCAGAGATGGGGCAGAGGAAGACCCTGACCTGTCCCCTCCTCCCACTGGTTTCTTCTAGTGGCCAAACCCAGCGGGGAGCCAGCTTACAGTCTGTAGGGGCCCCACTGTGATGCAGAGCTAAGTAAGAGAAAGACAAGGAATAAAGGGAAAGGAAAACAGGTCCAGACCAAGAATGCTGGGTAGAAATACACGACACACGTCTATGTTAAAGAAAAGGGATGTATAGACAATAAAAGTAAACCAGAGGTGACAAAATTAATATCAGATGATGTAGAATTCAAGTCTCAGGCCATTAAATGAGATGGAGCAGGGTTTTTCCGTCTTTTTTCTTTTATTGCTAATGGGCACAATCCATAACAAAGATGAAGGAATCATTGAAACTTTAAGTGCTAAATAGCGTGGCATCAAATATATATATTAACACCTCTTAGAAATACAATGAGAAATGCACAAGAACCATAATCACAGAGGGAGTCTGGAATCCCTGTGATAGATCAAGCAGACAAAAGTGAATCAGGGCATTCAACAGGAGTTCTCATTAAGACACACGGCAGAGCCAAACCTGAAAGCAGAGATAGTCACAGCTTTAAGTGCTTTTATTAAGACACAAGGAAAATGAAAATAAATGGATTCAATTATGGCTTCAACTCAAGAGGATGTAGAAAACAAATATAACTTTAGGAATGCAAGAGAAAGGAATCAATAAAGACAAAACCAGAAATCAATATATTTAAAAGTGGAATTGATAAATTTACCAAGAGCCTATTTCAAAAAGATCACTAAAAGAGACAAAGTCTTGGACAACCTTATCACAAAAAAAGTGAGCAAAGACTCAAATACACAGCGTTAAGAATAAGAAATGTAACATAACCATAGACATAGAGGTCAAACACATTGGAAGAGCCATACTATATAGGACTCAATCCTAAGATATTTCAAAGTCTCAAAGATAAAGATCATTTTAAAGGGAAATAAAAATATTATAAAATTAAAAGAGGCCTTATTATGGCTCATGAGGCCCTGCAGTTATACTGTGTCATGGAACTACCAGTTTTCCTGTATGACATCTATCATGATGAATGCAAGTGGAATTTAGAGAGCCGTCTTGCTATTAGACCATAAGCTTCCTGAGGTCAAGGACATCTTAAGTGATTTTGCATCTCTGGTGTGTAGCTACAGGATACACTGCAGATGCTCAGGGGATGTTTGTTGCAAAAATTTTTTCTTTCCTCCCTCCCTTCTTTTCTTTTCCCCTCTGGCGTTGTTTCCCTCCCTCTTTCCTTGCCTTCTTCAACACCCCATAGAATAACCAAGAAGCAAGAGCCATTTAGTTTAGAATAAACAGTGCCCTAGTTATGTCATTCTTTTGGTCCTATTGATGGTCTATTCTCTATAGATGCCGTCACCCTGTGCAGGAGGTGTGTGCAGGCAGGCTCCAGCGTGGGGTCCACAGAGGGTTCCTCTGCAAGCAGCACTGCTTATCAGGAGCTGCCCGGAGCTGGTGACTCAGAGAATGGCCCAGCAGGCCCTGGCTGTTGCTAGGAAACCACAGTTCCCCGGTGGAACCCAGCACAACACTTGCAGGTTGTCACTGATAACTTAGAGAAAACGAAGAGCCATCAGAAAAGGTAGAGGGAAAAACAAAAAGCCAAAATGAAGAAAGTAATTTTCCTTGCCCAGCACTAAATGACAAGTATCTAGGGGGATTAGAGACAAAAATAGTCAAAGAGAGGTTGGCATCATTAACAAAACTCACTTTTGCTCTTGATTCTTTTGAATGTGCTGCGAGAACATGGCCAAAAAGATGTCTGTTCCGTAGACAGTCTCAGGGTTTTCTGGAACTTTGGCCATGGAAGTGTTTGGGGACGTGATAGAGGACTCTGCCCCAGGATCCCTGTCCACTCTCTGATTTGTCCACTGTCCCCAGCTGCCTGGTCAGCCAACTTTGCAAGTGAGTGCCCCCCGTGGCCTTCAGCATACATTTCACCAACTGCAAATTAGTGTTGCCCAGGCACATCCAGAGAGGAAACAGCAGAAGGAGAATAAAAGAACCCTAGAGCAGTGTTTCTCAAATTTTTGTTTGTCAGAATTACGTGGAAGGTTTCTTAAACAGGGATTGCTAGATCCTATTCCCAGAGTCTCTGATTCAGGAGACCTAGGTGGGGGCTGAGAAGGTACATTTCTAGTAAGTTCCTGGGTGGTACTGATGGCTGCTGGTCCAGAGACCACACTTTGGGAAACTCTGTCTTAAACTGTTAAATCTTGCAAGAAGTTGACAAATCACTTAACTGAAGAAGAAACAGAGGTTCAAGGAAGTGCAGTGGATTGCCCACGGTCACGTAGCTGCTGGTGGTGGGTTCAAACCCAGGCTTCCTGAACTGAGTACCAGTGCATTTTCTCCAGTACAAAATGCTTTCCAAGCAGCGCCTCTTTAAAAATTCTCCAAAAGACTCCAGATGGCCGCCAACAGGGGTGGTCCCACCAAGCAAATGCCGAGTTGCTAAATCCAACCCTGATAGCGACAGCTTTCCATATGAAGCCAGACACGGTTTGCAAAAGCCTTTGTGTTCTTTGCAGCGTTGTCTCTCATCTTTCTAAATACTGCAGATAGAAAAGTAAGCATGTTGAGGAGGAGCAGACACAGACACACGGGGCTCCGATACGCTTCCAAAGAGGCATGCCTCCAGGGCTGAGCTGCCAAGCTAGGGCTGCCGGTGGGAAGCTCCACTGGCTCTGGACTCAAACCATGAGGCAGCTCTCTCTCTTGCCTGCTACCCCCGCCCCACTGGCCTCTATGTGTGCCAAGATGGCTTCGGAGATATATTTAAAACTTTAAAAATACACATTATTTCCACTTTTGCTTGAATATAGCCTTCATCAGCCATCAAGGCTAATTGTAAGCTGCAGGACACAAAAAGAAAAAGTCAGGCAGACAACATGTGTTAACAAGCCCTGGAGGGCCAAAACAAAACTAGAGCAAGGATGGAGTTTGTCCTTGGTCCCCCTGGTCTCCTCTTTGACTCTCTGCCTCCCTGCTCCTCTTGATTTCTATTCCCACATGACCTTGCTCTTTATCTTCGGCCAAACTCTGCTAAGGTGTGAGATGAAACGGATATAAGGGGTTATTTGCTCACAAGTCTTTTAACTTTAATAAAGGACATTGGAAGACTAAAAACCCTCCAGTGCTTGAAAAAATGAAGCTCTAATGATGAAATTTGGGTGGTATTGCAGGGTGGGGGAGAATCACTAAGAACCAGGACCTTACCCAGCATTCTCTATATTGTACCTCACTAGTTTGTCTCCTGCTGAGGCTAAGACTTACCTTGTGTATTGGTGATACTGACAGAGTCTCCTGCCTCAGGAACCATCACTTGTATTCTCAGTACCTACGTTTTCACCAGAACTTTGTGTCTACTAGATGGCATTCAGATAGAGCCGGTGGCCAAATTCTTATTTCTGTAGCTTAATGATGCTAAGAAAAAATGAACTGGAGACTTCTTCCTTCCTGCCAGGGCTTTAGCTTTGTTCATATTCTCTCTGCCTCATGGGTGGACTGTGTGTCTGTGACCACTACTGAGTGAGTACAGAAATACATGACATTTACTTGTGTATGGTGCTTTATAGTTTTCAATGTGCTTCACATACATTCTTTCCTTTGAGCTCACTTCTTGAGTTTATAGAAATTATCATTTCCATTTTACCTCTGAGGAAACAGAGGTTCAAATACATCAGCTAGAAAATAGCAGCTAGAACTTGAATCTAAGCCTTTTGATTTCTAATTCTAAATAGATCATGTTTCATCCCAAACCAGTAAATCAGGGATGTGTCATAGAGGAGACAGAAGTTGGCTGACTGAGTGGGCAGAGAGGCCCTTGGAGGGCTAACTGGAGTTGGGAGGTGACTCTGGCCAGCGTATGCAAATATCGAAAAGGGGAACATTATGGTGCCAGCCCTCCCTCTGGCGACCCCAATGGATGTCACGATTTGTGTGCCTTGGGTCAAGACTAGCAGAGCAGACAGCAACATAGTGTGGCTTGTAACTTTCAGGAAGGCAGGAGAGCAAGCAAATGTGGGTTGCGTTGGCAGCCAGGAAAGATGGTGCTTAAAATGGAGCAGAGGATCCTCCTGGTTACCTCCGTGATTCCATTCATGCAGTCGAGAAAAGTCCTGAGAAGACGGGGAGCCTCCTTCAAAATCACATTTCAGCTGGGAATGCAAAAATGACTGTGGGCAAGTAGAAGGCCTTGTGCTGATTGAGGTCCCCTGGGAATTGTCTATGTGTTTTCTGCTCACTTAATGCTTTATATAAGTGTTATACAGTGTTGTATTTCATTAATACTGTACCGTCGTAGAGTGCTTCTCCTATATTTCAGATGCTCCCAGGAATGCTGGGAGAAGGAATTATGTTAACTGGCAATATTCCGTGCATTTAATTACTCCTGGGAAATTAATATAGCAATAGTGTTGACCAAGGAGTTAAGAGAAGGAGGGCATTTCAGGTGTGTGGATTAGCAGGCACAAAGGTACTAAGATGGGAAAACTTCATCTGCGGGGAACAATAAAATCCCCTGCCTTGCCAAAGTGGAGAGTCTGGGAATAATAGAAAGTAAGGTTGGGCAGGTAACTTGAGACTGGATTATAGACCTTGGGGTGTCACACTGAAGAGGGCTGGCTTGATGGTGGTGTCACCAAAGGTTTTTAAGTAAGTGTCATTTTAGGAAGATCATTCCAGCAATGCTCAAGATGGTTTGGAGTGGGAAAAGCCTAGGGTCAGGGAGAAAAGACGTAAGGTACTAGAGTAAATTTTACAGGAGGTAATAAAGGGCTGACTTTGTATGGAAGTAGAAAGGAAGGATAGGACAGACATTAAGATGAGTCCCTTTTACTTGCCAAGGAGAAAGTCAATTATTTGTTGCACATATTGTCCCCACTGGGCTCTTGTGGGCAAGAAGCAGGTTTTCCTGCTATTCTCTTAACCTCACGTTCTTGCTGCTTGTTTTTCCAATGTGGTCTCCCGTTGTCTTAATGGAGCAGCAGAGCTCTGCTCATTAAAACTGTGCAGCACATTACAAGTATCAGTCATTTTAAGTAACTGATTTTACAGCATTTCAAACCTGCCAAGTTGATAAATTAGGCACTGTACTATTTTACACATTCTGCAGTCTCAGATTTAGGGAATTTTGAAAATTAGCAAATCCTGTGGCAAATGGCAGCATCTGCTGGCAAATGTGATATTACAGGCTAACTTGAATAGACAGAGTAATGGCCTGGAAAAGATGAACAAAGAGAACAAAGCTTCAGGAGCTGGAAGGGTTGAGGAGGGGAATCCATAGGTCTGTGAGAAATTAATATATTCCAGGGAAAGACAGGAAAAGCAATCAATGATGGCAAGAAAATCCCAAAGTTGGAGAAATCAATCCAGAGAATTTTTCAAAACCTGGTATGTGTCTATCACTGTGCTAGGTGCCTGGACAGTATAAATGTGATATCAGACAAGGTTCCTGACCTCACAGATGATTATAATTTAGCATGATAAATTCTAAAGATCTAAATGCTGCAAAAACTTCTTTTAGGATAAGATTGCAACCAGCATTTCAAGAGTCTGACTACCCTCCCCAAGCCTTCTTCAACAATAATTTTATATGTAATGCATTGGAGAATTATTTTCTTGGGAATCGTTTCCCTGTGAAAACACTTTTTAATATCATATTGGGAATTGGTGTGTGTATGGGGAGGTTAGGCATAGTTTCACTTTACAGTCCTTGGTACTAGAACTCATACATTCTGTAAAGCTAGATTTTCCAGACTATAATATTCTCATGCACGATTCTAAGAAGATGACAGAAGTCTTCGTAAGGTCTAGTCACAGATCTTCAGGGAAACTGGTGTGTAAGAAGAATTCATAGCTTCTCATTTGTTTATATCCCACCTTTTTTCCCAGAAAGAATTTAAGACTACTTTAAGGCAGATAAGGTCAGCAAATTGTAAAGAACTAACTATGTCCCAAACTCTATACTCATTACTGGAAGAGATAAGATGAGGCATGACATATAGTGACTACTCTTAAACAATCTGGTTGGGAAGATAGGAGTACGTATAAAAAGTTAATGAATAATAAAAGATTATTTATTAAAATGTAGTAAAGAGCATAATTTCTGAAACTTGACTGCCTGGGTCAAAATCCAGTCTCTACAGTTTCTAGCTGGATAACCTTGGGCAAGTCGTGGGAGCTCTCAGTGTCTGATCTGTAAAAGGGAGATAATAATAGTCCCTGCCTCGTAGGGCTGTTGTGAGTTTTAAACAGGTTAATGCATGTAGAGCACTCTACAGAGCCTGGCATTAGTAAGCATTATATGCGTTAGCTACTATTATTCTGGAAAGTGGTGAATGAGTGGCATATTCAGCAATCTCTGCAGGAGTTAGCTGTAAATCCTTTTGGGAAATAGTGACACAAATAGAGAAATAGTGTCGAGAAGAAAAGAACACAGAAGGATGAACTGGGGAGGCTTATTGGGAGGGTGGTGGTGGTTCATGTAAGCTAAGTCTTTGAAAAGAAGTAGGATTTATGTGAGAGGAGAGGCAAGCAGAATGGCCTGAATAATAGTGCAGAGATGGAAATGCATATAGCCTGTTACAGAGACAGGAAGAGAGGCTGGTCTGATGAGCAGTGTGAACATAGGGAAAGTAGTTGAAGCCCTACATTGGGATGGTCATGGAGGGCCTTGAATACCAGGCTGGGCAGTCAGAACTCTACTCTGAAGACTTGGGAGACACAGATAGAGTTTGAATGGGGGAGTGTGGCACATTAGGAAAATTAATCTGTGTGGAAGGGTGAAGGATGCTGCAAGGACAGGAGACTGGTGAGGACTTGTAGGGGAGGAAAATAGTTTTCCCTCTACCCTTCTGAGCTTTTAGCTGAGAACTCTGTATTGAAAGACAGATTAACAAGAGAGAAACAAAGGTTATTAACATGTTTACCTCATATATACATGGGAGACACCCAGGGAAAAATGAGCAACTCCCTGAGGTGGCTTAGAATTCAGGCTTAAACACCATCTTAATAGGGGAAGGGGTGGGGGATATGGGCCTCTTAGGGGAGAGTAAATGGTTTTTAGGAAAGATGAATGAATCCTTAGAATAATGGGTGGGAAGTATGATAGTTTGTGACAAAGTGTGTCTGGGTGTGGTGTTGACTTCTAATCTTCTCTGCTGTGATCAGAGTCAATCTTCCCGGGTTGATGAAACTCCGAGGGAGGGGATTTATGACAAGTGAGTTCCTTTTGGGGGATCTTACTTTTGAAAAGGGGAGTTAGAAAGCCTCTCTCTGCATTAGCTGTTTTTCAAGTGGCTACAGTTCAAAATAATCAATATACCAAAGTGGCATATTTTTGGGTGGCATGTTCTGCTACCTTTCAGCGTCAAGTCTGTGTAAGACTGGAAATTCAATGATATGAATCTGCACAAGGGGAAAGGCAGATGGAAGGACACTGAAATGGATCTCACCAAGGAAGACCTGATGACATTGACAGTAAAGGCCAAGGGAGGGAGTAGGAAGATCCTACTGTTTGAAGCTGGAGACATTGGGATAGTTGTGGTATCCAGTGAGCTTAGGAGGAGGCTGGGGATGCCACAGAAGATATTCTAGACATGTTGAGGTGGAGGCGATAGGAAAAAATGAACACGTATAATGACTAGGGCAGTTTCCATGAAGGGGCTCAGATAAATGTCCCTAGCACTTCTAAGGTAGAGGGTCTCCTTGAGTATGGAGAGCATTCTTAGACAGACATCCAAATGATTTTCTCAATTTTTCATTTTTAGTTCACATAATGTCATTATAGGACTAGTGATTTTACTGTTTTTAGGCTGAATCTGGGTACCATTTGTCTGAGCTCCTCAAAAAGCACTTAAGCAATGTAAAGTTTTTATCCTTATTAGCACTAGGTGTGGTCCATCCATCCTAGCTAATTCACATTCAGCCTTTTGTACTTTCTGCCTGAGGACCACAATGTCTCTCCTTTCAATTTAGCATTAATATTAATGATGACTGCTAGAGCAGAAAATCAGATCAGCAGATAGGGCCGCTCCTTAAAGAGTTCCCAGTTTACCCAAATGCAAAGGTCCAGGGCATGTTTTTGTCCTTCAGGTTAAGTCTGGTAAGTGGTGAGAACTCCTTTCCTCGAGTGAAAGGCTAATGCCATTAGAGGTGTTTCACTCTTTTCAACCTCATTCAGCACACCCTACACAGTGGTTCATTAAGCTGTGAGCAGCTGTGTAGTGGCACCAGAGGCTTCTGAGGGCACTGGGCTGAGATGGTGGCTTCACAGTTTAAGTTCTGAGTCTGGGGCCATTTAGAACTCTGTAGGAAGAACAGACGGAGTAGTGAGTGCGGTGAAATTGAACATGGCCTGATTTGGCCTCGTGTTGAGTTAAGGCTACTGGCTCTGAGACCCAGAAATAGTAACAACATGACACATAAAACAAGATGGGGTAAATTTTGCAAAGGATCATTTATTTTCCCATTTCAAGGCCTGAGTGGTTAGATGTAATAGGAATAAGAAGCAAAATAGAAATAAAAATTGTAATCTACAATTTGGCCCAGCTTCCAAACTGTGGTTAGGTGAATTTCAGTATGTCTTAGGTTTTTAGTTAATTTGTTTTTTCTATGTGGCCTTGTAGGATGGGTTAAAAACTATCTGAAGGTATGAGAATTCTCTGGTGTGTAATCTGGTCACTTTTCTCCTTCCACTTGTAAGTCAGCAATGCCCCCAGTGGCAGTGAGCACAAACAGCTCAATATGCTTTGAGTCATACTTTCCATTTTTGTAACTTTTGCTTGTTTTATATATAAATCTAATTTTAGGCGTGACTTATTTTTTCCTCTCTTGCTGCTATATTAGTAAAATTCACAATGCTTTGAATGTAGCAAAGACTCAAATGCTCATTGAATGACTGTTTCATAAGCGTAGTAGGCAGGAAAGAGCTCAGAATGTTCCTGGCTTTGGTGATGCTGTGGTGCAGGCAGTGTAGGCATAAGAGTAAGGCACACTCAGGTTCTAATCCAATGTCACCAGAGGCAAGTCACTTAAACTATCTGTATCCCAGTTTCCCCATCTGCTAAATGGGAGTGTATGATTGTTATAAAATCTTTGTGAAGAATGAAGAGAGAACGTGTAAAAAGTGCCCAGCAGAATACCTAGCATATTAATAGACCCTCAGAAAGTATTTGCCAAAGAAATGAATAACTCCAAGGCAAAATTTCAGAAAACATGGGTAGTTTTCCAAATATAGCAAAGTTTCTGAAGCGTCATGCTGGTGACATGACATTCATTATGGCACTAGCTATATATTATACTGTAATCCTTTCTTTCAATATATGTTTTTAACTGCCAGATATGTGGTGAAAGGGAACTTGGACATCTTCTAAAATGTTGTGAACTATTTCTAAAGGTGAATTGAAAGGGGTTTACTCTGTGCTTTTAATAATGTGAACCAAGAGCTAAAATGGACTCTATAAGGTACATTCCAACTTGCCATGAGGATTTAAGATTGCTTAAAATGAAGAATAAACCAAAAAGAAACAGTGTGAGGTAAGCTATATGAAACAGTGCCTCAAAAGAGCGTTTGCAGACAATATTGTGGTATGATGGCCTGAAGACTGGGCCACTGCCCCCTGAGAGCCACCAGGAATGCTCATGTTCTCATGGACTTCCCAGACCACTTGCGGACACCTCGAACCACGATGTAGAAAAACAGCGTAATGGACCTATTTTCGTTTTAGGGCTTAATTAGTTTTTCTTTACAAGGTAGTGAAGTAGAACCATTTCTGGGGGAAAAAAATGGAGCTTCATGCTGAAGCTACTGTTAGATAATTTGGACTTTCCTATCAATTATCCATAACTCAAGAAATCAGAAAAGAGAGACAGGCTCAGAATTAATGAACAAACCACTCAATAAATCAGATAAAAATGGAAGCGCACAGGTTCCTTCTAGAACTTAATGCTGGCTCGAGAAATTGAACATGTGGTCCTCGGGAGACTGACTAATGGGCCACCAGGGGCGTCCAAGATGCTATAACTGCCCCCCGACCCGTTTTTAAAGCCTTGGCTTACTTCTCAGTCACACCCTTTTTTGGACCCTAAATCTTAACTCAATTCATATTGCCTGTCAAAGGGAGAAAATTATCATTTTGTAACATTAAACATACACACTAAAATCTGCCTTACTAGGTAACCGTCTTAAGTTTTTATGAGAAACTGCCTTCCTTTTAGCAGTCACCTGGGGTGTCTGTTTTCTAGCGGCAGTTCAGAATTCCTGGAGAGGGTTATGAGGCTGCTTCCAAATTCCTTGTAACTTTACTCAGATATGACAATGGGGAACTCCTGAAGATGGCAGCAGCACTTTAAATTTCACCAGCCCAGGGAGGGCCTGAAGTTAACACAACCAGAAATCAAACAACGCTGGCAGCCTCCTTGTTGCTGTTCCCGTGCCCCCACCATCCTTTCCAGCCACTATTTCAGATTTCAGCTATACCTCTTTGAGCCCTGCACAGCATAGAATATAGAGACAAGGACATAAAGCCCAAGAAATATCTGTCTAATCCTCTTTGTTAAAGAAGAAATGAATTTGTAAACCTTTCAACACCACCAGCCCCTCCATTTCTCCCAAATGTAGATTTGTCTCTCCACTGGAGTGTGAAACTGAAAGAATAGAAATGGAGATTGTAGATCATGTACTGATTTCTAAAATGATAATATGCTCCACTAGCTAGTTATGCTGTTAGACGAAAAATAAGCAAACTATTCCTTCTGCTTTCTATTGCCAGAAATGCCCATTAAAGAAAATAATGTTTATTCTGTAATTGCTGAGAACTATAAATTACAATGCTTGTACGTAGGAGGTGTCCATAAATATAAATCTATCTTTCACATCTGATTTGAAAAGCTGTATTATTTATATAATTTTCTATGTGGAGCTGAATATCTAAAACACATTTTCTAGGCTGATTATTACATTTACATTTATAATTATTTTTAACTTAATTATATTTTTAAATTGCAGAGGCAATACAAGCTTGCATAAAAAGTCAAACAATTCAGAAATATATATAGAAAAGGTTAATAAATCTTCTCTGCCCTATCCTACTTCCTGAGGTAACTGTTAAATATGCTCATAAAAATATTTACCAAAAAAAAAGTGAGATCATACTGTACGCATTTTTGCAACTTTCTCTGGATCAACAGATATAGATTGAAGTCTTATAAAAGCTGCATAATATTCCAAAGTATGGATGTAACACAGTTTACTCAACCATGGCTCCTGTGATGAACATTTGTGCTATTTCCAGTTTTCTTATCACCACAAACAATGCTGCAATTTCGTGTACAGCCTTTTATGCTGGTGCTTTAATTTCTGTAGGCCAGAGTCCTCGAAGTGGAATATTGCACAGAGGGTTCTGTGTGCTGTAACTTTTAGTAAATACTGTCAGATTGCCTTCTAAAAAGAGTGTAGCAGTATCTGAGTACTCATTTGCCTACATCCTTACCAGCACTTGATGTTACCAATATTTAAATTTTTTTGCCAATCTGTTGGATAGAAAATGGTATCTTGTTTGAATTTGCATTTCCCTGCCAACACTGCATGGCATAGTGTCTAAAAGTGTCTAAGAGCATGGACCCAGAGCCCAGCTCCCTGGCTGTGCTGCTCACTAGCCATGTGACTGTAGCAAGTTACGTAACTTCTCTGTGACTCAGTTTCACCGTTCCCATTGAAAATGAGAAAAATAAGAGTACTTGCCAAGTAAGATTATTATCAGGATTAATTGAGTTAATATTTGTAAAGATTTAGAATGGTGCTTGGTGCTTTGAGCAGTGCCTGATAGAATAAGTCTATATGAGTGAGATAAATGCATTCTAGTGATATTGAACATCTTTTTATATATTTATTAACCATTTGCCTTCCTTCTGCTAAATATGAACGTCGAAATGCTTAATTTTTAGGATAAAAATTGGATCTTTTTCCCCTTTGAAATCAGATCACTCCCAGGGAAAAGCACAGTAACCCTCACCCCACTCCTTCTCTGAGAAATACTCCACTGCTTGGGAATGCCAGATGCAGAGAAGAATTTTGCTGAAATGTTTGAAGGAGAAGGAAAATAGAAAGGTTTGAAAAACAAACAATTTTCTAAATAAAAGAACAAATTAGGATTAACCCCTACTAATGGAAAAAATTACTTGAAATTTTCTTCCAGGTGGAACCTCAGTTTACCTGGATAGAGATGTCAATCCATTAGGGCTTTTCAGAGATAGAGAGAGAGAGAGAAAGAGAGATGGAGAGAGAGAGGTGAGGCAGCTGGAAAGGAATTTAATTGCCAAGGGTGCAATTTTACGAAGAAAAAATTCTCATTTGATATCTTGGATTTCGGAATAGCTCAGCTTTTCTGGTTGAGGTTGCTAACCACATACCTCTCTTCTCAGTTGGTTGTTTTTCACTTGGATTTGTCCTCTACAGGGAATCTTGTATTATTTATCAGTCACATAAATCTAAAAACACCCAGCATCAAGCTCGCGTAAATGTCAGAGACAACTGTTTCTTGTGTTCTTCCTCTCAGCTTCTATCAGCAACATGCTCTTTTCATGTTTTCTCTACATCTTCAGTGCAAGGGAAAGACGCTCTTTCATTAGACTTCAGTTTTAGTCTGTTTCGGTTGAATTCAAATTCGAGCAGTTATACTCCATTTCAGAATTTTAGCAGGAGGGAGGAGGGAGAGGTGGGGGTAAAGGGAGGAAGAAGTGGGGAGGGAGGGGGAGACTTTCTGAACCGCGTCCCCTGGCACTTGTGCAGTATTCTTAGGCAATATCAAACTGACTTTTATTGAACCTTAGAAACAACGGCAGGCAATGACAGTGTTTAGGAAATGTACCCCTTTCATAATCTCAACCTCAAACATTCTGATATCCTACCACCTCTTCTATTTTTCCAGCTCATTCCCTCCAGTATTTGGACTCTAAGAGCTCTTCTAGCTCATCTCTGATCCTTTGATCCCATTACCTTTGTGCTATCATGACCTCCCCTCATGTCTTTACTCCCCTCCTTAACTCCCTTGCAGACATCTTCAATTCCCCTGCCCCTTTCTTTCTCCATCATCCTACAAACCTCAAGTGATCCTACACCCAGACAATCTTGCAGCATTTCCCTAGTCAGTTCCCTCCCTCCGTTCCTCCCTCCTATACCAACATCTCATGCCTTCTCCTCTTCACTCCAACCTCTAATGCCCCTCCCTGCTCCTCACTCTCAGCTCATGACCCAAGTTCTTAATTCACTGAGAGGATACAAGTAATCAGAAGAGAAGTTCCACCTGCACCCGCCACTAAAACTCACAACCTAACTGCACCTGTTCCTGTAAACCAGCCCTTGCTGTTGTTGCAGTGGGTGAAACCGTCCCCGGCCGCCCAGAGGGCAGTCTTTCTGCTTGGGTGCTAGATTCTGCACGTCCCCAACCTCCCTTACTCAAGGACAGCGCTTCTGCAATTCCACATTCTCTCTCCTGCATGATCCCTTTCCTCCTCCTCACTTAATCATTACCCTGAACTTACAACATGCTGAAATATCCCATCTTTTAAAATTTTCAATATAGGTGTTAATCATAAGCTATACAAACAAATGTCTATGCAGTTATATTAATAAGGGAAAATATTATGTGAAAAGGTACAAAACATGAAGCTGGCTCCCTTCCCTTAGTGAAGCATAAAACATTTTTTCAAAGCCCCAAATTAGTGCCACAGTAAATAGACATTTTATAAAACACGCTAAAGCAAACCTTGTTATTGTTATATTTAAAACTGGATAGACTCCAAAGTAAAGCAGAAACAGGAGTGACTACGCGCTTTCTGCGGAACAACTAAGAAAATGAACGTTGTTGGGCCACAAACTTCCAGTAAACTTTGGAAATCAAATAACTTTGATAGAGATAGAGTTAAATTAGTTTAGAAGTGGTATAGCTTAGATTCTCTCACTCTCAAGAAAGTACCAGAAAGACGGTATATAAATGCGAAGCTGCTTAGAGCATTAATAAACTGTGCACCTATTTCCTAAGAAATGTGAACACTTCTGTTCCTCCTCATTCTTGAATTGTGTTTCTCACCACTGACAGGTTTCATCACTTGTGAGGATACAGGGGCCAGGTGTATGGTGCCAGACTGGCTCTGTCTGTCCAGGTCACTGGACTCATTGGCGTCTCTCATCTCACGCTGCTGGACTTTTTAGTCCTGTGGTTCACGGAAGCACCTGGCTGCCCTGTAAATGGCTGCCAGCCCCACAGCTGACTGTCTCCTGTTGGATTTCGAGTCTCCCCCAGCCGCACCCTTCATCTGGGTCACATCCTCTGTCCTTGCCACTGAATACTGCAAGGACGTGTCCGGGGCCCTGTGTTGCTTCTTTGAAGCCATAAACATCTGAGCAGTAGAAACATATGCAATTTCAGTTCCATAATGCCTGTTTCTATCCAGAAACAAAATCTCTGATTGCTGAAAAGACAACAAACTGTTGTTTCAGATCTCTCTGATTTCCAGAAGCCACAGGTAGGAGCACCCTCCGTGCTCAGCCATACAGGGTCCACCCAAACCCCCCAGGGCAAGGGATTTGTATGCAGAAGCACTTCCCACCCTGGAGACAGTGGTACTTTCCGGGTTAGAAACTTGGTGTTTCATTGTCCACATCCTGGACACTTCAGATCTGGGACTCACTGTGATTCTGTCACACCAACCTGGCTGCCAAAGCTCTGTGCTTGTGTACCAGGACAGTACCAGCTTCTTGGTGTCAAGTGCATGGCCACTCTGGGGACAGGAGGCCACTTCAGTCACCTGCCCTGGCTGCTGACCACTATTTCATCTCAGAAAAACACCTCCTTTGAGGCCAATCCTGGTGGCCTAGTGGTTAACTTTGGCGTGCTCCATTTCAGCAGCCTGGGTTCGGGCTCCTGGGCATAAACATATGCCACTATCATGCTGTGGTAGAAACCCACATACAAAAACAGAGGAAGATTGGAAATGGATGTTAGCTCAGGGTGAATCTTCCTCAGCAAAAAAACCCCAAAAAACAAAACAAAAAAACACTTCCTTTGACCCCAAATCACTTCCAGCTACTGCCCACTTAGTCTCCATTATGGTAAAACGAAAAGTATTGCGTATGTTCTTGTTCTCACTAGTTTCTCTTCTCCTGTTTTTTTCTTGAAACCACTCCATTTGGACTTTCCTTCCCCCATGTCACTTCCATTTTGTCAAATCTAGTATTGCTAGTTACAACCGACACATTTGATCACTCCTTCCTTCTTATAACACTTTCTTCTCTTGGTTTGTAAAACACCATGCTTCCTGGTTTTCCTTCTAGTCCCTTCCCTGGCTCCTCCTCCTCTTTCTTATCTCTTAACATTGCAATGCCTCGGGACTCAGACCTTGGGCCACTTCTCTCTCCTCTGTCCACTCTAACTAACGCCCTATGTGATCTCAGCCAGCCCCATCCACAGGGCTGACAGTTAAATACAGGATTCCCAGTTAAATTTGAATTTCAGATAGACAACCAATAATCTTTTAGTCCAGCAATTTTATTTTCAAAATCTGGCAACTTTACCCATCCAGTCTTTTCCCTAATGACTCCTAAATTTTCATCTCCAGACTAAATCTCTCTCCCAAACATTTTACAGACGGGAAAATTGAATCTTGCATATTTAATAGCCTCAACATCTCCACTTAGATTTTTAACAGGCAGCTCAAACTTACCATGTCCAAAACAAATCTTGATTCTCTTTGCTCCCGCCAAATTTATTCCTCCCGTAGGCTTCTCCCTCTCAGGCAACGTATCCTCGTTCTCCCAGTTGATGTAGTTATCTTTGACCCCTCTTTCTCACTTGCCGCACATCCAGTCCATTAGCAACCCCCAGAGAGAGTATCTTCACAGTGTAATCAGAATTCTCACTTCTGTCACCTCCCCTGCCACCGCGTGAGCCCTGGCCGTCATCACCTCACATTTGGACTGTTGCAGCTTCTTCCTAATTGCCTTCCCTGCTTCTGCCCATGCTCCTCTCCCCCAATATAGACCCGCAGAGGGATCTTTTAGAAATATCAATCAGATCGTGTCCCTTCTCTGCACTAAAACCTATAAATGTCTTCTCACTTTGAGTAGAATGACAGATCCTTGCCATAGCCTTTAAGACTCCACACCATCTGCCCTTCTGCCATCTCTGTGACCTCATGGGCCATCACCATCCCCCTTGCTTCCACTGCTCCAGGCACCCTGACCTCTTGGCTCTGCCTAGAACTTGCCAAGCACCCTCCAGCTTCCAGGATTTCATTACTTTGTTTGGGATATGCTGCCCGCATATATCTGAATGACTTGCTGCCTTGCTCTGTTCAAGCGATGTTACCTAAAGAGAAAGGCATAATAACCACCGTGTCTAACCACCCCCCCCATCATGCTGGCTCCCTAAGCCTGCTCTATTTTTCTTCATGCTATTTAGCACCACCCGGCATGTTTATTTATTGTCTGTTTCCACCCCCTCCCACAATTAGAATGTAAACTCAATGAGAACAGAGCCTTGGTTTTGTCACTGTGGGATATCTGGGACCAAGAATAGTGCCTGTGATCATAATTGCCATCAATATTTGTTGAACAAATGGCTGAGCCAATTAATGAATGGAAGAGAAGAGCTTTATTATGGAGGTTGTGATTAAAGAAATTATTATCTTTCCTTTTGTTCTATATCTTAATTCAGTTTATAACCAAGAAACTCTCTTTTTGTTGGTCTCACTTTTCATCTCTGCAAAATGTCTGTGTGGGAATAGCTGTTCCCCTCTCCTGACAAATCAGTAAAATCTTCCATTATTGTAAGGATTCAAGTAGAAGGCAGGGCCGCATCTTTTACTACAATAACTTAGGCAATCAAGGACTGGGAAACCTCAAACCAAAACTAAGTACAAAAAGTTAAGTTATTTGCCCTGGTAGCCTTTTCAGAAAGTGTACGTGCCCCTTGGAACAATACCTTATCTTAGAATACAAGCATGATTTTAGGGTTTGCAAAGAGCTTTTATTTTGAATCATCACCTCAATTTCACAGTGGGAAACTGAATCTCAGAGAGATTGCAAGGTGAGTTAGAGGTGGAGGGACAACTGGAGCCTGGTTATCAGCCTCAGTTCAGCCCAATGAGACAAAGGGATCAGGTCTCGGAAACTGTCCTTATTAGAATCACCTAAGTTGGCTGTGAGTAGGAAAAAGTGTCTTTCTCAGAAAAATCATGGATAGGGCTTGGGAAAGTGACACTGTCTAAAATAAAATTCAGAATTTTCACAGAAAGATTGAGAGAACCAATTCAAAGATACTTTTATTTTGGCTTCCATTTTGCTTATCTGTATCTGTTAGCCTAGAGTTTATTTTGTACATTTTTCCATATTTTTTGTTTGTGTGAACTGTTTTTATGGATTTCTCCATCTTTAGTGGATTTTGAGACTTTAGAAGTCTGTGATCCAGAATATGCTTGTTTTAGTCTGTTTGGGCTGCTATAACAAAACACCATAGACTAGGTGGCTTAGAAACAACAAACATCTATTCCTCACAGTTCTGGAGGCTGGGAAGTCCAGGATCAAGGAGCCAGTAGATGAGTGTCTGGTGAGGGCTGGCTTCTTGGTGTTGAATCCTCACATGGCAGAAGGGGAAAGGGAGCTCTCTGAGGCCTCTCTTATAAGAGCGTCCATCCCATTCACGAGGGCTCCACTCTCATGACTTAATCACCTCCCAAAAGCCCTGCCTCCAAACATCATCCCATTGGTGACTGGATTTCAACGTATGAATTTTAGGGGGACACAGACATTCAGTCTATAGCAATGCTTACAATATATTTTTAAAGATATAATTACCATAATGTCACAACATTAAAGAAAAATTGTAATGAGGTATTTTGTGGATCCTGCAGGGTCCCAAGATCTCATTTTCAAAAATAATTATTTACGACTTCCTCCTTATAGTAGAACATAATATATCCTATATTATGAATGGTAGTTGATTTAATAACAGGTTTTATAGGCTGTTATTCAACTTTTTATAAGTGGAAAACAGCTAGCACTTTGCATGCTGGTACCTGCTCTCTAGTCTTTGTTATTAAAAAATGTATCATCCTGCAGTGAGTTTTCAAACTGGACCTGCCATATTTACCATTCCTGGCCGCTATCTTCCTTCCAGCTCCTTTTTTTTTTTTTTTTTAAAGATTTTATTTTTCCTTTTTCTCCCCAAAGCCTCCCAGTACATAGTTGCATATTTTTAGTTGTGGGTCCTTCTATTTGTGGCATGCAGGATGCCACCTCAGCATGGCCTGATGCACGGTGCCCACGCCCAGGATCCGAACCAGCGAAACTCTGAGCTGCTGAAGCAGAGCGCGGGAACTTAACCACTCGGCCACGGGGCTGGCCCCACCTTCTGGCTCCTTTTCAAGAAAGAGCACAAGCACCAAATGTGATGTGAGCATCCTCAGAAACAGGCTGGTCAGAAATGCGAGGTGAAGTGAGAATCCAGCTTGCCCAAGGTAATTTCTCCACTGGCCTCTGCTTCCTCTCTCTCCTACCTGGATTTAAATTTCTACCTGCAGGAAGTGTTGGGGAGCAGTGGGCCTGTTTAGGGCTTTTCAGAGAGAGAAAAAGTCTTAATGGGGATAGTTGAGATCCATCCTCTAAGAAAGCAGCAGAGTTTGGCTAAAGAAGAACTGAATGGATGTTTCTGCCAAGGAGGAGGAGAGGGGCAGAAGGTCTATGCAGAATCATATAGTGGATGATGCTGAAGGGAGAGTGCTTCTGGGCAAAGACCGGTTGGAGCTCTTCAAGTATTTACTCTCTGGAGTATTCAGACAGGAGATAGACCAGAGGGCTTGCTTTAGTTCTCTTACTAATAGTAGCAATCTTATTCCTTCACTGTTCGACAAAATTTAACTTGAATCTCTGTCCATTCTAGGGACACTTGAAAGCGGGGTGGCCAGATGGATTGATTAGGAGGTTTGTGAGTGACAGCTAGATGGATAGAGTCGGGAAAGTGCTTGCGCTAGAGGGCTTGGTGGCTGCGGTCCCGTTTGTGGTGTATAAGGAGGGCCAGAGAATTGTCAGGGGACACAGGGTATCCAGAGAGCTGCCTGCTTGTCCAGAGAGAGGCAGAGTATTTTTTAGAAATAGGACATCAGCAAGATTGTTCATTTGCCCTTAATAATGAAAAATATCTTAGACTTGTGCAATGCTTACTATATTCTAGGTGCTACTCAACACAACTGACATATATTCACTCATTCAATCCTTGCAACAGCTTATGGGGGAGGCAATTTTATCATGCCTGTTTTATAGAGGAGGAAGCTGAGACACAGAGAGTTTCAGTAACTTGGTCAAGGTCAAGTAGTTAGAAACTGGCAAAGCTGAGATTTGAACCCAAGCAGTCTGACTCCAGAGTCTGCGGCCCTTTTACCACACTTCACAGCCTTACTACCCACGTCTCAGCAGTGGTTGGTTGATCAGACAGTTATCCAGTTATTTCGAGTTGAGCTAGACAACAAAGATTAGGGGTGGGGTGGGGTGGGGGTGGTGTGTAGGGAGGAGGCAGCAGCATGAGTTAAGGAAATAAATACTTGGAGATAATGGTGGGATTATCATTATGCACCAGAAGAGGAGGCATCTGAGTGGGAGGAGGGTGCTCTTTGCATGTCATTCATGGACTATCTGTACAAATACTCATGGGAGTAGCACAAAGAAAGAAACCAGAGTTAGCTATTTGCAGCTTATTTTCTGTTTTCTTTAGGCCCAAAGTACATGAATTGAGGATGAGTGCTTGTTTTCATAGTTGCTGTAGAATTTCAGATAGGAAATCTGTAATGCGTTGTAATCTGAGTTCAAAATGTTCACAATAACCTTGCTAAAATCACAGCAGGTTATTGAATGTTCTGATTCTGAAAAGGAATCAGCTGTTTCCAATGGCCTTTGCTTGAGAAAAGAACAAGTTAGTCCCAGGTTATTTCTGGTTAGATTTTAAGACATTCCGAGTCTTTCTGCCCTTTGATAATTTCTAAGATCAAAGACTAGACAAATGATTGAGATCCTGTCACTCCAACAAAATACATATGTTACTTGGTCAGCTTATCTCCAATTAGACGCTTAGACTGCCAGACAGGCCGCCAGCCATGTTGTAGCTGCAACATTTCCCAAACTAGTTTGTGGTTAGTCAAGGCTGATTGTCTATGTGATTGAAACTCAGGACCAGAAAAGAAGCTTGGTGCTTCTCTGTGGAGATGACAGCTGTCTCCTACTTCTCCTCCTCCTCCTCCTCATCAGTCCCTTCATTGTCCTCAACACCAACAAACATTTATATGGTGTTTTACAGTTGACAAATCATGGCACATGATATTGAATTTGCTTTGCTTTTTCTTTACCGTTTCTACTTTCCATTAAAGGATAATGCTAAATTATTGAAAGTTGAAATTGTTCCTTTGTCTTTTACAACTGTGACAGGGACATATACAATTTCCAACTCTTACTTATCTAAAATAATTAAACAATGGTTAATAATATGATGGCAATAATGAGGTCAGTTGACTTGGATGATTAAGATACAGATATGGCCTTTGAATATTAAAAGAAATAAAGAACAAAAACCAGGCTTTGTAAGGCTGGTAGAAGGGATAATTCCAAGTATGTAGTCGTTTTATATTAATGGTATTTCATATGAGAAAATTCATCTCAGAAGCACCTAGAGCTGATTGTAATAGTGAATAAAGAGAAAGATATCATGAATTGAGTAATAAAATCGCTATAGGTTTGGCCTGAAAATTTTTCTGATAGAAATGACCTAACTGATTTAACAACTGGGACTTGGAATTTGATGGTTATGTACCTTATTTTCAGTTCTTGTTTAAAAGATATGTTCTCAAACAGTTTCTTGATTTGAAATGCTGGGCAAATAACTTGGTCTCTGTGTGTCTCATTTGCAAACTTACATTCTCTGATCTGACCTATAAGAGAAGGTTACTGCTGAGGGCCAGCTGATAGGAATGTTTATAAAGAACAGCCAGAAGTGCAGTGCTGTGTAAATGCTAACCACCAGTGATAATGACACAGAGTGGGAGGAAAGGTATATTGCCTTCTTTGCCTAAGCTGGGTACAGTTTGACTTCCAGGAAAGTAATTTTCTTTGTGAGTGTGGGCAAGCTTTCATATATTTGAACTATCATAGAATATAGATTTAATAAATTTTAAGTTGCATTTCTATTTTTATCTCAACGTCCTTAGGAGTTTTTAGATGTAAATCAGTAACATATTCAAATTTGTAAAATCAAGGCATTTTTCTGCACAAACTTTTTTCTTCTGTATCTGAGCTTGGATGTATAGATGAATGGAAACACTGAGTTTTTCTCGTCATTAACCAACTTTAAAGGCAAGTTCAGTTTAATAGGCTGTAGCTGAGTGCTCCAAACCCAGTCAGCCTCTCTCTGCTTGAGCGCCGGCAAGAGTAATTCACTCTCAGTGGGAAGCAGAAAGGGCATGTACTATTTTCCTAAGAAACCCAAGTAAAAGCGGTGTGTCTGACAGGCAGTGACATTGCCCCCCCGCCCCCCTAGTGGTGGCTGTGTAGCAAGTCTGCTGAGAACATTTCCCAGTGTCGTCACTGAAGTGTGTGGATTTGTTTTCCACAGGGCCTTCTCCCTGGAACGGTCTTCCTGGTGTGACCACCCTCCCAGCAAGAGCTCATCTTGATTTTACACTCAGCTGTTACTTCCTGGAAGAGAGTCAGAAACCATAAGGAAGAGCAAGGCTAATTGTAGCCAAGCCCCAAATATTGGAGGGAATGGGGATCCAGTTTCCTCATGAGAAGACCTCATTAGAGAGGACTCAGTTCTTCCTTGAAAGCTTAATTGGACTGTATGATTTTTTGGTTCTTTCAAAATCTGTAACATTTATTTTTATTCTATGAAAAATACTGGGAAGCCGCACTGTAGAGAAGCATCCCATTTCTCAGATGCTTTCGAAGTTAAGAGATGATTTGTCTGGCAAAGCCATCACAGTGTCTGGCGATGTCCGAAACTCACTCCTCTTTTTCTGTCCTTACTGGAAAATACATCTGGGCTCATAACCTTGAATCTAAAAAGTCGTCACCTATTGTCTCACCAAGATCTGTTAGGGAGAAACATTTCACCCACTGCTCCTTTCCCATTGGCACTTGGCCTTGGAGACCATGTGGAGAAAGTCATGAACCTTAATTGCCGTATCGAGTCTGCTGTGAGTCTGTATCCAACCTGATCCTTCGTAGCACACATTCTGCTCCACAAGAAAATGCAATGGGAAGTTTCCCTGCCAGCCATGGTTTTGTCCTTCATCATAGACAGATGTAGCCTATGGCATTTCCTTTCTGCCTATGTGTTCATCGTCTGTGACCAGGGCAAACTCCCTCAGTTTTCATGTAGCCATCAAAAGTAGCTAAAACAAAGTGCAACTTCTCTTCTTCCAATTCTTGGAGTACCTACTGTAGGCAAGGCACTCTTATGGGTGCAGAGCTCACCACTATTCTGTAGTTTGATGGAGAAAGTGCGAAAACATATGTAAATATGTATGCACATGCTGGCTTCTGAGGGCCTTCGTGTCTTTTCTCTCATTTATATCTCGGTGGTTTATCTCACCTGAATGTGACTCCACAGAATAGAGGTTGGATCTAATTGTCCATTGTGTGATATCATTGCTGGCATTCAATGCGTTACCTTTTACACATAGTAAGAACTATCAACATATTTTTGGTGCTAGCTAGAGCCTTCCCAGGAAAAGAAGGAAGAAGGAAGTAGAGATTTTCTTAATAGTTTCAAAAGGCCATAAAACTCTCAGAGACTTTGACTTTGCTGGCAT
The DNA here is from genome assembly GCF_037783145.1 of Equus przewalskii. Lineage (NCBI taxonomy): Eukaryota > Metazoa > Chordata > Mammalia > Perissodactyla > Equidae > Equus > Equus przewalskii. Next base: position 12,393,001 of record NC_091855.1, on the reverse strand, counting down.
TTATCGTTTTCTCTCCTCCCCATTTTGGGTATTATTTGGTTTGCACCAACAAGCAGGAGAAGACTATCTCCACCTTTGCAGATTCTCGTGGTGTGGATAGGGGACATAGTTTCTGACACAGACCGCATGGAGTTCCAGCTTTGATGAATGTTCTTTGATGACTCCTTTGATCTTGCTCAATTTTTAGGGATCTGTTTCCAGACACCTGACAATAAGCACACTCAGCAAAACCAGGCTTCAGACTTCATTTCCCTCCCACGAGGGAAGCTGTCAACCAAGCCCTTTCATCTCTTCCACTAAAGCCGGATTGTGTCTCTCTCTGACTTGAACTTGCTGAATTGACATTAGGGCTCTAAACTTCCACACTCTTTGCATTTTTACTCAAATGAAGCAGCTGTTGCTGGACTTTTGATGGAATTGAATGAAATGAGACTCAAATTCAATAACTCCTTAGAGGGCTATGGCACCTGGGGAGGTGTGAAAGGGGCGGAGTGGAGGGTTTCTGAAAAGTTTGGCTCTTATTTCCACCCACTTCTGCATTTTTCCTAGGTTAACAAATCCCAATGCTGAGCACAACTGAAACCTGGTGGGTGACGTGCACGGCAACACAGGAGTGCCAGGCTGTGGATGGTGCAGGAAGGATTTTAGCAGGAAAGAGGTGGCTAACTCTGAGCAGTAAGGAAATAAGTGCTTATTCCAAGGTTCAGAAATTAAGAGCATATCTGCATGAAGAACCTTCCTGGGTTAAATTGAAAAGGAAAAAGAGCAAACTTTCAGATATTTAGCATACAGTTATAAACTTTTTACTCAAAACGGTCTTTTCTGAATATCTTACTCATGCTGCTGAGTCATAGGACTTAGTGCAGATGGAAGTGTTTAGGTAGCAGGACATTTCCTGGAAAAGGAGCACACCAGATCATACGCTGTCAAATAAGATTTTTAATAGTACATTGGGGAAATTTTTTGATATTGGTGTTAGAAGAGAGGTAACGTTTTAGCAGCCCAGAGAGCTTGATGACGATCAAAATGATGCAGAAAATTCACCCAAAGGTATGGAGAGAAAGGAGAGGTCAGAGAAAGCGTTGGTCAGGGAAGGCTTTGTGGACGAGGTAATAATAACAGCCATCAGGTGCCTACTGTAGGCCTTTCTTTAACAGAAACAAGTTCATGGACTGCTTGAAAGAGAGGTATAATTATCTCCATTTTACAGATCGTGAAACAGAGCATCAGAGAGGTGAAGTCATTTGTCTAAGTTTCCACTTCATCAGTGGTAGAGATGGGGTTTGAACTGGGGTAATCGGATCCTTTCATCTATCATGCACTGCCTTTGCTTGGACTGGACCTGAAAAATGGATGCGATTTAGTTGTAAGGTAGAGCAGCGTAGGACAAGCACTAGACCTAGAGGAGGGAAGTGGCCAATGGGAGGGAAGGATGAGTGAACTCTGTTCCCACCGTGCACTTCACCCTGTGGGAATGGAGGGTGAAAAGGAGCCCAGACTACCAGAGTGTCAGGCCTAGATCCATCAACTCAAATCCCCTGACACCAAATAAAAGGCTCTTTTCACTATGCTTTAGCAATAAAATATTTTATTCCACAGTTGAAATAAAAGACAACGGGTCTTAAAATGCAAAAGCATAACACATTATGAATGAATTTGCTAATGTATAAAAGAAGCATGGTGGCGGAGAGTTTGAAAGCCAAGGACACTAAACTAAATCCTTGAAGAGAGGCAGGGAGAAACTGGCAGCATCTAATCCCCAGTTTTACCCCAGGGTGTGTGTGTGTGTGTGTGTGTGTGTGTGTGTGTGTGTATCTGTTAGTGTGCATTGGGGAACAACCAGGGGGCTCCCAGAGATACCTCCTGCCCTGTTTGGCTCAGGCCCACCTACTCTCCAGGGGCAGAACTAATTGTTCCATCTTTCTCTATCTTGTTATTGGCAAGACATTACTATCTCCCATTACCCAGCTCCTAAACGGTTCACATCCCACTGTCTCTCTCTGGAGGCACCAGGCTGGCTAACCCAGGTTCTGTATGGGCCCCACCATAGCAAGAAATATTTAAGATGGTTCTGGCTGAGGTGAAATTTTGCCACACTCTCCAGGATTGATGTGCACCATTTCTGCTCTGAATATCTGATTCCTGAGTCTTTCCCATTCCTGAGCACTTACTTGCTAGCGCGAGTTTTCTTTCAACTCTGAATAGCCTCTATCTCCCAGAAACTTTCCAGGTGCAGCTCCTGGAAAGGCACAAGATCTGCCCTCTTTGTCTTGCTGTAGAACGGCTGGTCTGGGACGTTGCAGGGGCCATTCACTGTTTCTGCCTACCTTGGAGCCTTCCCTCTTGCTGGTAACAACTGCCCCTCCCACACTGCAAGCAACTCTTGTGAGACTTCCAATGGAACCATGTCCTCTCTGAGTTTGTGCACTCGTGCTTGTGGGAATCTGATACTTCTACCAGATGTATGGATGAAAATGACCATGACAGGGAAGGGTGTTCCACTTACTTCTTGAAGTACAAAACGGCCAGAACTTCTGGAATTCTATGACAGTCCAGAGAAGACAGAATGGAGTGAAACCATCTATGCCTACAGCAGCAGAAAGAGATGAAATCTTGGGAGCAATGGGAAAGATGCCCTGTTGACTGTTGGCATCAAAATTGTTTATATAACTTAGAAGCAGATGAATAATTTTAATCAATGATTACTGTAATCTTTTAAGACCTAACACACACACACACACACAGCACATGAAAAGCCAGCCTAATCAGATATTCTCTTCAGGAATTTAAATCTTAAACAGATTGATCCCGGGAAGGAAAGTAGTTGGAGGAGTGACCTGAAGTGACTGAGTGCCCTGCTATTGAGATTACCCAGGCTGCCCTTACTTCAGACTGCTCTACGGTCTAAGGGGTAGCTTTTCTTTAATATTTGTCAACTGCCCCATGTCCTTCCCAAAGGTTCTTTTTTATTGTTGTTCAGATTAGCTAGTCAGTTTCTGTTGTTTGCAACCAATAATCTTAATCAATACAGATCCTTACTTATTTGAAATACAACTGCCAAGGACAGGGTGGGGTCAGTGAGATGACTAAGCCCTTTCCATTTGAGTCCTAAGACTGCTCATGGCGCGTTGGGGATGGCCCTGTTCTCTTTGTGCTCCCTTGAACCTGGACTGGCACCTTTCCCATGCGCTGCCGTTCTGGTTACTTTGACCTCGGGTTGGCCTTCTGTGGACCTTCCATTCCCAGGACAGCTACCTTAAGCTGCCTCTGTTCTACCACCTGCTTTGGCACTCAAAAGTTTATGTTTTCTGTTTCTGATAGTTTCTCTAAAAGTCTCCTAGTTTCTCTTTAAATTCCGTGGCATGCCCAAGCAGGGTTTCCCTTCTCCTTTTCTGGGATTCACTATTTCAGGAACTCCTCCCTTCCAGGTCTACAGCCCCCAGGCAGTAGAATAGAGGTGAAGGGGTGGGTCTGGGGTTGGGACAGACCTGAGTTGGCATCTCACTCCCACTTTTATGGGTGACTTCCCCTAATCTCTCTGAGCCTGTTTTTACAGAAATAAATGCTATTTATAGCTGAAAAACTTCAGACTGCCGTCCGTGTATTGGTATTGGTGTGTATTAAAGACAGGTTTCTGGGCAAAAGAGTGTGGATAACTTAGTGCAAAAACCATTAGACTCTTGGGGGAAATGACTCTGCATGGGCTCCAGAGATGATAAATTTAGTGGTGTCATCTTTATATATGAAATGTCACAAATAAGGAAACACAGGCCCAGAGAATTTCATTCACTTGACCAAGGACATCCGGCTGATTAGTTACAAAACCATAGCTGAAATTCAGCCCTCTTCATTCTCTTTGAAAAGCATTATCCTTGCTCAAAGTTGCCCTGGATGCTCTGTCTGCATAGTTTTTTGATGTGTTAACTCCAGCACCGAGTTCTGTCCCTGGAGACATTCTTCCACCTGTGATGGGAGTGATAGTAGAGGCCTGCACTCAGAGAGGGAGTGGGCTTTTCCCAACATAGGAAATAGGATGAGTGCCCTTTGGTTTAGTGTATTGAATTAGGAAAGCACAAGCTCTGTGTAGCTCAGAGTCTGAGCATTCTCTAGTGATATTTCAGGGCAACCCTGGTATTGAGCTTCCATATGCAGCCAGCAGGGATAGTTCACAGGGCTGGCCTGTATCTAAGCAGGGAATGGACATCAGCAAGGGTTATCTGGTTACCTGACCCTGCATGCTTGATTCAGCAGAGAGGTATATACAGCCCCAGTGAGCCGGTCGAGTTGTTCTGCCAGACTCTTATCACTTACTAGTCCAGACAGGCTTCTCCGGGCAGGAGGAGGGCTGCTGAGTTACATCAGACATAAACGAATCAATACAAACCAATTCCTTCACAAAAGAAAATCTAATTAGTCACATTGCTGCCCGAATCAACTGTGTCTTTCTCTCTGAGCCGCTGACACTTTCCAATTCCTGCACGCAACTGCATGCTAACTCCCATTAATGAAAAATACATATCTATTTTGTTGTTGCCAAGTTTAAGCCTTGCCAAGTTTGTTTTCTAAAACACAACCAAAAGTGGAAACTTAACTTTGGTCTTAGAAGGGTTTTCACAGTTTGGAGAAAAGTCAAGTTTTATGTTAGGAAGTAGAATAAGTTCCTGGAGGGTGAAGATCTGATCAGAGGTGGGTTCTTACTTAGCTACCTCTGCAAGAGGGAGATGCAGAACTGGAGGATGAAAGCGAGCATCCCCTGCAAGATGCTGCAACCCAACTTTATCCTCTGGGAAGAACAAGCACTCCCCTCAGGGCTTTCCTACTTATAGATGCTTTGTATCACTGCAGGACCCCCAAGAAGTCAAAGGCCACCTGTTAAGGAAAACTCCACTTTCCCTTCATTTGGTAGTCATTGCTTTTCCCAGTGACCCTGGCAACCAAAGAGACTGCTGCCTTCTAGGGCCAAAGTAGAGTAGGGCACTCAGATGCTGTGAGTGTGAATTACCTATTGAAACTGATACTGTCGATAGTGGAGCGTGTGGGCTTGGAGTCAAATGCCTGGGTTCAGATCCTGGCTCTGCTACTCACTAGCTGTTTGACTTCGAGGAAGTTACTTTACTTCTTCAAGCTTAAGTTTCCTCACCTGCAAAAATGGCGCTGATACTGTATTTTCTCAGATCTAGGATGCCACTATTACCTTATGTACAACTAACAAGGAAAAATTGCTGCCAATCAAACCATGACACAACATTGATTGTAAAATTCACTCATTTTAGAGATGTTAACATGTAAAAAAAAAAAAAAAGAATATTACAATTGAGGAAATAGGATAGCACCTACTTCCTGATATTGATGTGAGGACTAAGATAGTACATATAAACGCTCAGCGTTTCGCCTGTCACACAGTAAGCCTGAATAAATAGTTGCGACTATTTTACTACCAGGAGGTGGTAGTTTGGGTAATTTCAGCAAATCATTTAACCTTCTGTGCTTTATTCTCTTAATCTTTAAAATGAATGGATAGCCATATGGTCCTGCCACCTAGAATTGGGAAGAAAAACTAATTAGAAAAAGGTTTTTATATCCTTAGCAGCTCTAAATGTGAAACGCTATCAACTCCTTCTGCTATTCATCTTCTGTGTCTGAACACTGATAAGGAAATATACTCTGTATATTTTTTATGTATGTATTAATTTAGTTGCAATTCCAAGGCCAATTTAAACTTTCAACAAGGAGTATTTATATTTCTACCATAATTGTTGAAGAAGAACTTTTAAATTTTTTCTTTATCCTCCTCAATATGACTCTGATTTTTCATTAGTTGTTTTGTCTTATACAGAGACGGGAAACATTATCTTAACGTACTATCTCCATCTCTGGCAAGTCTAAAGAAATAATACCTGATTGCAAAATTCTGCATATCTGTGAACTCCCACAAACTTTAGAAGACTGGTAGAATTAATCTCAGATATATTGGTTAGGCGAGAAAGGAAAATACGTTCCAGATTATTGCAAACAATCACTAAACACAAGGGAGATTCAAATACTAGTTACGCAGAGCCTTCCTCTTGGATCCCACTTTGAGCAGCAAAGAGCTAGACCAATAGGGGCAGCTGTTGTGAGAGAATTTAATTCAACTTTCAGCTATTGAACCTTTAGTACGAAGCAGATATGGTTTTAGGTGATAGAGATGCAAAGAAATTTAAGACAAAATTCTTGCCATCCTAGAATTTATGATCTGATAAGAAATGACAACACACTGTAGTAAATACTGTTAAGTGACATGAGAGTGCCAGGGAAGCAGTGACTAACTCTGCCTGGGTAAGCAAGGGAAGGCTTTAAAGGCTGTATGGGAGTTTACAAAATGGAGAGGTTGGAAAATAGTATTACCTGCAAAAAGAACAGTGCGTGCAAAAGCTACGAGTGTGAAGAAATACAGCCTTCATGTAGCTTAGCATGACTACAGTGCAATGTACGTTGTGTGTGTGTGTGTGTGTGTGTGTGTGTATGTGTATGGGGTGAGGTCAGTTGTGGTGGTGATGACAGACTGGCAAAGAAGATTGAGATAAGATTGTGGAGGGCCTCATGTGGCTACATTAAGGAGTTTGGAGTTCATCCCATAGGAAAAAGGTATAGATTCAAGAAGTGTTTGGTAGTAGATTCCATGGGTCATAATGATGAATCGGCTGTAGGGTGGTGAGCATTACAGAGCAAAGAATGATTTCAGGTGTCGACTTTGCACTCCTGGGTGACTGGAGGGGGTGACACTCATTGGTAAGGAACGTAGGAGGGGCAGCTATGTGACTGGGACTCAGAACACCTGGAATTTTGTCTGAGCTTTTAAAAAACTCTCTTTGAAAATAACTGCATCAGGTTATTGTATTGCATAACATACTACACCCCCCTGTGCCTCATTTTCCTCATGTTTAGGGAAGTAAGATGGAGAAGTATACCAAGATGACAGGAGTTAGGGCACGTGAGTTCAATTCCTGTCTCTGACAATTACTAGCGGTGTGATTTTGGGCAAGTTTCTTAGCCTGTTGCTATTATTCCAAATGAGGAGTAATAGTAAAACCTACTGATACGGTTGTTGTAAATTATGTATCAGGCACATAGTAAGCCTTCAATAAATGTTTGTTCTTATCATTTTTATTATTATCTCTATCATAAAATTCTGAATTTCAAAATGGATTCCATGACACTTTTGGTGAGAGGAATATTATTAATGGACACATTTGTCCTTTCATTTGAGGCAGCAGAGCATAGTGATAAAGAGCATAAATTTGGAACCAGCACATATGACATTTATTCTGCATCTGCTACTTGCTCGCTGTGTGATCTGGGGCAAGTTACTAACCTTTCTGAATCTCACTTTACTCATGTGTAAAATAAAGATAACGAGAGCATCTACCTCATAGAGTTGTTGTGAGGACTAAGTGAGATGAAACAACATAAAGAGCTTTGGTGAGTGCCTGGCACGTGTTAATGTTTATATAAATGTTTGTTAATATTACAATCTGACCATTTTAATTTTTGATTTTAATTTTTAAATTGTAAACTTTTTGGGGAATGAGGTACTCCATGGAAAGTAGGTGCTTTTCCATGTCAGTGACTTTGTTCAGACGACAGAGCAGTCTCTCAAGAGCTGGTCCTGTGTTTAGTCGGGTTACATCCAGTGTGGCCTGCAGGGCAGATAATCCGGGACCATGGCCGGCCCCTGAAATGGCTCCTCGGAATTAGATGGGACGTCTTTCTCCTCCAGATTCTGTGTGGGAGTCTCATACATTTGGTTTGGTAATGAGTTTGCTTTTTGAGCCAAAGAAGAGAAGAGAACAAAAGAAGAGAGAGGGCGTGAGAGGCAATCAAAGAAACCTGGAGGCTTAGATCCTCCAAAATGGAAAAGGAGCCTGCATTTCTGCGGGAACAAGAGAGAAACGACTAGCAATCTCAAAGCTCATTATGATTTAACTTTGAGCTAGCACAAAATGACACTAATGTGACTCCTGAAGCCTGTTTTAACCAGAAGCAGGACAAAGGAGTGGAAATGGAGTGTATTAGGAGGAGTGTAAAGATAACCTCCTCTCTCACAGGCTGTGCATAGATTAGCACACGAATGCGCTGTTAACAGCTACTAAATCTCTCTAAAGTGGCCATTTTCCTTCCTATGGCAAATGATTGAAAAATCTTTGTTGTGTATTTACTTGAACAAAATTCTTATGAACCCTTCAAGACACTCGCTCTCTGTTGTTAGAACGCAAACTCGTGATTGATGGGGTGAACAGATAAGCAGTGAAAGTAGCGATGAATTCAGAGGGCACATTGCCTTGCGTAGCTCAAAAGAGTAAAGTATGAATTCATCTAATTTATTTTTCTGAAAAGGAGCATTTCTTGCTGTGTTAGAGTCTTGTAGAAGATTGAAAAAAATAGAAGAATCCGAGTGTCCTGTTTTCTCATCGAATGACAGTGTCGGTTCCTTCGCTTCTCTGCATGTCTGTTATGACTGTGATTATGACTACTACCGTCTTTCGCCGACTTTTCCCATCTGAGAAGTGCAAATTATCCTCAGCATCATGTTGTGAGACAAAAGTCTGAATGGAAGAACTGGACTTTGGTGCTTGTTTAGCTTAATTGCATAGGTTGGAAACTTTGTAATTTGATCTTGAGTATTAGAGAAAGTCAGTGTCCACAATTATTTAACTTAAATCTTTCACTATACATCATCCTAAGAGAAGTATTAAAGAATTTCAATGGATCTGAAGAATTTTTAAAATTTCAAGACAACTGAATTGACTCACTAAAATGTGCTTCAACTTGATGAAGGGGCAATGGCACAATTGCAAAGCAGGGATGCAGGTCTGTAAATGTCACTCAGTCAGCCACATTTGTTGAATTCAAATGGGGTTATATAGCCCCTGTATAGAAAAATGCAGAAGAAAGAGAAGATGCTCTTTTTCTTTTTTGCTCTTGAGGTGCTTACTCTGTCTTTTGACATCACAACTTTATATGTACAGTAAAACAGAAGATGGTATGAATCAGGTGATCAGGGTCAGTGCTGCCCGCTGCCTCTTTATGACCCTGGGCAAGTCACTGAAATCCTTGCATGTTGAAGTTTCTTCACGCAGAAATGAGTGGGTTAGAAAAGATACTTTCTAATATCCCTTTCAGCTCTAAAAGTATGGTTCTGAGTGAATGCAAATTAGCATGGTATGAACAAAATGCTTTGTTCCCTCATTCTCAGCAACACTGAGAACATCCTGGGAGCTAAGTACCCTAACTGGGCTGAGGATGTAAAAGACAGGAACATTTGGTCCTGCTTCTGAGAGGCTCAGAAAGCAAGAAACAAGGCTGACCAACTAGCAATTACAGTGCACTCTGCTCACTGAGCCCCACCCCTGCCCTCCATCCTCTCAACCTCTGGACTAGATTGATGGGGGTCCAGAGGTTAGCAGGGCTAGCTTGGGGTTGGGCAAGGCAGCCATCCAGGCTGGGGTAGTGATATCTGTGATAGGCCTCAAAACGTAAGCAAAAGTTCACCAAGTAAAGAAGAGGGCAGGATGCCTCTGGCAAAAGGAGTGGCATTGACAAGGCAGACACCTGTTCTTGAAGGGTTAACTCAAACATGGACATATCAATAGTGGAAAGTAACGGAGACAAGGGGAGTTGTTTGAGACTTGATTGTGAAGTGCCTTTGGAAGTCATGCTAAGAACTTTTGACTTTATCCCAAAGGCACTGGGGAACCATGAAGAACAGGAGATATGATCAGATTTCCTTCAGAAAGTTCACTCAGGTGGCACTGTGGAGTCTGAATAGATGGAGGATGGAAAGGAGAGGAAGCTCCTAGGAGACTATTTTGATGGTCCATGGGAACAATGATGAGAGCTTTACTTGGGGCTTGACAGCGGGAATAGGGAGGGACATATTTGAGAGTTGGCTCAGAGACTGGATCAATAGAATCTATTTATTTATCCACTTAACAAATTTTTATTCAGTGCCCACTGCGTGTCTACCATTGTGAACCATGAAGAGAATGTAGACACTGCTGAAATGCTGACAGAATGCCAGAGTGGAATGGAATGAAGTGATACTAGTTAGGGTGGGCTTCCTGGTGGATGTGAGGTCTGATCCAGGTTTCTAAGGAAGGAAAAAAGACGTGAATTTGTAGAAAGAGAAAGGGGAACATTTTAATGGCCTGGCTAAGAGCTTGTGAGAAGACAAGAATGAGGAGGTGACCAGCAGATGTGCTTGATTAGCAAGAGAGTCTTTTGTTAATGTGGACAAAGATGGAGAGATAGGAGGCATTTGGGCGAGGAGACTGAGCAGAAACACCTAAATTTGCTGTGCTAAGGCACAGGGAAACACTGTAGGTTTTTAGAAACCACAGGGAACCACTGTGGATTTTTAGAAGTAGTTGTGAATATAATAGAAAAAGAGATGGAAGTAACAGTCATAGACCTGAGTTATGCTGCGAACTAGCTGGGTCAACATTCAATTCACTTAAGGTCTCCAAAGCTCATATTTGTGTAGTTAGGATGGGAGCAAAGAAGGTGTTTAGATGGAAACCTAGCTAAGAGACAACTACAGTAGTCAATTAGAAAATGCCTACAACTAGAATATACAACCATGCACTGGGGATCTTTGGGGAGAACAAAAAGAAGGAAAACAAAATAAAGAAAATGCTTGTGAAGTGCGAATCGTGGACTAGACATTATATAGACACTGGGGGACAAGTGGAAAAAGAAATGGTGAGGAAATGGACTTCCCAGCCTGCTGAGTGCTGGAGGCAAGGATATTGTCCAGGAAAAGCTAGAGACTTCCCTTTACTTCCTGCCCTCCCATCTCACCCCACTTCTACCTCTGAATGTGGTCTTGCCCATGTGGTGTTTGACTCAAGGACCAAAAGGATAATGGGTACCTGGAAATATTCCCTATCAAAGGCATGGATTGTTTGCATACCTTCTTGAACAGTGATGCAGCTCCCAGGCATGGAAGAATTACAGTTGGGCAGCATCACGATGCCCAGCTCCACAGGTGCTCTGGGCACCAGGGGAAACTGTTAAGAACAGCTTCCTCTGCTTCTGCTCTGGGTGGCTACCCTGCTGCTTCCATGCTTACAGCATTCTTTTATTTTTATTTTTTTCTGACTTTTTACATATACTATCATTAATTGTATAGTTTTTTTTTTTATAAAATACCTTCTCTTTTTTAAAGTTTATGTGAACTCATGAATTACATTTTAAGGCATAAGTATTACCTAAATCTTCGCTAGCAAGTGGTTTAATATTCCTGTTCATCACCTTTCACATACCATTTATTGTGAATTATGTAACATTTTTATGACCAATGAATGATTTGTTTGTTAATTTGTTGATTTGAGATACAGTTATAGTTTATATATTTAAAGGGAATTCACTTGACAGTAATACCATTTAAGAATGACTAGTTGCTATAATGCAATAATATGACCCTGACCTCTTTCTAAAATCTCCATTCTTCTATTAATCTTATGATGGTAAAAAAAAATTGTCAGGTAGCAGTTGATCTTAACAACAGTTGGTCTTGGCGGATAGAGTCTCTTGAGAATTTTTCACCATAATTTTGTTGAGTTGTGTTGAGGAAGATTTGCCTTGAGCTAACATCTGTGCCAGTCTTCCTTTATTTTGTATGTGGGTCACCGCCATAACATGGCCACCCACAAGTGGTGTAGGTCTGCACCTGGCAACTGAATTAGGGCCATCGAAGTGGAACATGCTGAACTTAACCACTAGGCCACAGGGCTGGCCCCCTTTTCCCCATAATTTTGGTTTCCACAACTAAGTGAAAGAATGTGTCTCTAATTCTGGTAGGTATGCAATATAAAATCACTACCTCTGGACTCCCACCTCGATTCTTTTAAACTTCCAGCATTCTTGGCCAAATAAATCAGGCACGGATTAAGTGGATGTGGTTTCTCCCTGCTAATTTAAACCTACTTGAATACTTCATCAGTCTTTGCCTTCAATGGATTTACAGTCTAATAGGAAGATAGACATATAAATAAATAAATTACAATGTGTCAAGTGGTCTGCATTTCTGCAGACTGGCAGGGTGGTGTTAGGGACCTGAAACAAAACAATTCGCTCTGCTGAATTTGGCTGTACCCTAAGTTTAGAGTCCTAACACTTGAGTTTCTTTCTGTTTCCTCCTCAAACATTGTGCCTAGTCCTGACGAGGGGATGTACCCCGGTCACCCCGAAGAGAATGTTCTCCCAGGGGCTGGCCAGGGACTTGAGACAAGGGAAATGTGTTTCTTGTCCCCTAGAAAAGTAACCCTGGATTTTCCTGCTTAGAGTTACACTACCTAACATGCCTGTGTGGCTTCTCTTCTTTGTCCTGGCCCTTCTTGGGCTGATCTGAGAGAAGCTGATTGATGAAAATAAATTTTCTTTGTCTCCTACAGATGCTCACCCAGAAGTCAAGCACCAAGCTGGAGAGGCTGCAAACCTGAGCTGTGCCATTATTTAGATATGAAAATGAAGGCAAGTCATTTATCCTTTGGGGTGTAATTTGCTCATCAGTCCTTCTAACTCAAAAAGGCTAATATGAAGATGAAATACTGTGTCGAAAGACATTTTTGTAAAGTAGAGAATCAGTAAATACAATGCACCATTTAATTATCAATCCTGTCTATGGCTTTTTCTAGCCTCTAGTATCCACTAGCCCCTTTTAGTTTCATCAGCTGCCTTAGAGTGTTCTCCTTAAATTCTTTCCATTTCAGTCAAATTTCTGATAGCAACCGTAACTCACATTCTTGCTGAGGGACACCTGAAGTCAGCCTTCACTCCTAACCTGGGATCCAAAGCCAGATTTATATTTCTTTAAAAAAAAGGGAAATGAAAGCCTCAATAGAAAGGTTGTCTGGCAACCGGATAAAAGAAGGAATTTCTTTCAGGCTTTCCAAGAAGAGATAATAGGAGTCTTGAAACATAAATTACTTTTTAATGGTGTCTTGAAAAGGTGTTATTCTCGACCGTCTGCCTCTGTTACCCTTTTCCTCAAGATGGCCTACGTAAGCAATTAAACCATTGTGTATCTTTAAATGGAATAAAAGTGGAGATATTTTAGGAGATGGAGGAAACCTTAGAGATTTCCTGGTTTATCCATCTATCTTCTGAAGCAAGGAAATGGGGTTAGAACAGGTGAAAGATTTCCTCTTCAGCTCCAGCTTTTCAGTGCTGAGCCAAGTGCAGACCCAGGGTTGCTAACTCCAGCCCAGGTCCTTGTCACTAGGCCAGAGTGAGAGATGAGCACAAATAACCACACCTGCCATGGAGAATGGTATGCTAAGGACGTTACCAGACCTCAGTGTCTAACCTGGTGGTAAGGGTGGCAGAAGCAAAGACGCCAGGCCAGGGGGACATCGCTCTTCCCCTACGCTGTCAAAGGCATTTGGCCTGAGGGCATAAATGTCGCTTCAGATGTTTACCTTGGAGGTGAAACATCTGCTGTGTTGAATTTGAATTGTGCCTATTTCACAGAAGGGGGACAATTGGTTGGTGTCCTATGTCCTAGCTCAGAATTGCTTCAGTTATTCTGATTTTCTGCTCTGGGTTAGGCCCTCTCTCATGGTCTGCCCCAGAGGAAAGCCTGGTGGCTTTCCTGGAGTGTTAGGTTATGGAGAATAAGAGTTCCTAGGAGGAGAGAGAACATCCTTCTGGTCAAATCCCATTACAGTGAACCCCCCATGACTGTCTAAACTCCCCTGGGGTTAACACAAATCAACTCCACATGGGTCATGCAGGCCAATGCCTGGGGCTTAGAAATACTTGTCTCACACGATCTCACTTGGATAGCACATGCCCCTCTCCCTCCAGCTTTCTGGTAGGAATGAATTTCTGGTAAGCTCAGAGGGAGTGGAGTCTGCCTGAGAAGCAGGGGCCGAGACCATCACCCTTCTGCCTCTGCCTGTCTGTCCCCTGCTTGGGTGACACACTACACGGCTCCTAGTTCTTTGCAGTGCAGGACCCACCGCTTGGTAGCTTATCCTGCTGCCTCCTAGGGCCTCTTCTCAATGGACTTGGTGGCCAGTGGGGTCTTCCCTGGAGCCTTGAGGGTCTCACCTCTGCAGCAGATTTTCAGGGAATTATTTACAGTTAGTTACACAACTTCTGAGTAGGGAAGTGCAGAGACTCCGAGGCTGGAGGAATTGAAGCGTTAAGAAACTCTGTCTATGGGGGATTCTGGGCACACAGAACCACAGAGTCCTAGAGCAGGAAGAGGTGTTAGGATTATCTCTGTCACTGCAGATGGGCTTGGGTTTGAGACACTTTGGGGTCTGGCTGCAGCACAGGATCAGTTGGCAGAGGAAAACATACCTGTTCATGGAGACCCAGCAATGCAGAACCGAGGAAAAAGGCAGAGGAAAAGAGCGGTTCTCTGTAGCCCTGAGAGGAGAAGTGGCTTGCCTAAGGATGCATGGGTAGTTCTCTTTTCTGTGTTGCAAATCAGGCAGATACGTTTTCCAGAGCAACTGGTTTGAGGAGGTAAGAGGAACTCCTCATTAAATGAGTCAGAGTAAAGCCAGATGTTTGCAGCTGGAGTTGGGCTACATGACTCCTGCCACCTGCTGCTGCTGCCAATTTGTTCGTGGGTTCCTTTGCCTACAAAATGAAGCAGCAAAACACTCCTTCCGCCGCCAAAGTAAGAAAAAAGGTCCTCTTCCCACTGTTCTATCACGAAAGTAGGATATCTGGTGACTGTTGGTGCCAATTATTCATGTCATCTGCCCTCTGGATCCTGGACCAGTTGAGAACTAGGTGTAGGAATCCAAAAGGACTCAGTGCACCTGCCTTATTCCAATCCCAGGAGAACGTGGCTTGGATGCCAGAGAGACATGGACTTTGTGGTCTTCCCCATCTGAATTGAAATTCCGACCCCATCACAGCCAGGGCAGCTAGAATCCACAGAGGTACAGATAGACTTTGAGGGCATGGAAAAGCCTGTAGTGTGGAGACTCCTGAGGCCTGTGGACAGGCTGGATTCAAAGACACCCAATAAGAGCTAGTCACGTACTTAGCTAGACACTTCCCTGTATTGCCAGATGGGACATAAAGGAAATGGAGACGACGAGGGGAGAGTACACAAGTTCTCATTTTCAAGTCTGAGGCAGGAATAGGAGGAGAAAATAGCTACTCTATACTCGTCATTCTCTTTCTCAGTGAAACCTACTTCTCTCCGCACCTTCCACCACCCTTCTCACTTTCTGCCATCCCAGGGGCTGTCTTCTGCTTGTGTTGTGTTTTCCCTCAGCCCACATAGTGCTGAACAGAGTAGGTTTCTCAGAAAATCCACGTTCAGACCTTGGTTACATCTTTGTGAACTAGGGACAATCCAATTCAGCAAGTGGGTCTTTCCTGAGACAAGGATTTGGGTGGCAGGACCTTATTTGGGAAGAGATGCCAGGAAACACCGGTCGAGGAGGGGGAAGCGAGACAGGGAAGGGATGCAGCCAGTAAAGTGGTGTTATCACGCACCTACTGGGGTGACTGGAGTTTACGCCCCTGGGGAACTCTACAGCCAGTATACGAAAGATGCCCGGAGTTCCCCCGTCAGAGTGAGGGAGCCGGGTGCTTATTTACCACATCCCATCAGTCATCATTTGAAGCTGCTTTTCTGGCCCTGCTAGCCCATGGTGCACTTGATTGCAGTTCGTGCTTTTTGGAGTAAACCCAATCTAGCAGTCAGGTGTGAGCCACTCACCCACTCCCTGTGGTTTCCGTGTTTTTTGTTGCTTTTGTCACAAGAGGTTTTCGAAGCTCCCTTCTCAGCTAGAAGCTACTGCTGCAGTCTCCAACATTTCAAATACTTGTACTGAGGAGCATCCTCCCCACCCAAAAGAGCAGTCAACCTCTGACATACATACAAGAAAACAACAGCCTTGAACAAAGCTCCATGACCAACCCCCTAACTGGACAAGGTCTTATAGAAACTGTCAACAGAGCATGGCAGGCGCTACAGTCCTCCAGAAGCCTCACAAAGTGCCCACTGCTGCTGAGATGCTGACCTTATTTCAGATATTAACTAGCTGAGAGTGAATTGGCTTCTCATAAATTTCTTCCTCTCTGAGTTTGGGATGGATCATGCCTACTTTCTACTTGACCATTCAAAATGTTGACATGGGCACCTGGACCACCTCTGGGGGCTGGCGCTTGGAGCCCGTCTCCTGAGGCCACTCTGCCTCTTCCTGGGATGAACAGGAAAGTGAACCGTGAGAAGGGTTCTGCAAAGGCTGTGTGTCGAATGGAGCCATCACCTGTGAAGATAAAGGCAGAGATCGAGGTGATACTTCCACAAGCCAAGGAATGCCAAAGATTGTCAGCAAACCACCAGAAGCTGGGGGAAGTGTAGAACAGTTTCTTCTCTCTTGGCCCTCAGAAGGAAGTAACCATGTCGATACCTTGTTCTTGGACTTCCAGCCTCCAGAATTGAGAGAGAGAGAATTGTGAAAGAGTGAATTTCTGCTGTTTAAGCTACCCAGTTTGTGGTGCGTTGTTACGGCAGCCCCAGCAAACTAACACAACACTCAAAGCTTCTTTGTCAGTGACAGTGATAAACTTCATCTTGCCAATTCAAAGCAAATTTGGGAGTATTCTGTTGAATTTAGTCTCCTTTGAATAAATACTCAGGCAATTCAGATTTTTCTTTCCCCGCCTGCCCTTCTCTCAAGGCTATAGCCCCAGGCAACAATGTCTTTCTTCTCTGGATCCTGTTGTCTCTGTTTTTCTTTGTTGTATTGGCTCTAAACGCTCTGCGTCCACTCCCTGCTCCTCCCCCGTTATCAGGTCACTGGATCCAGTCAGTTTAGTCAGCTTCAACAGCCTCATCTTAACTGTGAGGCTTAGCCAGGTCTGCCAGCTCCTTCTCAGCCTCATCGGTACCTGACTTAAGCCATGTGGGGGTCAGGGTAGGGTCAGGCAGGGGCAGGGCAACCTTTCAGATGTTGTCCTGAGCCTATCTCTGGGGCCATGGGCTACCAGAG
This sequence comes from Equus przewalskii, assembly GCF_037783145.1. Classification (NCBI taxonomy): domain Eukaryota; kingdom Metazoa; phylum Chordata; class Mammalia; order Perissodactyla; family Equidae; genus Equus; species Equus przewalskii. The sequence continues at coordinate 12,375,989 of NC_091855.1, read as the reverse complement.
CAGGGAGATGGTGGTCCCAGGGAATGCTTCTGCCATCCCAGACCTATCCCACCACCACTTTGCCTCTCCTCTGGCTGCCCGTTTGTCAAGGGACCTTCTATGAGGCCAAGGAGTGTGAGTTGGAAACTGAAAACATTCTGAAAGCTCATCAGTGGGAGAATGATTAAATAAGTGAAGTGTATCCGTATTATGAAATACTATGCAGCTGTTAACAAGTGCAAGGGAGCTCTCTTCATCTTGATGTGGAATGATCTCCAAGACTTATGTTCTAGAACAATATGTTATGGTAAGACTCCATTTTTGTGAAAACAGAACTATATGTGTGTATATGGATGCAAATGCAAGGAAAGTCCTGGATGGACACATAACTGTTAACAGTGTTACCAAGAGGAGACATGAGAATTGGGAGAATAGGACAAGTATGTAAAAGAGGATGTTTGCTTTTTTCCTCAAAATCTCTTTGTATTTTATAAAATGTTAACAGGACTGTATTAATGAATTATGAAATTTTGACAAGTAAGAAAATAAACGAAACCCCCTAAAACAGCAATGAATCATACCAAGCACAGCCTGCCTAGCCCTTTTCTCAGTGCCTCTAAAGTAAACTGTTCACTCTCTTTGCTAAATCCGGAAAGGACCAGACATACTTGTTGGCTTTAACTGAATCCTCTGTCACTCAGATGTTGTTAGCACAAAACTTTGGTGAATAAACAAAGGACCAAAAAATATAGCTCCCCACTGCCCTCCAGACCACAGCCTGCGTTGTCACAGAGGCCTTTGGCAATCCAAAAGGAATAAAGTTGAATCAAGTAACAAGGGGAAATCAATATCTTATTCATGTTAAACCTGCCCTAATGCCCTCTATTATGTGACTCACCACACAGAGAATCGATCCCTTTCTCTTCTGGTGGAACATGGGGGCTCTAAAATGTTCATTTATATATATTAATTTTTAAGAAGAGAACTTCACTTCATGGAGCGATTTCCTCTCTCTGTAAAACTGGTGGCTTAAGAGCTGAGTTTCAGAGCCCCTCATATTGAACGCAGCTCCAGTCCTGCATTCTAAGTAAATATTCTTGGAGGAATAGTTCTCGGGTCAGGACAAGGATAATAATGGTCATTAATAACCATCACTCATCACTTCTTCCCTGAAGCTCTTCTAACTACTGTTTATAAATGCTCTTTCATGTGCCAAGTGTACTGGCCACCCCCCCAGGAGGCAGACACGCGCTCGGAGGGAGGGTAATTGCTGCTGTCATTGTGAGGCCTGGCCTGTGTAGACAGCACTCTCAGATCACTTCTCCCACCTCTGGGGCAGAGGGTTAATGGTCACCGTGCCAGACTGCTTGGGGCAGGGCGTGGTGGAATCTAATTCCTGGCTCTTGTGGGTGGACCCATGTGTGTGTCTTTATGAACTGGGTGAGCTGAAGTAATCTCCAAGTCTGCATGCTAACTGCCTTCTGGAAGCTATTGTTATTTTGAAGGCCCTAAGGAAATTATATCTTTACTGTGAGTCTAAAATATCCCCTGTTGAGGCTCTCTGTTGCCATTACCTGATTCTCTTTGCCCTGAAATCTTCTTGATCCAGCTGCATCTAAATTACCTCCTCATTTTGTCCGACAGAACCTAGCCTATTTCTGTTTGCATAACCATCGTCCCCAGGCTGGATCCCTGGCCTCAACTGTTTCCTGCTTCCCCTCCTCAGCGGCCCCCTCCCCAACTGGAAGATTCCCCATGGGGACAAGTGCATAATTCTCTCTTTCCAAACAAGTTGGAACAGATTTTCTGTTTTCTGCTTTTCGAAAATGTGACTGACACCTTAAAACGTAGATTCTTGCGTCTTTATTTTCCCGTCTTTGAGTAGGTGACTGAGCCATTCGAAGTCAGAAAGAACAAGCAGAATTGATGGTGAACATTATAATTATGGTTGGAGCTTGAAACAGTATTTGTGAGCTATTGTTAATATATTTTTTTCCTGATTTGTGTATGTGTATTCCCATAATGGATATCTACATTTATTTTGCCTGTAGGTGAATTCTTTATTTCCTGGAACCCCTGGAAAACAACATTACTCTGTCAAGGCTCAGGTGAATATTCTGCACATAGACACATCCCCCTGTGAATCTTTCTGGTAGACATTTTTTCTATAAAGGCAGGAGCTAAAATGTAAGCTAAGCACATCACCTGACAAATGATTAGGGAATTATTCTTCTTAAATCAAATGAATGCCCAAACAAATCAGCTCCCTAAAGTGAAGTGAGAGCTCCTCAAGCTGTGCCTGGGAATATTAATAAATGGAAGAGACGTCTCGCCCACAGCTTGTCGTTTCAGTGTCCCCCAACCCTGCAGGCAGCAAAGACCAGAAGGTTGGCAATCCTTTAGGAGGTTGAAGCCTGCCACCTCGTGGCTACTCTGTGGAATTACCCAACATTTCGTAAAGGTTAAGAATGGCAACTGTTGGAATTTCTCAGAGTTTATGGGCATGTACTTAGAAGTGCCATATGAATTGTGGCGTGGTTATTCTCTAATAGGTACCAAGGATCTAAAGCTTGAAAATGACCACCAGGGCATCTTTGACATCTTGCCCTTAGGAAGCAGGTGAGAAGGTGAATGCTGGAGAGGGAGCTCTACCGTGCTGTCAGGTTCCCTCCTAGAATCTTGTAATGCTGAAAAGCGGGACCATCTGGAATGCCAGTGACTGCAGCCGCCTCCAGTTCTAGACAAATGGGTAATTTCTTAAAGCACCTTTCTGATGAGCAGAAAAACTTTAGACTTGTTAGCTAAAGTGTCATTTGCGGGTGCACCTGGAAAGATCATAGCAGGTGTTGCAGTAGAGCACCCAATTCAAGAGACGGATCCATCCGCTGGGTGCTCAGCAAATGAAAAGTAATGATGCCTGCTGGCGGTTGGGGGATTTGCCTTCGACCTGGACAAATTGGGATGAAAGAAAATAAGAGCATCTTCAAGCTGCTCCCTGTGGCTTGTGCTTTTTTCAAGGTTAGAGAACATCTGGAGGAGTTGGCTTTTTAAAAACTATTGGTTGGATTCCAGTGATTTTTCCACATCCTGCTTTCTACACATTCTAGGAGTGGAAAACAGGGGAAGATTGCTGCTGTGGTGAATGTAATCTAGCTGGAGGTCAGAGCATAGGAAAAAGAGGGGGAAATTGGGCTTATTGAGATCCCAAGGTCACATAAGAAGAGCAGGGTTGAGGGGGCTAAGTAACTGACACATGTTCAGACACAGCTGCATAATTTTTTTCAGTTTTCCCAGCTGTGAGCTGGACATGATCAAAGCTGCCAACTGATTGGCTTCCAAAACCGTTCATGTGGTGGACAAGCTCTAAGGACGTTAATGTAGCAGAGTATATGTACTCTAAAAAGATACACCGACAGATTAAATTTGAGGGCTTTTTCCATTTTTCTTTTTTTAGTGTCGTCTGATTCAGTCAACTTGGGAACAGAAAATCACCTTGAAGTAAGTGTTCCTTGTTCTACAAAGAATCCTTGAGTAGACTCCCTCGTTTTCGTAAATGTCAGCTGCGAGGAGGCCCCGAAAAGGGAATAAGAAGACATCCTGTGCTCTGAGTGGTTTAGCAAAGGTCGCCGCGCATCACATCTCGTGGGAGGAACCGGTGGTGCAGACAGTAGCAGGGAGAGCTGGGGGCTGAATGGCTTGTGTGGTCAAGTAAGAGGAAAATTAATTAATGCCCCTTGAATGTAGTTGTTCACTACCCTGTTTTCAAAACACTTGTCTTACCTTGACTCTTGTGCCCAAACACTCCTGTTACTTTCCCTGCTTCACTGGCTGTTTTTCCTTTCCTCTGGTGCAAGATCATGATTCTTTACCATCTGTTGGCCCTCCTCAAGGGCTTGGTCCTGCTAAAGTATCATTTTAAAAAAGGCAAAATCGAGAGCTCACACATGTCAAAGATTTTAGGTAGTTCATTAATTAATGGAGAAACCAGTAAAGTGCTAAAATCAGGTCCAAGGAGAAATTGAAGGACAGAAAAATACCCTCAGGAATGCTGAAATGAATTTGCCCATACAGTCATGTGTCACTTAATGATGGGGATACATTCTGAGAAGTGTGTCGTGAAGTGATTTTGCCATTGTGTGAACATCATAGAGTGCTCTTATACAAGCCTACATGGTATAGCCTGCTACACACCTAGGCTATATGGTATTGATCTTCTGGGACGACCGTCATATACGTGGTGTGTTTTTGACCACAACGTCATTATGCAGTGCATGACTGTAGGTGCAAAGTGGTTAATACCCTATAGAACAATGAAATGTAATTCTTGGGGGCATATTTTCTACAGGATAAAAATCAATTATGTCTCTATCAGGGCAAAATTCATTCACAGTGCTATGGGCAATAATCATTTGCAGTATTAACAGTTTTCTACAAATTAACTTCTACCTCTAGAGAGCTGTAAAGTAGCCTGGCCAATACGAAGACTGTCAAAGATGCACAGCTCTACAGCAGCAGAGAAACCCTGAAGGGTCCACTGGACAATGCCCAGAACTCAGTAATCTCTATTGCCCATTTCCAAGGTTTTCATAATTTTCCCTGACAGTCCTGAGCTCTCTAACCATTCTGTGCTCGCTCTGGGCAACCTCATCTAAGCTGTAGCTTTAATAACTTTCAATAACAGCTGACTTTCAAGTTTGTACCTTTGCCCTAGTTCTCTCAGCTCCAAACCTGTACATCCGATATGCTTACCTGACAACTCCTCTTAGGTGTTTTTGAGATGATAATTTCCCAAGATCATTTAGCTTGTTGGAAAAAGAGCTGAGATTTGAACTTGGGACTGCCCGATTTCAGAACTGGAGCTAAAAGCCTGCAACATTAATAGGAGGTGGTTTTGGAGGTGCCCCAGCTTAGGGGGCTGGAGCCTACACGGTAGCCCCCTTCTCTGTCATGTGGTAGGGGCGCCCTCTCTGGGGAGGAGGAGGCTGGAGACACAGACCTCACTGTTTCTCTGGCTGAGCTACAGACAAGAGCGTGTGCTGCCGGCTGTCCTGTCTATGGTGAGTGTTGCTGCTCCCTGTTGATGAGGCAGAAGTAGGTGATACTTTTTCTACCGTTGGGGTTCCAGAGACTGAGGGGTTCTGGTGTTGATCTTGGCTGCCTCTTACTTTTTTCTGTATGAGGAAAGAGGCCTCCAGCCCGGGCCTTGGGTAGAAGCAGCGTGGGGGTTGGCTTTTTCCGGTGGGATGCTTCCCAGATCTTCTGAGGGGGTTCCACATCTTCTCCCTCTGCCCTGCTGACCACGGTTTCTGCTGCCCTCTCCCTCTAACTCCTCCCTCCTTCCTTCAGGGTCCACGCTTCTCTGCAGGAAGAATGAAGTCTCAAGCCCCATCGGGCCCTGACTGGTCTCACAAGGTTAGCAGCAAATTTTGACCTGTGCAGGTGCTTATTTCTTCCTCTCTGGTCTCTCTTTCTTCTCTTTCTGCCTTCCCAGTCCCAAGCCAGGGACTGTTCAATCAGTTGGTGATCAGATGAAAACAAATAACTCAGAGGTGAAGATAGCCAATAGCCATAACCTCATTCAATACCTGTGGAAAAAGTGAGTTTCTGCTTGGTGGGAAGTAAGTGAGAAATATTCTTAAGCATAGGGAGCTCTGATTCCAGCCAAATCTAACTACTTGCCTGGTTCTTCCTTCTTTTCTCTGGCAGGGAGCCATCATTTCTGCAATCCCTGTGTTAGCAAAGACCATCTCAGTGGGGGCTTTATTGACTTTATTGGGAGGGCTGGTGAAGGAGGGGTCAGGTTGCTTGGCCTTAATGTTGACGTAGAAACCAGGGAAAATGCATTTTGCTAAACTGGTATTTCCTAACTTGTAAACATTCTTAACATAGTGTTCTGAAAAATGAGTTCTATCAAAACAAGCAAACCAGGGGGTTGAGGGAGGAACACTTATCTTTCCCTGTTTGCTCGAGTTACCAACCACGTCACAGAAAGGGCCTCTGCCACAGTCTCATGAAGGTACCTGTGCTGCCTGCAGCATCCTTGAACCAAGAGCCCCTGGATGGGGTGGGGGTAGGGAGGGGGAGGAGCAAGCTTGCTCAGAGAATTCCTCTTCCCAGAACTCATGGCCTGCCCAAGGCTGTGCCCCTACCGGGTTTACTGGAGCGACTCCTAGCTGGACTGGCTCTCAGGCCCTAAGTCAGCCTACTCTTTTTGACAACATTCCTAGTCTTATGAGATGGAAGGCTTTTCTGCAGCCAGAGAATCCTGCGCACACCTCATTTGAATGCCTGCCACTCTGAAAAGCAAAAAACGTCTGCCCACAACACGTCGTTGTGGAAGTCTCTTTTCCCTTTCTCTTCAATCAGAACTGTCTGAAATCACTTTCTAACTTAGAAGGAATTGTTATTTGGTGCAATACTTCAAATACGAGTGCCTTAGAAACCACTTTTAATTCTCTTGAATGAGAAAAAGGGAATACTCTTTTTTTAGGGTCTTTCTCTAGGATTGAGATCATTTCCTTCCCTGCCAACTGTTTCCCTCCCTTTTCAGAGTCATCTTCTTTTGATTGTATTTGGTGAAAAGGAGACTTTTAAAAAATATTAAGTTGAGGCATAATTCACATGTCATATAATTCATGCTTTTAAAATTGTATGATTCAGCGATTTTTAATATATTCACAAAGGTGTGCGACCATCACTATAATCTAATTCCAGAACATTTTCATTGTTCCACAAAGAAACTTTATACCCATTGGCAGTTACTCCCCTTCCCTCAGCTCCTGACAACCACCGTTCTACCTTCTGTTTCTATGGGTTTGCCTATTCTGGACATTTCGTGTAAATGTAATCACACAATATGTGGTCTGTTGTGTCTGACTTCTTTAGGTCAGTATAATGTTTTTAAGGTTCATCCGTACTGTGGCATGAATCAGTACTTCACGCCTTCTCATTGGTCAATAATATTCCAGTGTTTGGATATACCACATTTTGTTTATCCATTCATTAGTTGACGGACATTTGAGTTGTTTCTAATTTTTGGCTAAAATCAACAATGCTGCTATGAATATTCATTTACAAGTTTTTGTATGGACATATGTTTTTAGTCCTCTTGGATCTATATCTAGGAGTGAAATTGGATATATATCTAGGAGTGAAATTGCAAGATCAAATTGTACCTTTGTGTTTAACTTTTTAAGGAACTACTGTCAAACTGTTTTCTAAAGTGGCTGCACCATTTTACTCTCCCACCAGCAATACATGAGGGTTCCTGTTTCTCCACATCCTCCCCAGCACTTGTTATGGTCCATCTTTTTGATAGCTATCCTAACAGGTGTGAATTATATCATCGTGGTTTTGATTTTCATTTCCCTAATGACTAATGATGTTGGGAACCTTTTCATGTGCTTGTTGGTCATTTGTGAATCTTCTTTGGAGAAATGTCAAAATTCTTTGACCATTTTTCAATTGAGTTGGCTTTTTATTGCTGAGTTATAAAAGTTCTTGATATATTCCTTATATAAGTCTCTTGTCAGATACATGATTTGCAAAAATGTTCTCCCATTCTGTGAGTTTGTTTTTCACTTTCTCAATGCTATCCTTTGAAGAACAAAAGTTTTTAATTTTCATGATATCCAATTTATCTATTTTTCCTTTTTTGCTTGTTCTTTTGGCGTCATGTCTAAGAAACCACTGTCTGACTCCAAATCATAAATATTTATACTTACGTTTTCTTCAAAGAGTTTTGTAATTTTGGCTATTACATTTGAGTCTTTGGTCTGTTTTGAGTTAATTTATGTGTGTGGTGTGAGGTAGGATACAAGTTCATTCTTTTGCCTGTCCTACTACCATCTGTTGAAATGATTATTCTTCCCCATTGGATTCTCTCTCCTTATTGAAAATCAATTGATCATTGGTATATGAGTTTATTTCTGGTCTCTCAGTTCTATTCTGTTGCTCTATATGTCTATCCTAATGTCAGTAGCACAGTCTTGACTACTGTAACTTTGCAGTAAGTTTTGAAGTCAGAAAGTACCAGTCCCCTCTAATTTTGTTCCTTTCAAAATTGTTTATTCAAAATTGGTTATCGTGAGTCCCTGGCATTTCTTTATGGATTTTAGAATCAGCTTGTCAATTTCTGTGAAAAAGGCAGTATGAATTTTTATAGGGATTGCATTGAATCTGTAGATCAATTTGGAACAAATTGTCATCTTACCAATATTGTCTTTCCATCCATACGCATAGGATGTCTTTCTATTTAAGTCTTCTTTAACTTTTTTCAATGATGATGTGTTGTTTTTAGTATGTGGGTCTTGTACTTTAAAAAAAAAATTTATTCTTAAGTATTTTATTTATTCTAACTTTGTTGTAAATGGAATTGTGTTCTTAATTTCATTTTTGGATTGTTCTTTGCTAGTGTATAGAAATACAACTGATTTTTATATATTGATCCTATATTTTGCAACCTTGTAGAACTTTTTAATTAGCTCTGATAGTTTTGTTGTGGATTCCTTAGGATTTTCTGCATACAAGATCACGTCATCTGTGCGTAGAGATAGATTTACTTCTTCCTTTCTAATCTTGATCATGACTTTTATTAGGAGGTTGTTTTTATAACCAGTCTTGCTCCCACAAGCCCCTGGCTCCCCTATTGTTGCTCCTGTCTCCTCTGAAGCTGTTGCCTCTCCCAGCATCACACAGCACAGCAAACAACTTTAAACTTGGGATCAGGCATCACAGTCCTGAAGGCCATTGACTGTCTCCCTGCAGGGGATTTCCCCCTCGCCAATTTCCTCTTCTTATGGCCCCAACACATGGACATCTTCTTGGGCCTCCTTCTCTCTATAGGTTGCCCTCATACCTCTTCCATTTTCAATCATCTCAAACCCCTTATTTTCTTTCTTTGGGATGCCCTCAAAATTTTCTTCATGGGGCCAGCCCCATGACCAAGTGGTTAAGTTTGCACACTCTGCTTCGGCGGCCCAAGGTTTTGCCAGTTCGAATCCTGGGTGTGGACATGGCACCGCTCATCAAGCCATGCTGAGGCTGCATCCCACATGCCACAAGTAGAAGGACCCACAACTAAAAATACACAACTGTGTACCAGGGGTCTTTGGGGAGAAAAAGGAAAAAATAAAATCTTAAAAAAAAAATTTCCTTCACTTTCTTATGCAGAGCAATTCAACCCTCGTTATCTCATACACTCCTATGCATCTATGCTCAGGGGCTTTCCATAACAACAGCAAAAAGAATTAAAAAGTAAACCAAAACCAAGCCACAAATAAAACATGCCATTAGGATACATCAAAGTATTTTCCTAAACTAGAGAATTGTCTCCTGAGGAGAGGAATTTTCCCTCTCCCCTAGGAGTCAGAAGTAGCTGCCATCAGTTTTACTAAAAGATAACAGTCCCCCCGCCAACCACCACCATGGGGGAGTTAAAACCACCTTTTTCTTTTTGAGAGGCTCTAGTCTGATAAGAGAATTATCATGTGGGAAACTGCAATATCCCCAGATTGCCAGGCCTTACATTGAGAGTCTGAAGGTGCCAGCGCCCACCCATCTTCTCACAAAGTGAAGCAGGCAGATGCTGGGGAGTGAGTGTGAGTCTCCACAGCTTAACTCGGATCCTCTGTGTGCTACGTGATGCGGAATTCAGGGGTGTCCCATGTGGGAGCCGTGTCTCCTCTCAGGTCATGAGCAGAGAAAATAAAAAGCGAGTACCGACAAAATAGTTAAGAGTTTGGATGTTGGAGCCAGACTGAGTGGGTCTAAATCCCAGCTTTGCTACTTAATATCTGTGTGATCTTGGGCAAGTGACCAAATCTTTGCTATAATCCTACCTTATGTTCATATTCTCTTATTCATATCTAACATTTTTATCTGTAAAATGAGGATAATGATAACATCTTCCTGATAGGATTGTTATGAGGATTAAATGAGTTAAGACACGTAAAGCTCTTAACGCAGTTCTTGGCATGTCACTAAGGAAGTGTTAAACAACAACGACAATGACACCCTGAGTTGTAGGAGGTCTTCCCTGCCAGACCGTGAGCATCTAGGCGGGGAGGGACTGTACCTCATCTACGGAATTGTGCGGCTCAGCTCCAGTACCTGGCACACAGCAAAGACTTCGGCAAACGTCTATCACTTGAAGGGATGAACGAACTTTTTAGATCCACTCAGAGGATGATTCCTTATCAGGCTACAGATCAAAAGGAGATGTTATCAAGCACCTTTGAAAATGTCCTTCAGGGAACTGTTCTCGAAGTCACTGGGTGGGGGAAGATGAAATGTTAGAGAGAGTTAAATTTCAGAAGTTAAAGAAGGTGCTGTCATTTAGAAAGAGCAATCCAGAGAGAAGAAAAGAAAAACATTAAGCAATGTAAGAATAAATGTCTTTATTTTGGGAGAAGTCAGATGAAAACAACCTCACTAGAACAGGGATTGGCAAACTTTTTCTGTAAAGGGTCACATAGCAAATATTTTAGGCTTTGTGGACCACGCAGTTGCTGTTGCAACTACTCCACTCCGCTGTTGTAGAGTGAAGTAGACAGACACTACGTAAACAAGTGGTCGTGGCTGTGTTCCAATAAATCTTTATTTACAGAAACAGGAGGTGGGCTGGATTGCCCTTGGGGCTGTAGTTTGTTGACTTCTGCACAAGAACGATGTCAGGAATGAATAAAGGAACATCAGTGGGACTGTGACAGCTGGAGAAGCAACTTACACAGAATCCTTTATGAGAGAAGAGAGTGACTGCCGCAATAGCCTGGGGAATCCTTCTGTTGTATGTGTAGCTCCAGGGAGCACTTCGTATGACTACTTCAGTCTGAAATGTGGCAGATATGGAGAAGAGTGGACAAAAAAACATGCAATGCCGTAACTTTTTTGATAAGAAATGACACTTCAATTGAGTTGAAATTTATTTATTTTAAAAGTAGAGAGGATAGATAATCCAAAATAGAGACTCCTTAGATTGTTTCTATTTGTCTGCAGAATGGATTTTTATATCTATGGTAAAGAAGAGATTTATGATCTGGGAATTCACAAAATTTCAAGCACGGTAATGAAACCAAACCCTGAAAACATCATCTCCAGACTATCACTTCAGCCCCCAGGCTTCCTTCTTCATGCTCTAGAGATGCTTCATCTCTCCTTAGGCAGGGATGGGACTTCCTCAAGACAAAAGTGGTTTGTTGGCAGCCTAGAAATGCAGCCCCTCCTGGACCACATCCAACTCAAGAACACCTGACCTGTAAACCAACCTGGGAACCACTTTGTTGTCCCTGAACAAAGTTTTGTTTCCATTTGACTCCTACCTAGCAAAGAATGGAGAAAGAGGGAATAGACCATCTTAGAGAGGCAAGCTCTTACTTCCTCACAACTTCGTTCCATGGAATGGGCCCATGGCACCTGAATGAAGTAGCCGAGAATATTTGGTTTTAGTTCTAATAGTCAGTTCTGGTATGTTAATTTCCTAACCATTGGAGCCTTCAAGGTGGTTGCTAAGTTTGCTGCATCACAGAAGAAATATACCTTCAGCCTGTTGTATAATTATCTCAGGAATTATAAAGGCAATAAATGCATGACTGCTTTTTTTATTAACACATTAAAGGAGAGATGCATAATTGGCATTTTAATGATCTAGTGACAGCACATTAGATAATAATGTAATTACAAAGTGGCAATTACTTTTGGCAATTAATTGGCATCACCTTTCAGTAGCCCTTTTCAATACGTTGCTGGAGACTCTCACTGCCAATGAAAAACAGGATCATTCTAAAGCTGAATGGGAGCTATGGGGAAGAGTTAATTACTTAACAAAACAAGTGGTTGATCTTTATATTCTTGATCAATGGGTCTTTGGGGCTTAATAACAGCAGTAACATACTATGCCTTTTTCCCTGAATGATGCCCAAATGATGTATAAACTTTTCGTAGTGTAATTACTAACTATAAATCACTTCATTTCTGAAATATGATGCCTTCTGATGGGATGAGGTTGCTTTTTCACAATTTCGTTAGTTTAAGAAGGAAAGAAAAGAAAACTCTTGCCTCTAATAGAATGGTAGGTAAGGATGGAAGGTGATTTTATTACATGTTACATGCAAACTGGCTGAGAAAGAAATTTTCTCATCATACATAGACTTAAATGTTTGCAAAACACTTTTATATACACAATTAAATTTAATCCTAGTAGTTCCGTGTTTTGGTAACAGTGGATTTACATGAATTTTTGTAGAAAAAGTCCTAAAACATAAAACTCGTGGTTTATATCAACCAGGTGAAATTTCTGTAGCCTTTGTATATTTGGTGGCGCATTTGACTTGTTTTTAACAGATCAAAAAGTGTTAACATGCAATATACCGAAAAATATTCTTGCAGTGTTTTGATTAATAGTTACAATTATTGACAGATAAACTTATGTTGAAATTGGTAATTGCGATATTACCCAATCTGTTGCTAACTTGAAGCTATATGTTTTATGTGTATTGAATTTCACTACATGCCTCTTGTTCTCTCCTGAAACTGAATAATGAAATTAAGCATCTCTCAATAATGAGAGCAGACACCATATTGACTAATTTCTAACTGCTCAGTTCTATCTTTGAATTTTCTTTCTTTTGGATACAACTCAGTCTCTAAACAGTTCTTTCTGCATTTTAATTTCTAGCACCAGAAACTGTATTATAAGGCCACTGAGTACACTGGCAGAGTGAGAGCTGAAATTGAGGCCACCTCACAGGACCCTCCAATCTTTATTTGAAAAGGCCATTTTGCAGGACCAGATTGATGGTTAAGTGACAGCCACTAAGAGCAAATCGGGGACACTCATATCTGCAATTCTCATTCCAAGAACCCAGAGTCAATGCATAAAATCAGTCCTTTGTGTTTTTGAGTTCTTGGTTGCAGGGCGAATATTTATGACTCCAGAAATATATGCAGCACTCATTCATTTACTCATTTGCACATTCACTATTATTTATTTAATGCCTATGATGTTCCAGGCACTATGCTAGCTACAGGGCATACAGAAGTGAACAAAACAGCTGTGGTCTTCGCCTTCATAGCGAATACAGCAGAAAGGAGAAGACAGTCCCACGTTATTCTGCTTATAAGCAAACTTTCATCTAGATGGAGTGAGTTGGTTTCTTTCCCTCTTTATTCTCTTTCTTTCTATGTTTTCCTTCCTCTTTCTTTTCCTCTCATCTCCTCCTCCCTTCCTTTCTATCGCTTTCCCTTGGGGTTCTGAAAATTATTCTCACTTTAATCAGATTCGATGTCACTCAGTTTATTAGATAATGTTAATTTGGGAATGTGAGATAACAAGGTCCCGGGGACCAGCCATGTTACTTCCTGGGTCACAGTCCTTTTGTGATGAGTTTTAGTTTTCCCGGCAGTATTAAACATCCCCAGGAGGAATGTTAACTTAGGAATAACTTTTGTTAGTTCCCATTCTCCTTTCTTTACTTATTTTTAACAAAGGAGGAATAGAAAGAGAGGCCAGTATCTATTCCACTGAATAACTACCATTTATTGAACTCCTACTGTGTGCCAGGTATTTCCTGTAGATAATCTCTAATTTCTCACAGGAAACTTTTGAGACAGCACTGTTATCCTCTTCCTATACATGAAAAAATTGAAGGTGAGTGAGGTTTGATAACTTGTCTAGAGTCACACAGCTTGTATGCGAAAGACCTGGGGTTTGAGCTCACGACCATGAGAGTACCAAGCCCTTGTTGCCCTCACCAGTTCCTACTGCTTCTAGAGCCTTCAGTTGCCGTTGGGTCCACAGCCTGATATTTATTTGGACTCTTCCCGTTTTCTTTAAGTAAGGATATAGACAGAGGATGCCTCTCCTTCTACCCTGTCGACAAGACTGAGTTAACTTTGTTTTTTGTATTAGGTCACCAGATTACCAGCTGGTGATTTTGATTTTGGTTTAATCCTACAAAGAGCTGCAGCTTTCAACTGGTTCTAATCATGGTACAATGTCTTTCAACCTATGAAAATAAATGAAAATTTTATTTCCTCTCTTTCTGGGATAATGAGAAAGTTGACCCCATTATTAAAGCGCATTAGGAACATGGGGTCTCTATAGATTCTATTTCACATAGCATTAGCAGCCACTTTTTGCAGGTGGAAAAAAAACTAAGTACAAAGGCATAACCAAATTAATTTTACATCACTGGAATTAGAGATTAGCTGCGAGTCTAATAAAGATTGCTTTGCTGGGGTTATCGCATGAAGATGATATTATTTTTAACAAAAGGAGTGTGTTGGTTGTGCTGATTGATGCTTTTTTAAGTTTTACCACCATTTAGCATTTCTTAGAAGGTGGTCAGACGGCATTTGTAAATAAATATCACTGGCTGCTCATTTTACTTTATTTTAGGAACATTCTTTGCTTACCACAAAAATGAAGCTTTTAACTTGACTTTGAAGTCTGCTCAGCTAGAAAACTGTATTTGTAGCTGAATAAAAGCTTTTAACTCTTGATATGTTGCCTTTGGTTGCTTTTATGCCTGTTTGCAGTGACTTCCCATAAGATCCATGCATAGCAAACCCTAGTGTCAGTAGAAAAGGTTTTTAGGAGTTAGAATTAATGGTGGGGGTTGAAGTGAGACACAGTGCTCATTTGCCTCAAGGTGTGCCTGGAAGCTCGAGGTGATATGCCTGAAACTGCTTACGGTCACAATTACTAACAACAGTGCCTCCGAAGGGGCACACTGGAAGGAATCTACTGAAGAGCGGCACACACTTTTAATATACTTGGAATATATGAAATATTCATTTATTCAGTCATTCATTATTTCAACAATGGTTTATTGAATGCTTATTATGTACTGGGCACTAGCATATATAGAGACGAAACAGAAGGGAACAAAACAGTCATGATTCTTGCCTTTGTGGAGCTTACAGTGTAGTGAAGAAGACAGAAATTTAAAAAGGAAAAAGGACAAAATAATATAGACTTGCACATTATAATAAGAATTCTGAAGGAAAAGTATAGAGTTCTGAGAAAGGAAACCGTAGGGTGGCCAGGAAGGATTCTGCGCAGAGGTGTCATTTAGGGGGAATCCTGTAGGTTGAGTAAGTGTTGGTCGGATGAGAAGTGGGGAGAACATTGGAAGTGGAGGCAGCAAATGCAAAGAACTGAAAGAGGCCAATATGGCGCAGTGGGTGAGGGTGAAAGGGATGCTAAGATGAGGCATGGAGGCATGTAGATTTTGATAAGGATTTTGGATTTTTTCCCCAAGCACATTGAGAAGTTGTTAAATAGGCAGTGACATAATCTGATTGATGCTTTAAGATTATCACTGTCTGCCAAGTGGGTTTGGATAATGATTTGGAGGGGGCAAGAAAAGAAGCAGGGAGACTGGTTATAAATCTATGGTAGCAATCCAGGTGAGAGATGGCAGTAGCCCAGAGCGGCAATGAAAGAGAGAGAAAACAGTGGATGATCTCTGGAAATGTTGGGGAGTAGAATCAATGGACTGGCAATGAATTGGGTATGAGGCTGGTAGGAGACAAACTGAACTCTCTCACTTTCAGATATCTGGAAGAAGAGTGGATTGGGAGCAGATAATTAAGAACTTCAGTTTTATTTTAGTTTTTTCGTAGATACTCTTTTCAGATAAAGGATGTTACTTTCTATTTCCAGTTTGCTACAAGTTTTTTTTTAATCCTCTATACTGAATTCTATGAACTACTTTTTCTGCATCTATTGAGATGATCATAGGATTTATCTCCTTTGTTTTATTAATGGAGCAGATTGTATTGAATGACTTTTGAATGTTAAACCAACCTTGTAATTTTTGCATTTCCAGCTTGGTTGGGATGTATAATCTTTTTCATACATTGCTGGATTTGATTTGCTAGAATTTGCTTAGAATTTTTTAAAAAAAATAAAGGTCGTGAGAGAGATGGGCCTTGAATGTTCCTTTCTTGTAATGTCCTTGTCCAGTTTTTGTATCAAGATTATGCTGGCCTTAAAAAGTGAATTGGAGAGTGATCTTTCCTTTCCTCTTCTCTGGAAGAGAATGTGGAAAAATTGGCATTGTTTCTTCTTGAAATATTTTGTAGAATTCACAGTGAGGTCAATTAGGCCTATAGTTGTCTTTGTGGGAAGGTTTTTAAACAGTGAATTAATTTTTAAATTAATTTTAGTTTTGCTGGGTTGTGTGTGTGTTTTATGGAATATATTTAATTCTTCTAAATTTTCAAATGTAGTATATGTTGTTATTTTAAATAATATCTTCTTATTATCCTTTCAATGTTTGTAGGATGTATAGTGATATCCTCTTTTCCATTCCTGACATTATTTGTGCCTTTTTTTGAAGAAGTTTATTACTACATTAGTCTTTTCAACAAACCTACTGTTTTCTTTGATGTTCTCCTCTATTATATGTCTATTTTCTTTTTCATTAGTGTATGTTTTTATCTTTATTATTTCCTTCTTTCTTGTTTCTTTGGGCTGAATTTTCTGTTCTTTTTCTAACTTCTTGAAGTGGATACTTTGTGTATTTCAGTGATTTTTAGCCTTCCTTCTTTTCTGTTAGAGGCCTTTAGGGTGATAAATTTCCATATAAACGTGGTTTGAATATGTATTTTTAAAAAAATCATTGGCTTAATATTGGTTATATAATTTCCTTTGTGATTTCTTCTTTGGCCCATAGATATTTAGAAGTTTACTTTTTAATTTTCAAATATAGGGATTTTCTACTTATTCAGCTTAATTCCACTGAAGCCAAAGAACATACTCTGATATGATTTTGATTTTTTGAAATCAAAAAATTTGCTTTATGGCTCTGAATATGGCAATTTTTGTAAATGTTCTGTGTGTTCTTGAAAGGAACATACATTCCGTAGTCATTAGGCACAGTGTTCTATGCATATATGTGTCCATCAGGAAAAGTTTGTTGATTACGTTGTTTAGGTTTTCTGTGTCCTTACTGGATTTGTGACTGCTTGTTCTAGTAATGAGATAGGTTTGTTAAAATCTTCCACTGTAATTATGGATTTGTACATTTCTCTTTCTGTATTTTCTGCTTTATATGTTTTGAAGCTATGTTATAAGGTATGAGCAAATGTAGGATTATTATATCTTCCTGGTGTAGTGGCCTTTTTGTTATTATGGAATGTTCTTCTTTAACTCTCATAATGTTTCTTCTAAAGTCTTAGTTATCTGATAGTCATACAGCCACCATTTCTTCCTCTTGGTTAGTGATTTCACAGTATATCTGTTTCTATCCTCTTGCCTTTGAGCTTTCTGTATTTTATTTAACTGCATCTCTTAAAGCAATGTATAGTTTTTTTAAATTCATCCTGAGAATCTTTATCTTTCAATTGAAATATTTAGTTCATTTACATTGAAGGTAATTACTAATATATTCGGGCCTAAATCAACCATCCTACTATTTGCTTTTTATTTGTCCCACCTTTTCTATATTCTTTTTTATCTCTCTTTTGTCTTTGGATTATTTTCTATCATCCTGAGTTAGACATTATTTTACTCCTCTTCTATTGGTTATCCTAGAGCTTATGTTATACATCCTTGACTTATCAAAGTCTAATATAAACGAGCACTTTTTCCTCATACCAAATAACGCAAAAATCTTAGACTAGTGCTTCTCAAAGTGTGGTTCTTGGAGCAGGAGTGGTCTGTGATCTATGATGGTTGATTTCATGTGTCAGCCTGTCTGGACCACGGTTCCTAGCTATTTGGTCAAACACCAATCTAGATGTTGCTGTAAGGCTATTTTTAATATGAGATTAACTTTTAAATCAGTAGACTTTGAGTAGAGCAGATTATCTTCCACAATGTGGGTGGTCCTTATCTAATCGGTTGAAAGTCTTAAGGGAAGAAGACTGGAGTCCTCTGGGGAAGAGAGAATTCTGCCTCCAGACAGCCTTTGAATTTGAGTGGCAACATTAACTCATCCCTGGGTCCAAAGCCAACCAGCCTGCTATGCATATTTCTGACTTGCTAGCCTCCACAATCATGTGAGTCAATTCCTTAAAATAAATCTCTCCCTCTCTCTCCACATCCTATTGATTCTGTTTCTCTGGAAAATCCCAACTAATACAGGGTCCCTAACTAAAGCCTGGGGAGTTGATGAGGGTTCCCTTCCTTGGCAGGCCCTTGTTTTTTTGTCCCCCTGCTTTATAAGTTTGTAGAAAGCTCTGCTCACTTTCTCTGCATCTCAGCCATCTCTACATGAATTTGAAGATCTCCCTAGGGAAAAAATTGTCCCAAACGCTGGGCTCATTTCTCTGGGTTTCCTTCTTTACTTGGGTCTTGGCCTCATAATTATTCATTGCTGTGTTAGTTCTCTGATGCCCTCCAACAGATTTAGAACTATTTTCCCAGCTTTTCTAGTTGTTCTCAGTGGGAGAGTTGGTCTGATTTATCTTTGTCCACCATCACCAGAAGTGATTCTCCTACAAGAGGTGGCTGTTTGTCCTTCTTGATCAAAATCTGTGCAGGAAATCTCCGATGTTTTTTGGATCAAGACTTCAATTTTGCTTTTGTTAAATTTGAAGAGCTTTTGAGACATCCAAGGTGAGATAACACTAAAGTTGTTGGATAAACAACTCTAGAACTTGGAAGAGAGATCCCTGTGGAGAAAATTTTGGTATCAGCAGTATACAGATAGCATGTCAAATGCTGAAAGAATGAGATCACCTAGGAGAAAGTCTAGACAGAGGAAAGCATGGGGACCGGGAATACACTTTCAGGAACTCCAAAATGTGGCGGTTAATTAGAAGGGGAAGTAGGAGTGAAGCCCTGGCAAGAGGTTGCCTGAGGAGTAGGAGAAAACCCATAGTGTCATAGAAGCAGAGAAAAAAGAGGGTTTAAAGAAGTGGAGAATGATCAAATATGATTTATCTGATGAAAAGTCTGACAAAATAAGGCCCAAAAGTGTATCTGAGTATTTGAGCCTCACAGATATCCTACAGACACTTGATAAATGACCATCCTTGTGAAGTAGTGTGGGTAGACAGCCTCAGGAAGAGTGATTCAGGGCTGGGGGAGGCCTGCCCAGCACGGTCACCCTCGTGGCTTTCAATCTCTAATCTCATAATGTGCTCTGTGCTATCTCAACCTGGAAGACTTATTGGAAACCTGTGCTCTGTCCTTTTGGCAAATAACTTGGGTAATACCTGTCAAGAGCAAAGAAGGATAGTGATGTTCCTACTTCTTCTTAATACTTACCAGCTCTTCAGGGAGCAAACCTGTCGTTCTTGTTCTAAACCTGGACACAGCTGCACCTCCCGAGGTGAGCTTTCATTGCTCGCCCCCACAGAACTTTCTCTAATGCTGGATGTCTCACCAGAACCAAGAGGCAGAGGAAACGCTGACTTCTCATCCTAGAGATGTGTGCTTTTTCACAGCAAGATTTTTCTAGCTTGAGCTCTCAGGGTAGCTTTCTTTAGTCTTTGGTCCAGAGGAAAATTTAGGAGAAAGGAGAACTTCTTACTTCTATTTGCCAATATTGCAGAAAAATCCAGTGACTGATTTTGAAATCGTCGGATTTCAATCGAGAGATTGAAAAAAGTGACAGTTATATACAATATAAACCTCTTTATGGTCTCCTTATTTTGCCATAAAATGTTAAAGATTGGTTGTTCCCTGTGGAAGTGCTTGGCAATATGTTTGTATATTTATGGTGAGTTTGACTATTGATGCAGTGATGGTATCTAGATCATAGTGAAAGGGCATCTGCATAACAAGGAAAACAGTGACCCCAAAGCCCATTACCCCTGTGGGATATGTGTGGAGCAAGACATAGGCCCTCGCTCTAAGCCTATTGACTTGGAACCATGTGCAAAACGAATTTGGTTGTTTCTTTAATTTATCTGATTCACACCTGATGAAGCAAGCAGAGCTTGTGAGTCAGGCACGAAATTATAGCAAACTGGTTCACTCAGAGAGAGAATGCTTCAGAGAGAAGCCATTCTGCTGCTTTGGGCAAAAGCTGTTTAGATACAGTTTAAGTCTCCATTAAATGCAGTCTTTAATCAATGCAATCCTGGCCAACCTGTCGAACCCTACTCATTTGGAGGATCTTGATGGCTATTAAAGAGCATGATGTATGATAATATCTCTGAGTTGGATTAAATAATTTGCTGAGTGATTGGTGAGATGACACAACCTGAAATGTTTTAATTCTGTGTAATTGAGTCTCTTAATCTTTCTAATTTTAATCCCTAAATGTAATATGGGAATAACTTATCCAGCCTACATCACAAGGTTGTGAAGTTCAAACGGGATAATGTGTGGAAAGCTCTAGATAAAGATAGGACTTTGTGTACTGTAATGTAATGTAATCACCACGTGACTGTGGCTTTACCTCCTATCAGTCATTGAGTGTTGGGAAGGCTCTTTGTGGTACCACAACACTGCCCCAGTTTATCAGCATTCACCACTCATAACCACCCAGGACTACCACAAATCCTTGGGAGATTTTAAAAAAGACTAGCATGAGCACTGAGGAAATTAGCCAACAGCTTAAACTGGAAAGGTCATAGACAATGTCCTGTGGTTGGTCATTTTATCAGCCCAGAAGGAAAAGTGCATTTGTCCTTGGTTGGTGATGGCCATAATAGACAACTTTGCCAGCATGAAAGCCATGAAGCATAGGAGAGAGAGAGCTGGAAAAGGTTGGAGTATTAGTTGGGGTTGTCCAGAGAAACAAAATCAATAGGATATATACATATATCCTCATATAGATAGACAGATAGATAGATAGATTTACTTATTATAGGAATTGGCTTACATGATTATGGGGGTCCAGAGCTCCCATGATCTGCCATCTGCGAGCTGGAGAACTAAGATAGCTGGGATGTAATTCAGTCTGAGTCCGAAGGCCTGAGAACCAGGGCAGCCAATGGTTTAAGTCCTGGTTGGAGTCTGAAGGCCCAAGAACCATAAGCACCACTGTCCAACATCAGGAGAAGATGGATGTCCCAGCTCAACCAGAGAGCAAATTTACTCTTCCTCTCTCTTTTGGTTCTATCCAGACCCTCAATAGTTTGGATGATGCCCATCTGCGTTGGTGAGAGCAATCCACTTTACTCAGCCTATCTATTCAAACACTAATCTCATCCTCACAGAGACACCCAGGAATAATGTTTTACTAGCTATCTGGGCATCTCCTAGCCCAGTTAAGTTGAACACAAAATTAACCATCATAATTGGAGAAGAGATAAAGAAAAAGAAAAATAAAGAGCAGATTGTTCAGGGGAGGATAGCATAATGCAGTAGCAATGATTGAAAGTGATAATGAGGGCAATAATAAGAAGCCCTGGATGAATGGAGAAAGAAATTGTCAAGTTTTTAGATTTGGAAGGGCTCAGAGATCATTCAGTCCAGGAATGGCAAATACACAGGTCATTTGGGGCAAATTTCCCATCTTGTGGCCACGGCAGAGATTGCTCATCAATCATTGTATTCTTTCTACTCAGCTGAAACATCTGAGTGGCAAGGCAAAGAGTGATCTCAAAGCTGAAGTACTTGCTCTGTGGGAATGTGAAGAGTCTCACCTAGAGCTGGTTGGAACAGTGTGCAAAAGGGACGGATATAGCTCATGAAGTCATCTGATTCTCCCCTGATGAGACGAGCAGAATCAGCAAGTCAGGCTAAGAGTCGCACGGATGTGGTCCACGTAGAGTGGTCAAGGCAGTACTCTAGGTTGCTGCCACAAATCAGTTAGAACCGGGACAGGAGATGATATCTATTTGCCAACTACGATTTTATTCAACCTCTTCCTAGGACAATCAGGAAACTGTGGCATAGGGATATGAAATAACTTGTTCAAGTTCACAGAAATAGTCAACCAGGATTAAAACCCACTTTTCTTTCTCCGTTTGGAAACTCAAGACCCACTTAGTTTGGAGCTATTTTACTGAAGACTGATTCCTGGAATGGTTGGGCAAAGCAGAGAAAGGAACATTTTTAGATATTAGAGTTTAAGCCAATGGATTTTGAGCCAGGGCTTTGAAGTTTAGCGTATTCATTTGCTGGGTCTGCTGTGACAAAGAACCACAGACCGGGTGGCTTAAACAACAAATTTATTGTCTCACAGTTCTGGAGGCTAGAAACCTGAGATCAAGATGTCAGCAGGGTTGGTTTCTTCTGAGGGCTGTGAGAGAGAATCTCTTCCACGCCTCTCCCCTAGCTTCTGGTGGTTTGGTGGCAATATTTGGCGTTCCTAGGCTTATAGACACATCACCCTGATCTCTGCCTTCATGTGGCATTCTTCCTGTGTGCATGTGTGTGTCCAAATTTCCCAATTACAATACTATTATATTGGATTAGAGTCTACCCCAGTGACTTCATTTTAACTTGATCATCCACGAAGACTCTCTTTCAAAATATGGTCACATTCTGAAGTGCTAGAGGTTAGGAATTCAACATATGAATTTTGGGGCACAATTTAACCCATATTGGTGAGGTTCAGTTTTTTCTAAGTGTTGGGTTTCTTGCTATGGGAGCCAGCTGGAATCTAGTCTAACAGGTTTCTTAATGAAGTCATGTTTAACATTAGGGTTGAGTCTTCAAGAAGTTGCCAACCAGAGACCATGCAGATGAGTTCATAAACCATTACGAATTCTATGTTACTGTATAATGAGGATGTTCAAGGTGCATATTACTGTGGTTAAGAAGGAGAGGGAGTGGCCTGGTGGAGGTGATACCCTGCGGCAGACAATGATTCCTGTGAAACTTCAGAGTGAGGTTGTGCTATTCTGCTGCTCGTTAGAGGAAGGGACCCAGAACAACCACAGCTCAGGCAGCTGGCAGGTACTTTTGGACGAGGGTCCTCTGAAGATAAAGATATGAATCAGGAAAGGCCGGGAAACCACTATATTCTCTGCCACTGGACAGAGCACAGAGGCGTGTGAAGTGGGCAAAGTTTCACTGCCGCCTGTGAGCCCTGTTCCCCAAGAAACGTAGTGGAATTTGTCTTTGGTGAGAGTTCTGTATTTCCCTTGTTTCCTTCCCTGTTGCCTGGTTCTATGGTGACACCTCCTTTCCAATTCCCTCAACACTCAGGCCCATAGTCTATCCCTCTTTGGCCTGTTGAAAGCGATTCCTAAGATGGGATCTAAAATATATTAATTCATATTTAGGTGTGAATGACTGATAAGAATTTAAAGTGGGATCTGTCTTGAATGATTTGTAAGTAATTGTCAAGGCCTTAAATTAGAGAAATGTCACTCTAAAACTGGGAGTATGGAATCATCCAGTTTTAAACTCACTCTTTCATTAGCTAATCAGCCCCTAAATTAAAATGCCACCATGTTCATTTATCCTCTACAATTGTCAGTGATCTAGAGATTTACTGATTACATTAGCAATTTTTCTTTAATCCCTGGAAGATGCAAAATAGAAAGTTATGAAGATATGAACCTAAGCTTATTTTCTGTGTTTAACTCACCTACCTTTGTGCTGGCAATCTCCATCTGACTTACCCAGAATTTGATGGCACAGGGCTTGCTCTTCAGTCCTTATCACAGCCCCTTTTCTTTCCAGCTGGCTTGGAAGTGTAAAACCCAGTCTTGTTTGTTCCTTGGCAGTCAGAAAGGAACTGCTCTTTCCATCATGGAAATAGTGCCAAATGGTGCAGGATGAGTTTAAGAGAAGGACTTCCCCTACTTCTTTCAAGAATGAAATTCACCAGCCTTTCCTTTCTCTTGTCTATGTTCAGTCTCCATCAGTCTTTTGTCTAACTCAGTCAAAGAGAAGGGATGTAGATATTTCGGCACAGGTACAGGCGTAGGGGTATGGATAGGTGTAGGTGTAGGTGTAGGTGTAGATGAGGGGCCTAGCAGAATCTATGGGAGGAGAGGACGGCCTGGACTGAAGGCTTCTTGGATCCTCACTTAACTTCCTGCAGCCCCTCAGTGGCGCTGGAGCGTGTCTCGGTCAGCTGCCATGGGTTCTCCAGCAAAGAGCCAACCCTCTCACCCCCAGGAGAGTTCAGTACCCTTCAGAGGAGCCAGCAGGATTCCTCCCATGGGGTTAACACAAAACCAGGAAATCCCTGCTTTTGCCCTCTCTCTAACTCCAACAATTGACCTAACGACTTTATAGGACATGATAGCAGGTGGTGGAGATAGGCGGGAGAAACAGCAGATAATAAATAATTCAGTGAGAAATACATTCCAGAGAACCAAGTTGATGTGACTGGAAAAGTCCTTTAATAAATATAACCTGTATGCAAACATTCATTCCCTTGTATTGTTATCACAAATGTTAATTTATTCTGATTTAAAAAATTATTTTCCATGAAAAGAATGACTGGGGGAACCGAAAGTTCTGAGGAGACCAACCCCATAGTTACATCTGAATGGCTTCTCAGAAGCATTTTAAGTTGATCGTCAGCTCACTGAGTTTCTTTGGCCTTGGGATCCAGTGGGAACTATGACATGCTTTGAGGCTTCATTCTTGCAGAGAATGGAGGGATGAAGATTCAAGCATATGTTCTCAGCAGACACCTCTAGGGCGTGGAATTCCTGTTTGGTTGGGTGAATTCTTCCCGGGCATGTTAAAATTGACTTATGGCTTACTCGACTATCTGCCCGCCTGCCTATCCACACTCTTTCTTTCTTTTAGTTTATCACCGCATATTTAATACATATAAAAAAATCCAAACACACCAAAAAAGCCCCACATAAACTCCCCCAACATTCCCCCAAAATTAAAACTTCAAACAGTACCCAAAAAACCCTGAAAAGTAGTCTCCTTTCACCCTTGACATGGTTTCCTGGTTCTGTTCCCTATAGGCAGCCACCACTAGAAGTTTCTTGTGTGTCTTTCCAAAGGTCTACTAAGTAAATATTAATGTGTATGTATTCCTCTCTCTTTCATATATATAATCATACTGTACATGTGGTATTATTCCCTATTATTTTCATTAGACTCTATGTCTTGGCCATTGGTCTATTTATCTATTTACCTATCGTCTATCAATCAGCAATGGGCCTAATTCTTTGTAATGGCTGCATAGTATTCCATTTTATGAATGTACCGTAATTTATTTAGTCAGTTTCCTATTGATGTTCGGGTCATTTTGCCTTTGGCTGAAGTGATTTCTAAGGTAGAGGCAGAGAGCAGGTACAGAAACTCTGGGCTTTGTTTGGGGTGTAGGGCTTGTACCTTCTAGATTGTTGGACACTTGAGGAGCATTTGTGGAGGCTGGGAGGGAAAGGGGAGGCGTTACCTCAGAAGACAGATGTTCGTTGGGGATCTGGGTGAAGTTTTGCTACACGGGATATGATTTCATTTTCTCCTTCACCTCCTGAGGAAATCTTCAGTAAAATTGAAATTACTGGAAAATGCTTTTGGTGTTCATTCATCCATTCAGCAAATATTATTGCATCCCTTCTATGTGCTAGGCACTGCTCTATGTGCTGGGGAGACAGCAGTGAACAAAACTATGTCCCTGCTATTATGGCATTTACACTCAGCGGAGGAAAATAAAATTAAAAACAAATAAGTCTATAACTTTTCTCAAGACAAAGCAAGGCAGGAGCTTGAGAGCGACAGAGGGTGTTAGAATTGTTTTCCTCGGGAGGCCATGCCGTGTGATGCCTCATAGAGAGGTGGGCTCAGGGCGGGCGCTGAGGCTGCTGGGAAGTACCACAGCCTCTGGGTTGCCTGGAGTGCCCGGTGACCTCCCACACCCTTCCATCCACATTCCCATGCGGGCCTGCCTCCGGCTGGGCGTTGCCGGCAGATGCTGCCTCTGTAGCTGGGAATGGAGTGCCATCTTTTCTCAAGGTATATGGTGGAATTTGTGGGGTAGTAAGATGGGAAAAGGGGCAGAGATCTAGAATAAAGGGATGGTGGCCTAGGGGAAAGTGTGGCTATTCTACCAACAGATTAATTCAACATCACTGAATTACCAAAGGGCTTCTCATCATTCACTGTTTAGCAGGGGGCAGGGAAAATTATGCATTATTCAACGTGAGCTGAAATGAAAACGCCACTCTTTGTAAAACGTGCAAGGTTACCTACTATGGTAACTGCTCACAGAGTTTTAATGTGTCTGCAGCACGGCTAATTAATTTGCTCTGAGCCTCGTTGGAATTCCTATTTGAGAAGATTGCCTAGGTAGCTGAATGCACCACAGAGAGCAAGAACATCAGAAATGCCTTTTGGGGCTGCTGTAGCAATCTGAGCCTTTCTCAGGGCTTTCTCAGCCACTGCCAGCAAGGACTGTCCCATGTCCCTATCTAATCCCTCTCAGACTCATAGGTCGGGCAGGATTTTCCAAAAGTTGCATAGCCCATAGTGTCATATGTGTCCTGGATTAGAATCCAGGCTCTGAAGTCAGACCAGCCAGGGATTTCATATTTACTGGCAGCCACTTACTGTGTGGCCTCAGGCATTTTACGTCACTATGTCCTCATCTGTGAAGTGAGAATAATTTTAGTACCCAGCTCAGAGAGATGCTGTAAAGATTACAATGGATGTGTTTGTAAAGCACCTGGCCTATCATAAACTCTCACCAAATAGAGCTGTTTTCTCCTTATTATTCTCCTCCTTTATCATCTCCATTGTCATCATCGTCACCATGATCACCATCATCATTTTTTTCCTTTCTGCCTGTGTGTCTAATTTGTGTGTTGGGATTTGAAGTATTATGTCCATACTGGGAAAACTATAAAGGGCAGTGTTGGCACAACTGAAACCATCTTCTAAGGCCTCCAAGAAATTGGATGACTTGTGCCCTGGTCCAGGCTTTGCTGCTGCCACATGATTTGGGCCAATCCCTTCATCTCTCTGGGCTCTAGTCTCCTTTTTGGGAGGACGGAGAGATCAAAATTAATGATCTCTTAGGTCCTGTCCAGCTCTGAGGGGAGCAGTGTCTAACGGACCACATCTAGGTAAGTTAGGGTCTGTTTGGCAGCAAGTAGCAAATGAACCAATTAACAGTGGCTTAAACAAATAGCATAGACTTAAAAAAAATCCGAACAAATTTTAGCAAGCCAAATCCAGCAATGTGTAAAAAAGATTATATATTACAACCAAGCTGGAGTAGTTTCCTCTTTGCAATCTCTGAATACAGCTCATTCAATAATCCACTTAACATGTGTATAGTTTCCCCCTCAACAACATTGGATGTTTCTTGAGAGCATTAGTGGTATCTTATATATCTTTGTACCTCCCAGAGGTACAGTGGCTTAGTATTTTGCTAAATAAGTATCTGTTGATTTAAATGAAAAAATCAGAATGAATAAGAATGGAAAATCCTGGGTACCATAATACCATGAACTTTACTGCCAGGGATGTCTTGGGTCTGTCAACACCTTGTAAATTAGTAAATTGTTGAGACTTCTGTTCTTAGTATAACGGTTTGCATATATAATTCCTCAGGAGCTCTTAACACATCACAAGAATATTGTTAAACAACAACCAACCTTATGAACAAAAGAGATGTCACAAACATTATTTATTGCTTTGCCAGTCTTAATAAAGACCTAATGTGCTAATAGCTTCTCACGGAGACAGCTGCCATCAGTTAAGTAAAAACATCATTAATTTGCAATCACAAGTATCAATAGAAGCAGAAGCTACTAGTTTTCTGATTGCTGACAGGCATTAACTGGTTTATGGGCATCCGTTCCAATAGCTTCCTGTTGTATTGTGTTATTTTATGACTGACTATTAAATACATCCACATCTACACACATTTCTTGAATGTTATAGCTGAGAGGCACTTTAAGAATGTCTCATGCAATATTTTTCAAACCGTGGCCCTCTTAGATCCCTTAGAGGCTTCTGGAAATCTCTTAAGGGACTTTCTGGGTGTTGGAAGGTCACGGACAGTGTACAGTTCTATGATCGAAGCAGGGTGCTTTGACATGGCTGTCTTGATGCAAGGTTCATCTTGGCTCAATCATTTTGATGCAGATATTGTGTCATGGCCCAGCTGCACAAAATGATCCTGGAAAATCATAAAATCATCGGTCCTTATTTAATGACGCGTGCAATAGCTGCCCTTGATCCTCACTCTGCCCCGACCCTACTCCTGTGATGGTGATTTTCATTTTCCATTTTACTCACTTATCTTGTGTTTGAATTTTTATGCGTATTTATTACTTTTACTCTGAAAAAACATTAGAGATATTTCTTAGAAGTCTGATTAACCTGGGATAGGTTCTTAGGAGTATCAGGCTCATCTCCCCAAACCAGCATTACATAGGAATATTATGAAATGAAAACGCATGTTACCAAAAGTTCTGGGAGATCTGCTAGAAATACGATTGGCAATTTCCTGTGCAGTCTGGAGCTGAGAATAAGGGGCTAAATATTCATACACAGAGTGTCTTTCACTCTGGCGGATGAACGAGAGGATTTGAGACCTGGACCAGCCAAGGTGTGAGTGAATTCTTAGAGAATTCCTGGGCTTTGCCTTGTTTCTGAACCTCATCCATCCTCACCACATCCTTTAACTTGACCTCACCCCTACTTCTTCACCCGGGAATGGTGTTGGCAGCCTAGTAAAGCTCAGGTACGGGGTGGGCTTATTGGTTTTTCACATTACTTGGTGTGTTGGTTTCCTGTGGCTGCTGTAACAGATTACTACACACTGGCAGCTTACAACAACAGAAATTCCTTCTGGAGCCCGTAAATACAGAGTCAGGGTGTCAGCAGGGCTGTGCCTCCTCTGAGGGCTCTAGGGGTGAGTCTTTTCTCGTCTCTTCCAGCTTCTGGTGGCTCCAGGGGTTCTTTGGCATGTGGCTACAGAACTCCAACCTCTGCCTCCATTTCCAATGGTTTCTCCTCTGTGTCTGTGTCTCCTCGTCTGTCTCTTATAAGGATACTTGTCATTGGATTTAGGGCCCATCCAGATAATCCAGAATCATCTCCTCATCTCAAAGGCCTTAACTTAATTATATCTGCAAAAACCCTCTTCAAAATAAGGTAATATTTAATCTTTTACCAGGTAATTATGAACTCTAAGCTGAAAGGGACTTAGTCCTCCATTATAACCTGCAGCTACTTAAGGAGCTATTGGGAACACATATAAAAATTATAATTTAAAGTTTCGGAAAGGGAAGTAAAGAGGCAGCTAGGAATAATCGAATCAGTTTAAAGCCAAGTTGGCAGATTCACAAGCTTAAAGAGGCCAGGGATGTAATATAAACAAATAAAGCGGGGTAAGAGTGAGAAAAATAGGAGCCGACATGTAATGGAAAGTGGTAATTGATGTAATGGTTGGGGAGCAATGATAGGGAGTGGGGGAGGGGGGAGTGGACTGGGGACTGAGGAGCAGTATTGGGTTCAGTCTAAGGAAAACTGCCTCTCTTCACTTGCCTGCTGATGGTTGCCATTGAGATGCAAGCCCAGCAGGCTAGATCTTCCAAGAAAGGAATATGGAGTTTTTGTGAAATATTCTTGTATCATTACGTGGTTAGGCTAGTCTATGCTTTGATAACCTAGAGCCCCTAAATCCCAGTGGCTTAACAAAAGTTTTTCCCCCCTCATGTGAAGTTCTCTGCGAGTCTGGGCAACTCTCCAAGGCAGCTTCCCTCTATGTGTCAACCCAGTGAGCCAGGGTCTGCCATCTCAACCATAGGTCTCCATGTTCCCAATGACCGAGTATTATGGGTTGAATTGTATCCCCAAAAAAGATATGTTGAAGGCTTAATCCCCAGTACCTGAGAATGTGACCTTATTTAGAGATAGGGTCCTTACAGAGGTAATCAAGTTAAAATGAGGTCATCATGTGGACCCTGATCCAGTATGACTGACGTCCTTCTAAAAACGGTAAATTTTGGACACAGAGAAAGGCTTGCACACAGGGAAAACACCATGTGAAGATTTGGAGTTATGCTGTCACAGGTCAAGGAGCTACCAGAAGCAAGGAGAAAGGCCTGGACCAGATCCTTCCGTAGCACCTTCAGAGGGAACACAGCCCTGCCAACATCTTGGTCTCAAGCTTCTAGCCTCTGGAGCCGTGAGACAATAATTTCTGTTGTTTAAGCCACTCGGTTTGTGGGACTTCGTTACAGCAGCCCCAGGAACCAAGACATTAAGAAACAGAAAGACCGCGGAGCATACGCAGGAACTTCTCCCTGCGTTAGCCTCAAAGACACGTGTCATTTCTGCTCACAGTCCATTGGCCAGGAGCAGTCATGTGGCCCCGCCTACTGCTATGGGAGTGGGAAGTATGCCCAGAAGAGGATAAGTGGATGTCAGCGAGCACAAGTGACATTTACTCTCTATTCCTGATTTTAGGGGTGTTAGCAACTACACAGTTTGAAAAGAAGAAAATAAGGCTGAGCAAGCCTTCACCCTGAATGAGCCAAACAAGCCCTCCCTTGGTCTGGGTCTCACAGGAGGTTCCAGACTGGGACCTTTCCTGAGGACAAGCCCCGGGCAGTGCTGCTCTGTTCCTGGGGTAAGATTGTGCTTCTGAAGGAGTGTGGAATTTGGCAGGGATGAGCACAGTTGGTCATGGAGCCTTTGGTATCAAGTGGGAGTCTGCGCTTGGGGAAAGGACTGCAGAACATGAGACTTAGGGCGGCATGGGGGTCTTGCAAAGGGGACGATGCACAGACCACTGCCCACTAGCAGTTTGTAGCTAGTGCCGATTTTTTTTTTCTATCCTATGTTCCTGTATCCTCTGTTTCTTCCTCTCTGAACGCTATCCCCAGGAACCAGACCAGTCCCACCTGGTTTACCCGAGTTATAGGTGAAGATGATTTTTGGAAATAACTCTGAGAAGCTGCCTAGCATTCATGGCATTATTGCTGGAAACATACAACCTAAATTTCAAACAACCAGCTTAGAAAATAATTTTTACAAAACAGCTCGTTGGTGAATTTGGGATTGTGTATATGTGTTCATGTACATATTTACAACCTTGATTTATATTCAGCTTAGCAACAGCATTTTAAAATTATTTGTGTGCAATATACTTTACTCATGTGCATATAATTTAAAAATAATATATCTAGATGCTTTCAACTGAAATTCTCTTAGGATATATATCATATTAACTCAGCTTATGGATCGTGCTCAAAATTATTCTTAAAGAACATGCTTGGTTGGTTTCACTGAGCCAAATTTTTTGAATATTCGAAAAGGCAAAAGAAAGAAATGAGACAAATTGTATTGCTCATGTACTGTGGTACAATCTAGAGAAATATAATTGGGCCTCAGGCCAAATTCTGAAGGCAATTGGAGCTGCTGATGTCAATTGGGCATAATTATTCCTCAGCTCTTGTTGACAGAAAGAAAAATTGGTGGTGATCTGCTTCCCAATGCTGGGGCTTCAGAGAGAGTGTGGGCTCCAGATCACGGCAGATGGGTGTGTGCAGAAGCCATCGGTTTGTCATTTGTGGGGAGTAGGGAATCCTCCAGTTTGGCAGCGTCCTTGTGAATCAGTCGCCTTGGGCCATCTGTTCTACGGCTGAAGGCAGCACTATGCACTCGGTAAACGTTTGTGGAATGAATAATGAATCTTTCCCAGAGAACTTCCCTTCAAGTGTGTCTGCCTTTTCATTTCAGCTGACCACAGTATGCCCACTTTTTGGTGACCATGGGACCATACAAGTTCTACACTGAAAAGGCTAAAGCCTTGCCTCTAGATTTATTTATTCAGCAAATATTTATTGAACCCACTAGATGCTAGGGACGGTGCTAAGTCTCAGATGTCTAACTAATGATAGCCCAACCTGGAAAAATGGATTTGTCCTGAAAAAGAGGGAGACGTGGAGCAGACAGGGGAATGGGAGCTAGGGGCCTCCGCACGCAGGGCCATGTGCCCTCGCCCGGCTCTGGAGGATGAGGGATGGGGCTAAAAATTCCAAGCTTCTCCTCATGGTTTGGTCTTTCTGGTGACCAGCCCCAGCCAGAAGCCACCCAAGTTCTCACCCAGAGTTGCCTCATTAGAACAAAAGTGCTCCTAGGGCTCCTCTCACTTAGGAAATTACAAGGGTTTCAGGAGCTCTGTGCCAGGAACCAGGGATAGAGACCAATATATGTATTTTCTGTTATCTCACACTTATATATAAAACATCTTGTTTAATCCTCACAACCACTCTATGAAATAACTATTAGTTATTATTGCCATTTTACAGATGAAGAAACTGAGTCTTAGAGAAATTAAATAACTTAGCCTAGACCGTAAGTGGTGAAGCTGGAATTCAAACTCAGCTATTATTCTGTTTGCTGCCCCATGTTTCCTAGTCCTCTTGCTGTCCTTTCTAGTCTGGATAGGGGTATATGACTACTTCCGGCCTATGAGCCATGAGCAGAAGTGACTTGTATGAATTCTAGGCTGAAGCATGATTTTCCAAAATCTCTTCCTCCCCTGAGATGAGCCCTGAAGCCCCATCTTGAGATGACAGAGTGTCTGTCAGCCTGGGGCCCTGAATGACCAGGAGGAGCAGAACCCTCAGCTGGCCTGTAATAAATATGTAGCGAGAGTGAGCACTAAAATCTTGCAGTTTTAAAGCCACTGAGATTGAGATTGTTGTCACTACAACATATTCATTTCCATCTTGATTGTTAAAGACCCTTGTGTCCCCCTTCACAGGGCAGCCCTGGGGGCCCTCACAGCAGCCCCTTCCACCGTATGAAGACAATGTGTAAAGCAAAAGGGAGACCCAGTACTTCCCAACAATCTAATCATCTCTGTCAACACAAAATAAGACTTCTGGACGCCGACTTACTGGGTTGGTGGCCTTCCTGGGTTACTAAGGGTATATGAAGTATCATCTCCTTGAAAGACTTTAAATATCTAAGCTGGAGAAACAAGAAGGATGAAACTGTAATAGCAAAACTACATACAGGCAGTAAGTAGGTGAGTGCTTTGTGGAGATTAGAAACAAAATAATATTTATTATGATAAATTAGTGATATTAATCAGGGATGAGGGGTATAGACCTTGAACTGTCATGTCAAAATTGGAGGGTTTATTGAAGAGTTTTTCAATCCAGCATTATTAGCATTTGGGGTCAGATAATCCCCTGCTATGAGGGCTGCCCTGTGTGTTGTAGGATGTTTAGGATATTAGCAGCATTCCTGGCCTCGACTTACTAGCTGCCAGTAGTCTCACCACCCAACTCCAGCGTGACAACTGACAATGTCTCCAGACATTGCCATAAGTCCCCTGGGGGACAGAATGGCCCCCCGTTGGGAACCCCTGGTTTACTGAATACAGCTGGGGAGGATCTTTTCTCTTATGTTTTGACTGGGCGCTAGACAAGAATACTTGGGGGAAAATGATGGTTGCTTACGTGGCAGGTTTAAGGAGCACCAGGAGTGTGGTGCCCACAAACATCTCCCGTCCCTGAAAGATACGTTCCCTGGAGACCTCGACTGGGGACTCCTTGTTTTGGGTTAAAGCAGAGAGGCCTTGCTTTCCCTTTTAATGTTCGATATCCATAGGAAGGATTACATAGTAGGCTCTAGCCAGGTATTTATACATCAACAGAGGGAGGATCTGAGAAAAAATTTGAGCTAAGAGGGAGAAAAAAGTAGCAAGATGCTTTACACCGAAAAAGCAGGTGGGCCAAGGAGACAGAGCTGATAGCAGGAAGGGACACAAGCTCTAGAATGGTGCTGTTGCAGGCTTGCCCAGGATGAAGCCTGGGTGTTTGCATGGAGCAGAAGGAGAGTGAAAGAGGATTTTTAAATGCCTGAGGAGAGTGTGCAGAACTGAGTCAGATGCAAGCTTGGAGAACTCTGAGGACAAGGGCTATCCCTTCTTGGGTGAAGGGATAAAGAAAAGCCAAAGGAGCAGAAATCCTCAGAATCCTGGTAGGTGTAAAAGGACCTGCTGGTCTGGTTGTGGCCTCCTTCTGTGGTCTTATCTTGCTGCACCCCTCTCATGCTTGGGGCTCAGCCATCATGGCTTTCTTCCAGTTCTTGAAATACTCTGTGTTTCTTCCTGTTTTTCCACATGCTGATCCACCTGCCTGGAATCGTTTCCTCACATCCTGCCCCTTCTCTTATCTGCCCACATCTTCCTACATAACTGTTACTCAAGCTTCACAACTTCAATCTGTTACTTCCTCTGAGAGGCTTCATAACATCCTTTTCTTCATAGCACATTTCTTAGTTTACCATTGGATATCGATTTATGAGATTACGTTATTACTGGCCATCTCCCTCCCAAACTTAAAGCCTTAATGATGGCAGATCGTGTGTCAATTTTGCTCATCGTATTCTCCACAGAACCTAACATCAGGCCTGGAACACAGTATGTGCTCAATAAATAATTTTTGAATGAATTCATGAGGGTCAGGATCTTCCTACTGCACAGCTGTGCCTGGTTGCGTAGGAGTAGCCTCTAGAGTGGTAGAAAAAATGGCAGGAGGGGTAAAGAAAAAAATCACAACGAAAAACACACACTCATCACACCTATAGTCTTATCTTTGCTATTCAAAAAGATTTGTTCTCTGTTACCAAATTCTAGGCCACTAAAAAGTGGTATTCCTGGCCTGTATAATCAAAGTTACTCTTGAAACATGCTAATAATTAGGCTATGGGACTGTTTTGGGCAGACTCCAAGTTCTTGTTTTATTTAGAGTTGAGCTCTATTGGCCAAGGGAGCCCTGGGTATACAGGCTCAATGGATTGGAATCTCAGTGGGACAGGAAGCAGTTTCTGCTTCCAGGTTTATCTTCCAGAGCCAAAATAATGGTGCAGAAGCTATTCCAGAGCCTCTTTGACTGCTCAGAGAGTGCTGGGTATCACTGGTCATTTCACATCATAATGCTCTTCAATGGTGGTTGAACTGGGCTTTGAATCACTGTATTTGGTAGACTGTATTTATAGCTAACTAGTAACACTGAAGTTCCCACGTGGGACCCCACATGAGATTGCATGTGGCGATCCTTTTCCCTACATCACAAGGTCTGGACTATGAAAGTCAGCTCCAAACTCAGTTCCTTCTAGATGTGTCCTTATTTAAGGGGTTAGCAAATTTAGAAAAGAAATGCAAAGGGAATCTTCTGTGAGTTATTTTGTTATAAAGTCACCCTTCTTGAGAATCAAGGTTGGAACATAATCACAAATTTTTTTAACGTGCTGACTAAAATATGCCACCATTTTGCTAGGGGCTGAGGTTACAGTGTTGAACTAGACCGACATGGAATTTACAGACTAAATTTCTAAAATCATGAGATCTCTCTCTCTATGTATCCATCTATCTGTTCTAACAAGGAGTATATTCAGAAATGAAGTTATCAAGGGAAACTCTGATTCAATGACAATTTAAGCAAAAGTGCTAAATTCTTAACAGTAAGCACTCATCAAAAGGAAAGAAAATTTTGCCTGAATACAGGCACGAGAAGAAAGCCTTAAAACATTTCAATTATTTTATCTATTCAAGAATGGGGATTATTTTTCTTGACAAAGACTAACAATACAAAATGTACTTCTTTTAATAGTTACTGCTCCTATGTAAACACACGCACACACTGAGATGTGTATATATGGATACAGGGTATTTAGGGAATGAGGTGAATTTTTTTCTTCTTCATCTGATGTGAGCATGTTTTACAAACCCACAAAGGTACATGAGGTCTGGTGATGAGCCAGAATATTTGAATTGGAACAATCTTGGAAACGCAAGGTCATAGAGTAGTCATTTTTATTTCTTAGCCTTTCGTGGTTCTTCTCTGACTTCCTCCTCTCTCATGACTGAAAGCTGTTCTCTTGTTAGCTATATATATGTGAAAACATGGTTCCATTGCCTGTATAAGAGTCTTACTCTGGATGGTCTCATAATAGTTCTCTTATTCTCACCTCCTTCTCATCTCCCTCCCCATCCCATTGGCATGCTTGGGACTGAAATGTTAAAGATCAGCCATAAGGCTATCCCCAGCATGACTCACGTGATGGTCTAAGTCCTCCAGAAAGCAGACGCCAAGACAGGGTTTTATTAAGGAAATGCCTGGGAAAATGTTGGAGAATAAGGAAAGAAGCTGAGAGAGGCTGGGAGAGCACTTAGATCAGGATGCAAGACTGACCTTGAGTGAAGGAGAGAGGAAAGACAGGTTGAACGGAAGCACTCTAGACTGCTGAGCAGGCTACAGAAAGTTCTAAGGAAAATTTGGCAAGGCTCTAGGGACGTCCTTGAGCCGAAGCTACCCATCAAACGAGTCCCGTATTTCCCAGGAAACAGCCTGCCTTTAGACTCTTTGCTGGGCTTACTCATTGCTTGGGAGCAGCTTGTGGGAAGAGTAGCCTTGGCCGCATATAGCAGTGATGGATTTCAACGGTGTCAGAGCCAGCAGCAGTGTGGGGCCCTTGGTCAGTTACACTCCCTGCAGTTGGAAGACTATGAGGTCCATTCTCATGGCTGCCACAGCTTGTGATGCACTCAGAAGCTGGTTTGGAAAACACGCCTCCACCATGCAACAGATGGGAATGTTTTCAAGACTCCGAGGAAACATTTGGCAGGACAGATCCCAGGCTCAATTACTGTAATTTCTTTCCAGAATGCTGGCAGTCTTCCACACGGATGAAGTTATAGAAGAAATCATATTTGGGGAATGGGGTGAATTTTGTTCTTTTGTATCTGATGTGAGCAAGTTTTACAAACCCAAAAATATACGTAAGGTCTGGTGATGGAACCAAATATTTGAACTGGAACAATACTAGAAAATCAAGGCGATGGAGGAGTCATGTTTATCTCTGCCCTTCCTGTTTCTTCTCTTGCTTTGTCCCCTCTCTCTACTGAAACCTGTTCTGTCTTTACATTGAAAGGACTTCCCAACACGAATTGGCTCTTCAGCCTTCATGCCACCCTCTTTCTAGTTTGATATGTTAGAAAGCTAGAAAAGCTACGTCTCAGACTCATGGATGTGAATTTTATTCTGCCAGTTAGGTGTATGCAGGCTGAGATTTGGAAGAAAGGAGGCAGATGCTATTTTCCTACAGCTGTTGTTGCTGGTGAGCTGGGTCATGACATGTGAGTGTTGGAAGAGTTGGGGTGATGGGACCAGGATCCCTGTCTAGTCCCCAGGTTTGTTGGTATAAAGGGCAGTTGTGGCCATGGCCAAAACAGCAGTTTCCTGATCTGTGATGCTGTGACCTTGAAATCCACGGTTGAGTGGCAGTTCTCTGACTGATGTTCCTCCAGTCCTGCCAATATCTTCGTAAGCCCCTGACACCCCAAATTAAGCTCTCTGCTCGAACTGTCTGGAATGGTTTCTGTGTTTTTGCACTCAACCCCAATTATATAGCAGCTAAACTCCTCCAAAAAGAAGACTGTTGTTCATTAACTGATTTGTTCGTTCATTTATTCATTCATTCAACAAATGTTTGTCCATCTAGTTATTCAGTATTGACCTTGTGCCAAGCACTGTGCAAGGCACTGAAGATTCTCTGGTGAACCAGACACAGGTTCTGCCCTTAAAGTACTTACAGTCCAAAGCCAGAGTCTGCAGTGGGGTGGGGAGGAAGTACAGAGAATTATTAATGATTAAAAAGGCCAGCGTAGAATGCCTAATATGGGAAAAGAGGAGAAACTAACACTCATTGAGCATCCATTATGTGTCAGATATTGGGATGGGATTTTATACACTTTATCGTATTTAATCTTCACAGCAATCCTGTGAAACATGTCATTACCCCATTTTGTAGATGCGCAAACTAAAACTCAAAAGGTTAAGTGTCTTCTCCAAAGATCTGAACCGGGATCTCCCTGACCCCAGAGTCGATGTTCTTGGGGAGCAAACGTTAATAACCTCAGACTGTGCTTTGCAATCGCCAGGTCCCCTGAGAAATGCTTAAAGGGCACAGCCTTGGTATCTCATCAGGTTCTCAGTGTCTCTGCAGCCCACCCAACATTTGTTACTCCACTCTCCTTACCCCTTTCATTTTGATTCCTATTATTTTCCTTTCCTTTCGGTTTCCTTTGGCCTGCCCATCAAATGCCTTTTCTCTAACTTTCATTCTGCTGTTGATTACCTTTTGCTACTTTTCTCTTTCCCTCACTTTGGGCCTCTTGCATTTCTGGCTCCCCATCTCTTTCTGTCCTTCATCTGCCTTGAACAGTATCTTCTCTGTCTCTTTCCCCTCCCTGGGCTCCCTCAGGTTCTCTGTCTATCTGTCTGTGTCATTCATTCTCTGCCATTACATCTCCCAAAGAGAGTCCCTGGCTTAGAGCACCTCGGCCTCTGTGTTTCTGGTTCCTTGTTCTGGTCGAGGAGACGGATGATTTTACCTTCACTCTTGGTTCTGCCTTTTGATGGGACAGTTAAGGAACTCTTATTTAACTTAACTTAGTTAAATTATTTAATTTACCTTAATTTAATTTAATTAATTTAATTTTAATATTTAAATAATTTAATTATTTTAATTTTATTTAAGTTAACTTAGTTAAGCTAAATAAGTTAACTCTTATTAACTTAGTTGTCAGTGAAAATGCTCCTTTGCTAGTATGCAAGAGTTTTGACTTCCCCTCCTCGTCACCATGCGGTTCTGTTTTCGCCACAGGTTGTTCTGGCTCTCACAAAACAACCTGGTGCAGGCACTCTTCCTTCTTTCTCTGCATGGCTTTCTAGGGAAGTAACGGCTTTGCATATGTGCCAGATGCACTGGGGTGACATGGAACATGGAAACCCCTGCCAAATTTTTAAAAAAATTATTATTGACCTGGGCACAAATTGAATGAGGAATAAATAATTCTAAATGGATTTTGCTCCCAGTTAATCTTTTCTTGTGCATGATCACAAGGTAATTGCGGGTCTCTTTGTTGGAATGTCTCTTCTCTGCTGATGGGCGAGGTGCCCTGTTGGGCATCTTTAGGGAGGAGGAGTGGTGGTTTCAAGGGTAGAAGGGCGGTGTTTAAAAAGATCATCTTTAGAAAAAGAAAGAAATTCCATCATACTTGTATTTTTAAAGGCAATTTTAGCTTTTGAAAAGACTTACATTTTCTTTTGAACTGGAAGGGAGAAACCAGTGAAATTATGGATCAATTTTACTCTTTAGCTCCATTTTCATTGATTGTCACACTCCATCCCAATACTCTGTTTGTTTCCCCCAAGACTCTAATGGAATAGTTGCCTTCCAAAATTTCCAAATCTCATTCCTGAAATTTTTAAGCAGAAAAAGTGCAGATTACTGTTTTGTATTTTGTGGTAAGTATCTTAACCTTTTCAAAGACTGTAATAATCACAAACAAATTATATAACTTAAGATCTCATTTCCTCCCCATTTAATAAAAACTTAAATGGATGGAGTTAGGTGATTTCTTCCAAATAAATGACCTTTTCTTGGCCCTTGGGCTAGAAGGGCCCTTTTCCATCCCCATGCAGAACGGCTGCTGAAAAGTTAATGGGATCCAAGGCTGAATTAGTGAGCAAGTTATGCAGTTCAAGGGAAATAAAAGTCCCATTGTACTTTGTGATAGCGAGCTTGGGGTTCAGATTTGGAAGCTACACTTTTTGAAAATTACCTACAAACTGGAATTAACAGAGGAAGACAGTTGGGGTGTAATGTGGCTGAGACCTACATTAGGTAGGGACTGGTGAAGTAAGTAGGTTGGAAAAGAGAAAGGTCTGGTGTGGGAAACAGAGGAGAGGCAAATAAAAGCCAATGCTGTACTTATCACAATGTAGAGTTCATCTTTTAACTTAAAAACACAGGACATTGAGATGCAACAGCACTAAAAAGAATTCTTTACTGATTACTTAGTACTTAGGCTTTGTGCTTAATATTCATTTTTTTGTTTGTTTTAATCATTATAACAAGCTCAGAGGTAGGCATAATTATCCTCATTTAACAGGTAAGAAAACCGAGGCTCAGAGAAGTTAAGAATGTAGCCCAAGATCAGGCAGTTAATAAAAGCCAGAGCAGAATTCAAACTCAGCTCCCTTTGACTCTAAAGGCAATGCCCCTAAAGACCACATGTATGTCTCAAAAAGAAGAGATGGCAAGCAACAACTGCTTGGATGGGGAGAAGAACAAATGTCCTTTGTTTTATGAGTGGCTGTGTCTTTGCACCTGCTCACTTGATATGCTGAGACACTGCATTACCTCTTGTTTCCATGCATTAGCAAGGTGAATGCATCCCGCTTGTCTCAATTTACAGAGCAAAGGCCATGGCATAGCGTCAATGGAAATTTTTTCCCTTGTGTTCTAATCTATTGCTGATGTGATAAGGACAGAATTGTCAGAGCAGCTCCTAATTAAATAGTTCAGAGCTTCATTAGGAAGATGTGGCTGGATGTGGGACTTACCGGGCAACCGTTGACATCACAGTTGACACTAATTGGTCCTTTGACTGGCAGCCTTGGCACAACAGAGGGACTGGACACTGAGGGGAGGGCAGGGCTACCAGGCTTGCTGAAACCACTTTCGAGGCAGACTCAGACCATCACTATTGGTCAGGAAAGGAATTCCCATAGGCACCAGGATGGGACTTGTCACTTTGGCTTTCTCTCCTTCAGAGAGTCAGTGACCTGCTAGACTCAAGGCACTCCTCTTGTGGTTGACTTTCAGGCATACACACACTCATGTGCTCATGTGTGCATTCACTCAGAGACCACAGAGAAGCATAATACAGTAC
The DNA here is from genome assembly GCF_037783145.1 of Equus przewalskii. Lineage (NCBI taxonomy): Eukaryota > Metazoa > Chordata > Mammalia > Perissodactyla > Equidae > Equus > Equus przewalskii. The sequence goes on along the minus strand of NC_091855.1, from coordinate 12,335,460 downwards.
AGAGTTGAGGGTGTCTCTGTTACAGAAGAAGCACTAACCTATTTAATTAATCTTCCTACTTTTGAGATGTGAAAAGTATTCAGGAGACCAGACCACAAGGCTTTCTGTATGAAAATGAAAATGAATTCTTGTCCTTATACCTTAATAGCCAGAGCAGGGGAAAAGACATAAGTACTCATATATTCAGTCCCAGCTTCTATGGCGAAGTTCTGCCTTAGATTCTTACTGCATTGTGAGAACTTCCTGACTCAGGGACTCAGGGACTCAGGGGCTGACTGTTTCATGCCCAGGACCATGCAGGCCACTCTGAGACTACCAAATACTAATACAAACAACAGATCCTCAAAACAGCATCAGACCTGTTAAATATCAGGATTCTGGGTCTATCACTGATTAGTCTTCATACTTTGCTCCTTGAGATCCTGCATGAAAAAACCAACATTTTGATTTCACAAGGGGCATCCACTATTTTCTCAATTTTATAGATGATGAGGCTGGGGCTTAGAGAATATGAAGGACTTATGCAAGGTCTTATCATTGGTAAGAGGCAGACGAATGACATGTTTCCGTTCATTTGGTGCTAATTTAATACTTTTCTGCTATGTGACTTCCTTTTAACATTTTAACATTTCCCTTTTAACACTTTCTTCTCTTTCCCACTCGTTCTCCTGTAGACTTCACCATGGTAAACTGTACATACTTGCAGCAATCCCTTCCTTGTCATCAAATAATTTTGGTGTTCCAAAATGTTCCCATATGTGCTTTATATGTTTGATATCATACACATACCCAATAAAACACAAGGTAATTAAAAGAATAATTGAACAGGCAGCCGGCCCGGTGGTGTAGTGGTTAAGTTCACACACTCTGCTTCGATGGCCGGGGATTCACCGGTTCACATCCCAGGTGCAGACCTATGTACCGCTCATCAAACCATGCTGAGGTGGCATCCCACATACAAATTAGAGGAAGATAGCCACAGACGTTAGCTCAGGGACAATCATCCTCAAGGAAAAAGAGGAGGATTGGCAACAGATGTTAGCTTAGAGCCAACCTTCCTCACAAAAATCCAAAACCAAAACAACAACAAAAAACCAATTGAACAATGATTAGCCTTATCCCCAGATATCATACCCTCCAACTTCTGGCAGAGAGACTTCCAGAAGCTTGTGTTTATTCCACCTTCCTCCCGACCCTCAGTAAATGAAGGAAGGTACTGGGACTGCCATTTTGACCATCAGCCTACAAAAGGTCTGGAATGGAATAGACTTCAGGACTGATGTGTGTCCTGTGAAATAAGGGGTGCATACTGAGCATTTGTAAGATTATAGAAACACTGTGACAGTTCCTGTACAAGCTGGTTTTGACTACTTGTTCATCTGTAACCTAGTTATTGAGTAATGCCTTTTTGAAAGGGTTCATTTCTTTTTAAATCACCCTGTACATCTTACACCCATACCTGCCTCCCGGCCCCAGTAGGATTCTGTTAAAGGAGAGGAAGCATGGTGGTTATTTATTTATTTTTTGGTGGCACTTGAAGCAATACTTAAAGAGTTTGGAATCACAAACTGTAGTAAAAATTTTTTTTATCGTACAAAGTTCTTACTTCTTTGGACTGAATAAGTTGTTATAGTTCTGAGGCGGATGTTGTCACTCTCCCTGAATGTAGTTTGGGTTATTTGACTTCTGGAATGCCCTGTCTTCTGGCTTCCTAATCTGCTTCAGACAACCTAACTCCATTTCTCTGAGTACTATTTTATGGCATGACTGTCTTGCCTTTTAGGCACTGGGGCAGCTGGCCTTGTCATGGTTCCCCCTGAAACTCTCCAACGGTGAGCAGGGCTCTTCCTCCCAGCTGGTCTGCTCAGAGTGCGATCTCTTCCCTGGGGCCTGCCTCAGGGCGTGCTTCCTCTGCTTTGGACTTGGCTGTCTGAGTAAATGAGCACCACGTGGGTGAGAGTTCTCTCTCTTCTGACTCTGAGAGAAGCATCTTCAAGCGGATCTGCCTTGAGAAGGAAGGGATTCACTCGGTGAACTCCCTGACATTTAATACCTTGTCAGCCAGGGACCAGGGGCCTCTGAACTGCAGTCTTCTCCTGTTTTATTCTCAAGGGACACCACCTTCGTGTCCCAGGTTACAGCGACTGTAGCTTCTCTAAATGGGACGTTTGGTCTTCCTGCCTCCTTCCTGTTCAGGAGGGGCAGCCACTTTGACTTTCAGGAGTGCCATCTTGGATGGGCAAAGACATTTTTTCCTGGCCTCCCAGGGAACCACTGTCTAGCACAGTGGGCTGCAGAAATAGCTCTGAGCTTCTGCTTTCAACGTGGATACTGAAGGGCAGTCATAAATGGAAATTTCCAGCTCAGGGAAGGGAAAGGAAAATACTTTCTGTTTTAAAATGAAAGATAACATGCTTTATTATTTGAATAGCAATTAAAAAACGTTTCTCAAGGGGCTGGCCCCGTGGCCGAGTGGTTAAGTTCGCGCGCTCCGCTGCAGGCGGCCCAGTGTTTCGTTGGTTCGAATCCTGGGCACGGACATGGCACTGCTCATCAAACCACGCTGAGGCAGCGTCCCACATGCTACAACTAGAGGGACCCACAACGAAGAATATACAACTATGTACTGGGGGGCTTTGGGGAGAAAAAGGAAAAAATAAAAAAATCTTAAAAAAAAAAAACGTTTCTTGAGATTTCCTTTTTTTCTGGTTCAAACAATAGTTGTTTCTAAAAGGTTTTTAAAATTCATTTATTCAACAGAATTTATTATACTCCTTCTATTTCCTTAATAATAATAGCAAAAATTTATAAAGCCCTTACTTTGTGCCAAGACTGTGCTAAGTATCTTACAAGCAGTATCTTATTTGAGCCTCTCAGAAATTCTATGGAAAAGGTATTATTAACAATCTCATTTAATAAACAAGGAAAAAGAATCTTAAAGTTCAAAGAAAGTTAAGGACAAAGAGCAAATAAATGTTTTGGGGGATATTAAGAAGAGACAATTTTTACCTTAGAAGTCTAGAATAGTAGAATGAGAAGGAACCTTATAGATCTCCCATAAACCATTTCATTTTATAGAATAAAGTCCTGAGAGGTTCAATCACTTGCCCAAGGACTCATAGTAATTAGAGGAAGGGCTGGACAGAACCAACAACTCCAAACTCTTGTCCCGCTGTACTTTCCACTCTACGCTGCCCTTCCTCCGGGAGTTTAGGATATTGTAGAGATACCACCCCCCACCCCAACCCCAGCATTGTGTAGTGAAAGTGGCACGTGCTTCATGTACAAATGAGGGGTGCACATGAAAAGTTCTGTAGCTGCTGAGAGATGGAGATCTCTGGGGCCTGCTCGTGTTCCAAGAAGACTTGGTAGTTCTTTAGCACTTGCTTTAGTTCACCCCAAAGCAAGTAGAAGATCTGAATATTTGGGGAGAGAAGAGAACAGGTGTTCTAAGGACCAGTCTAAACAAAAGCTTTGAGTTTCAGGGAGGGATAAAGAGGAGACCTGCCTGGTTGGCAGGGGTTCACTTAAGGAGTAATGGGAGACAAAGCAGGCAGGTTATTCTGAGCTTTGCATGCCAGGATGCAGGCAGAGGAAGTGGGTCCTGGAAATAATCTAGATGTGAAATGATGAGATCCTGGGCAAGAGTGGTGTCCACGGGAAGATGGAGAAAGGACATTTTCATGTGGGACAAGATTTAGGGCATTTCAGGGAGAAATACAGATTCGGATATATAAGCAGATGCTTCAGGGAGGTTGAGGTGGGAGTGAGCAACTGTCTTTGGGAAGCAGGAATGATGCGGTTCAACGTTGAGGTCAGAGCCAGGTGCACGACCACAGTGCTGAGTGCAGCAGATTCGCACCCTATCGATTTCCCTGAGCAGACCATTTTCACCTCATTGATTTTCTCGGTTGATTGGCCTGTGTTTTCTTGTTGGTTAGAGGTCACTTTGCTCTCTTTAGATTCATTTTTGGCCTCTTGCTACTTCCTCTTGTTAGTGTGTGCTGCTCCAGTCATGACTGCCAGCCATTGACCAAATGTGACATTTTCACCTCTGATAGTTTGACTGGAGACAAGCTGAGGGTACAATCAAGAAGTTGAGCTTACAGAGGAGTTTGAGCTTAGCTCCACCATCCTAAGAGAGGTGTCACCATGAGTAGCATAGAGAGAGTGGGATCACAGGAAGGTGACACTGTTCCTCTGTGTTCAATGCTCGGGTGGACCACTAGGAGAGTGGGAGAGTGACTGGAGGTGCCTGCTCACACTGCTTTCTCACCCCCACACGTACAGCTGAGCCAAGTTTGTGGAAGACAGCTGAAATGAAATGGCTCTGGACAAAGTTACTTCATTATCCTGGGCTCAGGTTCATCCTCTGTAACGTGAAAAGTTGGTATTGTGGCATGATTCCCACATCTGGCTCCTCCCACATATTAAAATCTGATGGTCTCACCCAGACCAGCTCAGATTCTGTAGGTCCAGGGAGGGGCCTAGGAGGCAGGATGTTTAACAAACTCGTTAGGTTTGTTAACAAGCTGGTCTGAGGCCTGGGGTTTGGAGACCTCTGCTCTGCATGCCCTTCAGGATCCTTCTAGTTTTATTCATTTGCTTTTTTGGGGGGTTCAAGAGGGTCTTTAGGAAGTACTGTCTCTCCTTTCAGTGAGGATCTCTAATTTCCCACTCTTCTTGTAAATAAGGCCATCTCTTCCCTTATGTAAAACCCGCTTTTCTATCTTAATGGGAATTGAATATGCTATATCAGCCCTCCCAGCACCGTATGTCATATTTTAAGTCATACTTCTGTTGTGGAATGGCAGTGTTTGGTTCCAGTTGAAGAAATTCCAAGCACCAACAATCAGGTAACAATACTTGGGGTTTGGGATGGGACCGGGTCTTCCTGCGAGAGAGTCTGCATAAGGGCAGCCCTATATTTTGGCTCCATTTTATTCTCCCCAGCTTTCCCAGAGAGGACATGGAAACTACAGCAGATTTAATTTCTTCTTACCTATAGATTTTATGCTTCTTTCCAGGTTCCAAATTTAAATAGATAGTCTTTAAACAGTACAAGTGTTTCAGCCTTATGGAAAGCTTCCCTGGAGAATTCCTTCCCTATTCATAATAATAATGGATGATAATGGAGATAACTATTTCTATTGAGTGCTTACTATGGTCTATACACCCTGTACTAAGTACTTTAGTACACTTTCATACATCATCTCCATTTAATTCTCACAAAAACCACTTGAGATGGATACAATTGCTATCCTCACTTGAAAGATGAGCAAATGAAGTTTGGAGACACTAAGTAATATACCCATAACCACATAGCTAGTGAGCAGTGGAGGAAGGATTGAGCCCAGCTCTCTAGGTCCTTAGGGCCTGAGCGCTGAATGATCACACTGTTTTGCTTGCACTGTGGGATCTGACAGGGGGAAGGAAGGAGAAGGGCGTGATTAGCAGGAGGCCCTGGATTCGGATCCCCAGCCATCAGTCTAGATTTCACTGCCTTTCTCTCTCTATACATCACAAGTCAAGGCAAAGCATAGGTATTTCCTGCTATATGGGAAGAAACATGACAACCAAACATAGTTTTCCTACTATGTGTGTTAACCTCACAGTGAATTGTAAAGCTTTTGCCTGTCTTTATCTGCATGTGCAACCCATGCTTTGAAACCAGCATAGTCCTAGAAGCCCACTGAGCTCTCTTCTCAACCTGGTGTCCTCAGGTTTCTAAGTTAAGCTCTGTTTGGGATCCTTCTTTTACACATTTTAGTTTCATCTGCTATGGTTAGAGAACATACTGTGCATGACTTCTATTCCTTTAAATTTGTCAAGGTTTGTTCTGTGGTCCAGAACGTAGTCTGGCTTAATGAATGGTCTATGTTCATTTGAAAAGAATGTGTTTTCTGCTTTTGTTGGGTGAGGCATCCTGTAAATTAGCTTAATTTTGTTGATAGTGCTGTTTCTTAATGATTTTCTGTCTTCTTGTTCGATTAGTCCCTAATAGAGGAGTACTGAAGTCTTGAGTTATAACTGTGGATTTGTCTGTTTCTCCTTTGTTTGACTATTTTTCGCTTATAGTTAGTCTTGTTTTTTATAAAATTGGACACTGCATTTTAATTGGTGAATTTAGACCATTTATAACTAACACGGCTATCGATAAGTTTGCTTTAAAATCTATCCAGGAAGTGTTTTCTATTTTTTCATCTGTTTTAAAACTTTTTCCTCTATTTTTGCCCTGTTGGATTATGTATATTTTATGATTCCATTTTATCACCAGCATTGGCTTATTATTTATACCTTTTCTTTTTAATTTTTTAGTGATTGCCAGTAGGTTTGCAATATACAACTTTATACATCTGTAATTAATGAGAGTTTATCTTCAAATAATATGATACCTCCGTGTGTAATGTCAGGACTTTACAACAATTCCCAATTCTTCCCTTTCATCCTCTGTGCTATTGTTGTTGTATATTTTACTTTTACACACGATCTAAACACACAATGCATTGCTATTATTTTTACTTTAGACAATCAGTTGTTTTTTATAGCCATTACAAATGAGAAAAAAAATGAATTTTATTTTACCTTCATTATTCTGTTTCAAGTGCTCGTTATTCCTTTGTGCAGATCCTGATATCTGTCCGGTAACATATTGCTTTTGCTTGAAAATTTTCCTTTAATATTTCTTGTAGTGCAGGTCAGCTGACAATGAATTCTCTCAGTTTTATTATTTTTTTAAACTTGTTTGAGAAAGTATTTCTCCTTCATTTTTGAAAGATATTTTTGCTGGTTATAGAACTCTGGTTAACACTTTTCTTCTTTTAGCACTGTAAATGTGTCCCTCCATTGTCTCCTAGCTTGCTTGGTTTCTGACAAGAAGTCTCCTATAATTCTTATTTTTCTTCCCTTATACATAATGTTATCTTTTTCCCCTGGCTCTCTTAAATGTTTCTTAAAATTTGTCTTGTGTTTTCAGCAGTTTTAATATGACATGTCTAGTTTTTATTGACTTATCTCTTGACAGTATTTTCTCCTTTCTTTTTCATATGCCTTGTAATTTTTAAAAATTTAAAAATTAATTTTTAAAAAAGCTGGATATTTGAATAGCATAGTAGAGACTGTGAATAGTTTTTGTGGCTGGAAATGAGCACACTTTTCCTTCTTCTAGGCTGTTAGGGAACTGGGGTGGGGTTTCTTGGTGCCAGGGTTAGCCTCAGTGCATGGCATACTTAGAATTCCGCTGGCCTTGCCTTGTGTTTACAGTGGGGGCAGGTTCATCAAAGGTTTTTCTTAATGTCTTCTCCACCCTTGGGTTTCAATCTTCTCTTCGAGTTTTGCCTCAGAGAGAGTTTCTCCACACTCTTGTAAGTCTCTTAGCAATATTCAGTTATTTGTTGCTTGCTGCTTGTTAGTCTGGTTGTGGGAAGGGGTGGGGAGTGCAGAGGCATTCCCTGCCATTCTAATTAGACAGTCTCAGCCAGGGGCTCTGTCAGTGGGTCACAGGGCTGTGGTGTTTGTTCTCAGTGCTTCTGTCCCTTCCCAGAGGTAGTTCTGGGCCCACCGTGTATTCCTGCCCTGCCCCAGGAGTAGAGGGCTTGTTTCTGTTTTCTTTCCTCAGCTGCAGTAGGTTTTCTTCTGTCCCCTAAGGGTGACAATGTGTGTGGCTCTTCCCTCAACAGTGGAAAACTTTTCTTGTGTTGGGGCTCTCGGTTAGGTTTCTCGTGTTTCCCATGGTGGCTGCTGTTTCCTTCCCACAAGCCTGTAGCATGAGGAATGCTTGCTCAGGACTCTTGCAAGACTTTTCTGTGAGTGCCCAGTGAGGTCCATGAAGAAGAAACTGCAAGTGGATGTGGATTTCCTGTCTATCTACTCCCCGCAGGGGTTCTAAATACTCTCGCCAGCACACACTTGGCCTTTACCAATTCGCTGACAACTTTTGCTGAATTCTGCTGTGTCCAACAGCATCCGTCCCAGATAAGCAAGAGCTCATGACCCATCTCCCTTTGCAGGCACCTGTCTTTCCTTAGGTTTTGGGTTAGGTGGTTGTCCTGTCACCTCAACTCTTTGATGGTTTCAGGAAAAGTTTTAGAAGTGCTGTTTGTCCTTGTAAAATATTTTCTTGTAAGCATAGAGTGATGCTCTTTCCAGATTTCTCCATCTCAAGTAGAAACAGGAAGTCTCACCATGTGCTTCTGAGCCTCCTTGCTTTCAAACGTGTTGTTCCTCCTGCCTGAGTGGCCCCTCTCCTTTCCACTACTTGACAACTGCCTCCTACTCCATCTCAGTGACTTCATGTTCTCACCTGCTCAGAACACTGGGCCACTTTTATGCAGAGATGAAGCCATTAAATTTACTTTGTAAATTCATAGACAAAAGTCAGGATTTATGGTCAGAAGAGCTAGAATTTGAGTCTCACCTTTATCCTTGGCAAATCTCTTGTTGAATTTGAGCCTCGATCTTCTTATTTGTAAAGTAAGAATGCCAACATCTGCCCAACCTCCTTTGCCAGGTGAGATAATATGTGTGGCAATGCCTGACACACTTTTCAAGCTCAGCTGTAGCCCATCAACCCAGCAGCAGGCCTGTCCTGAAGATCCCACTCTTTCCAACAACTTGTACATTAGTGGCCCAGGGGGCGCTGGCTTGGTCTTGTGTCAGAGTGGAATCTCCTGGGGGACGAATCTTACCCTCAGCCTGCAGCCACGAAGTAGAAAAGGTTGAAGAGAAAGGCTGGCCTGGCCCTGGAAGCCCCATATTTTCTTGTTTTATTTACAAAGCTTGTCGCCAAATACTAAGGAAAAGAAATTGATTTCCATCTTTACTGATGTGTTAAAATTGCTGCAACACCTCATATAACCAAATAGATTTACTGTATAAATTGGAACATAATTGGTACTTCAGGCAGGTCACAAATCTACTTTGGCAGGAGAGCGTATCACTCACAGTACATTGATTACAAAAATTAGTTAATTCTAGACAAACATTACGTTCTCTGATTCCTGGCACAAATCCGTCCAAATCCTCCATGCATTCCTGCTATTGAACTAAAAGATAGATATCCATCAGGTCTCCTGATTCTCCGCAGACCTGATTTAGATGGTGCTTATGCTAGTGCATCCACCAAGATGAGATGGATCTCATTTATTAAATCTGGCAGGCGGGAACCTAAATGATGGGATTTAGTAATATTCCACTAATCCGTTGCTTTTATTTACTGCTTGCTGTCTTTCTGGTGTAAATCTTCTCATGGAGAACGTTTCCTAATTCATTCAGTTTGCCTCTCCTCATGAGGAGCAGGGGTTCTCATGGTCAGGTACATCCTCACAAGAACTAGTATTTTTGAGTGCTTCTGTGCAGTGGACGACGTCGATGCTCCACCCAGGTCCCCTCAAGTAACTTTGCAAAGTGGTGAGGGGCGTGTGTGTGTATATATTTTGGGGATGGGGAAGCGCAGCACGCTGAACCAGACACTGTTAAAGTGTTTTCATATAGATTTCATTTATTCTTCACTACTGTGTTTATAGATGAAGAAGCTGAGGAAACTTGCCCAAGGAACTTGCCAAAGGTCATGGTGCCAAAGATCAGGGTATGCCTCCAGAGCCCCTGCTCCCGACCCCTCTGCCACATTGCCTCCTGTACTCTCAGTGGCTGGAAGATAATGACCATGTGAGCCCGCAGATGGCCAGTGGGTGGCCAGCCCCGCTGTAGGTGGTCTTCCCACTCTCCTTAGCCGTTGTTTCTGAGTCCTGGTGACCTGTACAGGTATCTTCTACCCTTTCTCTGTATATCTGTACAGATAAACCCTGCCCTTGTTTAAAAAACTGTGACAGTCTTTGGTTGCTACTTACCTGAGGATCGTGTTCAAGTAACAGTTCACTTTCTCCAGGATGTGACTGCTACTATTTTATACACTAACACAGGTTTCCTTTTATTTCACAAGGGTTATAGGCTAAAGCTTTTGCTCTTGGTCAGGACATACCAATATCTCCCAGTCAAGAGAAAAGTTGAGAGACAACTGAGAGCTACCAGTCCAAGCTTTTCCTCTAGATTCTACGTTCAGGGAAAATACTGTAAAGTATTTCTTTAGTGAGCTGAAGTGTGACTTCCTGAACAGGCAAAAAAGATTGTGCTACGGGGCTGGCCCCGTGGCCGAGTGGTTAAGTTCGCGCGCTCTGCTGCAGGCGGCCCAGTGTTTCATTGGTTCGAATCCCGGGCGCGGACATGGCACTGCTCGTCAGACCACGCTGAGGCAGCGTCCCACATGCCACAACTAGAAGAACCCACAACGAAGAATATACAACTATGTACCGGGGGGCTTTGGGGAGAAAAAGGAAAAAATAAAATCTTAAAAAAAAAAAAAAAGATTGTGCTAGGTACAAAGAAGGGAAAATAAACTTAATTATGGCAGGAAAAGAGGATGACCAGGCACCAACATGAAAGCCAGATACTCAATTTCCCAGCACTGCTTACAGCTGGAGGTGATCATGTGAACCACTTCTAGCCAGTAAGATGTAAGGGGAAGTTGGCTTGGGATGTCTGAAAATGTCTCTGCTTTCCTGATAAAAGGTACAGGCAGGAGAGAAGAGCTTAGCTATTGCCTTCTCTCCTTGAACTTGTCCATTAACAAAAATTACTTGAGGGTAATCAGAAGCTAAAAACCCTGATTAAAAAGGCCATGGTGAGCTAGAGGGAGAATCTGAAGAACCCAATCAGTTGAACAGCTAGATTGCATATTGAACCTGCTTTTGTTTCTGCAACTACAAGTTGGAAGTCTCAAACAAGTCATTCCTTACTCTTCCAGGAACCAGTAAAAAACTCAGCAAGACAAGCTCTGCCAGCATTATTTCTGGATTTTCTGCAGCACACAGTGGAACTCTCCACCGCTTTGCTGAGAGGCAGATCACAGCTTCATTTTCAGAAACTGGCTTTGGAAAGCACTGCACACACCTCCCCCACTGCACTCTCCAGCCTGCATGAGAACTTGCTGTTGTGTGCCTGTTGCCTACTACACGGCGAGCTCCTGGAGGAGCTGTGTCTAACCTGTATTTGTAGCCCAGAGATGAACAGAGTGCCTGGCACTTGTGTCAGTCAGAGGCCTGGCAGAAAGCAGTTGTTGCGCTCAAATAGAGATAATTTACAAGGGTGTGGGTAGGATGCAGGGAACCAGAAGGTATAATGCAGCACCCTGTGTTAGCAACAGTGGGGAGCCCTTACCACTCCAAGTCTGAAGGGGCGAGAGGGGGAGGGGTTGCTGGAACCCAGAGACCCAGAGAGCAGTGTGAACAGGGCCACTTTATTCAAGGACTGCAGCCTGCCCGTGGCAACCCCTTGGAGAGGGAGCAGGAATCAACTCTCTGATCTTACTCTCCTCCCCCCTTTATGTCCTGCTGCTGCTCCCCACTGACTGAATCCAGCTGGGTGCCAGGGGCAAGGGCACCCTGTGAATGCAGTCAGTATATTTTGGTCTCCTGGGGCTCAGAGCAAGTGGGTATGGAGAGGTGAAAGGAAGATTTCCAGCACAGCGTGTTCCCTGAGGGGGTGAGCCTTAGGCTGCACATGTTTCTCCTTTCCTCCCTCCCTCACTCCCTTCCCTCCTCTCTCTATTTGCCTCTTTTTCACTCGCTCACTCAATAATGTTTGCTACTTGCTGTGTTCTATATGCCAAACCAATGTGCCACACACCAGGATACCGAGCAATAGGCCATCGTTGTCACAAATAACACATTGAGGTAAGATTGTGATAGTATTATGATGACATTTGGTCATGGAACACAGAAAGATCTCTGTGCTGTGCCAGCCACACTTCCCTGCAAGGTCCCCAAGGGAAATATATGTATGAAGAATGGAGTGGTGAAAAGCAGAGTGTCTCTGTCGGCCAAGATCAGGAAGTTGTGTTAGACCATGTGGAGGGCCCCTTCTTGCCTCACTAGGAAGGTGCAAGTAACTCAAGCCGGAGCAGGCCAAAGGCCTTACCTTCCACTGGTAACTCCAACCCCAAATCTTGGACATAATCATGATTAGAGCAATAGCTGTTTTTGCCTTAATTCTCCCTACCCTCATATTCAGCATGTTCCCTGCTTAGGGATTTTTCTTTCTTTATCCTTGAGAAGTTTTAGTGCTGCTTCTAGGTCATCTTGCTTCTTCCCAAGCCGAGATCATCTGTATTTACAGTGTGAATTCAGGGGGGATGGCAAGACATGATCCCAGCTCTCAAAACCTCCCTCACCTCCTGGCCGATACCTGAAATTCCACCTTCATTGCTCATTGCCTTGGCTTGACTTTGGTATGAAGGCAATGCCAGCCACAAAGAAGAGAAGGAAGTATTGAGAGATAAAAAGATGAGACTAAGAGCCCTGAGGAGACGCTTATGCTAGGACATTTTTGCCCAGGGTTGACCCTCCTTCTGGTCTGGCTGAGTTTCCATTTATTGACCCTGCTTACTGGAGAGATTACCACTCTCTTTCTTCCTTCCTTTTTTCTTTTCTTTTTACAGTTCTATGCCTTTAAACACAATATAAATTTGTGTATCCACCCTACAATCAGGATATAGACCAGTTCCATCACCCCCAAGTCTTCTTTGTACTATCCCTTTATCGTATTCTCTTCCTACCCCTGACCCTGTGAGCCATTGATCTGTTCTCTATCACTATCATTTTGTCCTTTCAAAAATGATGTATAAATGGAGTCACGTTGTGTGTAACCTTTTGAGACTGGCTTTTTTCACTGAGCAATAATGCCTTTGAGATTCATCCAAGTTGTTGTGTTATGCCATCTGCTTTTGATCTTTCGTGTATTGGGACTGCCCTCACTCAACAACACAATGCCTGCAATCTAGAGACTAGAACATTGTACTGTCTGTTGTTCAACTCTTATTAAAAGCTTGTGTTTTAGTCGGGCTCTTTGTTTGCGAGGAATGAAGACCCACTCTACTTCACCCAAGAAAATGGGAGTTTATTTTAAGAATCTAGGGCTCTCACGGAATCAAAAAATAAGACTCTCATCATAGCCAGATCTGGAAATGTGAAGTAGTTTTGGATCCAAGGCAGCTTTTGGGGAGAATATATGATCACAGTCTCTCTCCCAGGAGCTGCATGGTCTCTTACTCATGCTTTTTCTCTCTCTGTGTATAGATGTGTTCTGTTCTTACTCTTTACCAGCTGGCTTTTCCTGATTACATATGGCATCTACTTTGTTCTTCCTGAATGTCAGCAATTGGCCACCACAGCCTTTCCCACCCCTGCCCTTAGAACCATTCCTGATTCCAGCTAGGGCTTTGGATTCAGATTCCTGGGAAACAATCTGATGGACTCTGCTCATCTTTCAAGCCAAGACTCACAGGTTTCTGGCTGTCTGATGAAATGCCCACCCTGTTCTAATCACCTGTGTTCAGAGCAGGTGGGGTGTTGGTGGCTTAGTGGAGTAGATGCCTTAGAAAAGGGAGAGTTCGAGGATGGGGCAGACCATGATTGACAGCTCTAGTGTTTTCCTTTAAGAAAGTATTCATTATAGAGGGCTGTTGAAAGATCTTTTCATTTCTTCAGATATTCTGTTCTTCATTCTTTCATCAAACCAGACAATGGAAAAGATGTAGTTAGGACATCTTGCTTGGCCTTCAGCAGACTGCTTTCACTGAGCTGTGCTGTGTTATCCTGCTGGCTTTCACTGGGAGAGATTATAAGAGCCCTATTGAAGCTGTGACTGCATTTTCTGTTATTGAGGACTTTATCCATGCAGTGCTTCTAATAGGAAGCTTCGTGTGAGAAATTTATTTTAGGGAAAAATTTAAGGACACACTTGACTTCCTCTAAGGAATTGGCACACTTCCTTCTTCTTGAGCAAAGTAAATTGGGTAACTCATCAAGCCTTCCTTTGTGTTGGTGCCCAGGAAACTCAGTTCTCAATAAACTGAGGTTCAGTTACAGCAGCTGCCCAGCTCCTGTTGGTATCAATCTCTGTGTTCTTGACCTGATCTTCACCTATTCTTTTTCTTCATCCTGAATTTTAAATATGCACTTGTTTCCTGTGAGCCATCTCATAATATTTCAAAGAATGAGGACTGGTATAAACAAATAAACAGACAAACAAATAAAAAAACCATGCTAGAGAGAGCAATGGGCAATGGAGTTTAGCTCTTGAACCCAGGCTGCCATCTTGACCGTCCCATTAGGTCTCTTCCAATGACAAATGTCCATTGAGCCAATGATAACAGTCACACTTTTTCAGGTGGGGATAACCTAAGCAATCACCAAATAGCATATATTGGACATTTTACCAAGAGTTCTAAGAACTTACCTGCAACATTTCATTTAATCCTCACAACACCAATAGGAGATCAATATTAGGGCAAGTTACCTAAAACAACCACACACCATTAACCATTAACAACCACACATACAAAAGAAAATGTGAGGTAATAGATATGTTAACTAGCCTGATTGTGGAGAATATTTCACGATATATATGTAAATCAAATCACCAAGTTGTACTCATTAATATATATACAATTTTTAATTGTCAATTGTACCTCAAAAAATATGGAAAAACAAAAAAACCAAACCAAACCAAAAAAAAAAAAAAACTCACTAAGCATCAGCTTCCTCATGTGTTGAAGGGCAATATCTTCCCTCTACAGGTATGATAAAGGCTAAATGAGATAAAAGATCTATAAACCTAACACAGTGTGTGACACATAGTAGGCACCCAAAAATATTAGCAGCCTTTCCTACCTTGTCCAAATGTCCACCGCCAGTAGCCTCTCCTGCCGTCTTTGGTGAAATTATGTTGATTTTATGTAATCTAAGTATCTCTTCAGTGATTTGACTCTCTTATCTACAAGTGTTTAACTTAATTAGACTGCAGCCAGGGCCAGAATGATGGTTAACATCCCTTGCCCAGTCACAATCATAGAAGGCTAAAATTCCTGCTAATCATTTTTGATGATAAAGATGAGATTTTACTATGGAAATTTGTTGCAGCCACCTTTGGATCTAGGAATATATTAAGGAAAGGTTTGTTTTGCGGAAAAATGTGGGGCTGACCCTGATGGACCCCTTGGCTTTCCTTGGAGGGATAGGAGTCAGGAGGGGGTTGCCACGCAGCAGCTCTGGAGTCATTGCTGCTGTCCCGACCCCCGTGAAGCGGCTTACCCATGCTCCTCTAACAGGAACTGCTCCTTGTACTGTGGGGCAGTTGGGAGCCATTAGGCTTGGCTGTGCCTTCATGAACTTTATTATAATCTCTCATGGGACCCATAAGTATTTAGCCAGAGAGACTACTCCTGAGCTCCAGTGACACAGAACAGGTCAATAGCAGGTCAACTGTTTTATAAAGCCATGGGGGCTGCTTATCAGAGTAGCACCTGACAAGGCATCACTACCAGGCTGATTCAAAATGGACACCGTGATCCTCCATGCACGGAGTTCAGTGCAGGGAGCCAATTAAAAGCTGGACCACCCTCGACTCACCTCACTTGTGACCCCTTGAAGGAAACCCTGGCACTGTCATTAAGAGACCAACAGGATATTTGTGCAGAACCAGGAGATCACACTTACCTTTTACATCCCTGTAACAGATTGCGGCTGCTAGGAACCATGTTTTCTCATTATTAATAATTTCCTGGACATTATTTCAAACCCAGCTGTCCTGAGACTAGGCTGGTAGGAAGAATTAAGATGCCACATCTTGAGCTTCCACTCAGAGGATGTAGAAAAAAAGGTCTCCGTCAGATGTTTTTACTGACCTTCATCTCAGACCTTGAATGACCGAGAATCTGATAGCACAGGGGGCTTCATTTTCTAGCCACTGACCTTGACTTCAAACTTTGAATTACTCAGGAAGTCGGAGTTTTTATACCCAAGAGCCTTCAGGAAAGGGTAATGATTGGAAATCCCCCATGGGAGGCTCCAGGGTCATGAAACTCCTACCCAGCCCCGTAGAGCTCCTGTCCCACCTGCTTAAACTTGAGCTAGAGGGGGCGATCCTTTAGGGGGAGTGTGGTTTTGAGCAACAGACTGGAAGCCCTAGTCCTCAACTACCTCCCCAAATTTCCGCTTCCTGGATGAAGTCAGACCATTTCTCCGGGGCAGCTAGCCTTGGGAAAGCAGATACAACCCCCGCTTCTCTTCACGTAGTCCCCTTCTGAGAGACTCTTATTTGAAGACTTGGGACACATTTACTTTAATCACTCCTCTGCAAGGAGAGGGTAGAAGAGCGAGAGATGGAGTTAATCGTAGCCCTGTCCCTCCCAGACAATGACACTATTGTCCAGAATCTCCAGAGCCTTCAACATCATCCCAACTAGACTTTCTTCATCCTTTGCATTCCCCCTTTCAGGAAACCAGATGTCCGGAGTTGAGCAGAACCTGCAATTCCATCCAACCCCTTGAATACCTTCCCTTTTTTCAGAACTCCCTCTCTGGTAGCAGCCAGAAGCCTCCCCAAGGAGGGCAGATGCTGAGCAAGTGAGGAAGGGAGGGAGGGGATGAGAACTCCTGGTCCAGGAAAAGACGCCAAAGGGGAAAGAGAAAGTCAAACCAGAGCCAAAATGAACCACAAAAAACAGCAAATATACATACATTTTGGGAATATAGTATAACTCTACTGTAATGTGTCATGAAAGTCTATAATTTAAATCTGAGTTTCAATCATTTTTGACTGTGTCCCATAGTAAGAAATAAATTTTATATTATGGGTCAATGCACATATGCAGTTTTTTTTTTAAAAGATTGGCACCTGAGCTAACATCTGTTGCCAATCTTCTTTTTTTATTTCTTCTTCTTCTCCTCCACAAAGCCCCCCAGTACACAGTTGTATATTCTAGTTGTGAGTGCCTCTGGTTATGCTATGTGGGATGTCGCCTCAGC
Organism: Equus przewalskii; assembly: GCF_037783145.1. Lineage (NCBI taxonomy): Eukaryota > Metazoa > Chordata > Mammalia > Perissodactyla > Equidae > Equus > Equus przewalskii. The sequence continues at coordinate 12,318,598 of NC_091855.1, read as the reverse complement.
ATGGCTTGATGAGGAGTGCCATGTCTGTGCCCAGGATCTGAACCGGCGAAACAATGGGCCTCTGAAGTGGAGAGCATGAACTTAACCACTTGGCCATGGGGCCGGCCCCCCATATGCAGTTTTACAAAACAACCTTCACCCTTACTTCATGGGATGCGTGCTGACATTTTTTCCTATCCTTTCCCATTTCATTTTTTCCTACCTTATTCTATTCAAACCTTTTTTGTTCTATTTCACTTAAAAAAGAGAGAGAGAGAATGGTGGCTACCCGCTAAATTAATTTCATGATCTACTAATAAATCATAACTGGCAATTTAAAAAATAGTGGTGTGTTAAACTTCATGGATGTACAGACTTTGGGATTCATAGACTTTCAGAACTGTAGAGCATCCATTTCTAGTGTAAGCTCACTTTCCAAGTGAAGACACCGAGCCCTAAAGAAGTTGTAATTCATCCTTGGTCACACAGCTGGTTGATGGCAGGAACTGTGTCTTTTCATGAATTCACATGGTGATGCAGAAGGGAAAGAGGTGTGGAGCAAAGAGCCCAGGGTTGGAATTTGTAGACTTGTTCTATTTAGAACTCTGTGACCTTGAGCAAATCACTTAAATGATTTGACCTCAGTTTCCTATAAAATGAGCGGTTGTGAGGACCAATTAGGTAAGACAAAGCAGTGGCTTTGCAAGTGGTAAAGTCCAAAGGCAAAGAACAGCTCTTTTCCTTGCCTTTCTGTAATAGCCTGTGATGCAGGAGCAGGTGTATTTCTAGACGCCTGGCTGTGAGACAGGATGGAAACGAGTCTGTGCAGTAATCGATCTCTTTCTCTTCGTCGTTGACTCCAAATCCCCCTACTTTACCCTCTCCTCTTTTTTTCATGATTTGTTTTTTTCTTCTTGGTTTTATCTTATCATGTCTTCACATTTCATAACAAAGAGCTTTGTCAATGTGTTTTGGTCTTTGAGTCTTCTTAAATTATTCAAGGTCAATGCGTGGTCGGAAATAAACCGTCCATGTATGGATGATAAACATATTCAGAAGAGTCTGTGCAGGTCTGTAGCAACCACTAGACCTGCAGTTCTCTCAGTGTGGGAAGTGGAAAGGGGCAGATTAGACATCTGGAAATTCATCTGACTTCTTCCACCTGTGTCCTAGGAGAACGATGATGTTCCACAAAGAGAATCAGTATGAATGAGTAAGACATGTGGATCCTGTCATCAGTTGGTTCCATGGGAGAACCAAGTTGTCCCTGGGGCTTTCAGATACATGAGATTTTCTCTGATCTGAAGGTAAGCAAGTGTGAATGGTCTCATACCATGAGAAGCCACTCTTTCATGTGATGGCTTCAGATGGTATCTGGAGGGCGGAGTCTTATTCACAGGTGGCTTTGTCCAGAGGGAAGTTCAGCTGGCACTAACCCTCTGTCAGGGGCTCCGCTTGGATGTTCAGATTCCTCAGGGATGAGTATCTCAGGACACCCAGGAGGAGGGGGAATGTGGTGGGCTCTCCTGGTAGCTTCTCATGCAGTAACCCTGGCTAAATGCTTTCAGGAGGACACTTGAGCTCCATCTGGCCTCGAGGTCACCCTGGGGCCATTTCTCTGCTCCAGATTGGAACGGGTTCTAGGGACTAGAATTCAACTCTCAAGGACCTTAACATGTCCTACAACCACAGGAAAGTTTGCCTGGAAAACGTTTAAATAAATCCATCTGCTTATCCCTCTTATTTCATATTTGAAAGATATGGCAAGGGTAAGGCTCATTTTGTTTTTTCTCCTATCAACATAAATTCTGCTCAAATATCTGGTTCAGTTTCTTTAGTAATTTATGCATTCTCAGCTCAGTGATTTTCTGCAGAACCAGCCTTTTATGAGAAACCAGAATTTTCCCGGGAAGAAAATTGCCTTCTCTGTCACTGTAGTCTATATTTAGTGAATAACCACCTGTGTGACATGACCTGAGTTTCCACATCTAAAATGAAGAAGCTGTACCTCGAGGACATCTTTCTGTGGTGGTGAAGAGCACAGATTTGGGAGCCAGACTACCTGGGTTTGATCCCTACTTTTCTACTTACTATTCGTGTGACCTTGGGAAAATTGCTTAACTCATCTGTGTTTCAATTTTTTCATCCATAAATTGGTGATGGTAATAATAGTATTTATGTCATGAAAATGATATGAGTTAATGCAGTGTCCAGTTACAGTAACTGCTATATGAGACTTACTGTTTTTCTCACTCGTATGATCTGTAAGGTCCCCGATAGTTATATAAGGAGGTGATAAAATTATAATAATGCCATTTCACACTGGAATAGCCATTTATTGTTTATAAAACTTGTCTCTATATATTATCCTCCGGATGAGGAAAGTGAAGCTGAAAAGTTAAGGGACTCGGTTAGGGACATACTTTTTAAGAAGAGCAACTGAGTTAGAGCTGAGCCTTCTGACTCCCAATTTCTGGCACTTTCGTCACATGATGATGTCGTTCAGCTGAGTATTGATATTTTCCTCTCAAATGGTCCTCCTCTTGCTACCTCTCATTATATTAAGACAGTGCTACCATTCTCCAAAGTAGTGGATGCCACTAGGGACTCAAAAGGATCCATGACTTTTCCTGACCCTTTCCATTTTAATTAGGATAATACTAGCTGTTATAACAGATAAACTAAAAATCTCAGTGGCTTAACACAGTAGCAATTTCTGTCTCAGTCATGTAAAGTACTGTGTCAGTGTTCTCAGTTGGTAGGTGGGCTTCCACGGGGCCATTCAAGGACACAGGCTTCTTCCAAAGTGTCTGTATCCTCCTCCAGGACTTTGGATTTCTCTCTTTCTGGGTGGTAGACCAGACAAAAGATCATGATTTTTCATCCACTTTTTAACCACTTTAAACTCGAAGCAGCATACGTAACTTCCTTTCACACTTCAGTGGCAAATGCTATTTGTGTGGCCCCAACTAGGTGCAAGGGGGCAGGGAAGTGCGGTCCCTGGCTGGGCAGTTGCTTCTTGACAATACTCTCTGGAAGCACGAATTCCTGATCATCAGCTAGTCATCTCGGCCGTACTTACGCATTCCACATTCAGTCCCTTGCCAACCGTGCCTATTCTCTCTCCAAATTTTCTCTCAGAGTGGTGCTCTCCTTCCCTTCCCGCTGCCACCACCCTAGTTCAGGGCCTCCTAATCACACACTAAGATACCGTCATGGCTCCTTAAGTGATTCCCTTGCCTCTGTTCTCCACACTTTCCTGTGTCTCCCACACACCACAGCCACGTCAATCATTCCGAACTACCCTTTCAAAAGGTCGTTTCCATTGGTCCCATTCAGCAACAACTCAACAGTGACGGGGTGCCTATTGGCACAGTGACAGGCACTAAGGGGACACATAAATGGGTAATACCTGGTCCCCGCATTTAAGAGGCTTACTATGAGCTATGGACCAGGACAGGAAGAAAGTGCCAGGACAGAAGTACCAATAAATTGCTACCTGTATATAGAGGAGGGAGATATTAATTTCACAGAAAGGAAAAATAATTCTAATTAAGAATTATTAAGGAAACTGAAGCACGAGACTTGGGAGGAGGTAATGAGAGTGTACTTAGTTTCTGAAACTGAGCTCAAATCTCTGGGCCTAGGTGAATTTCATTTCAGGGAGCTGAGAGAGGTCCAGCTGAAACTGCTGGGTCGCTGAGAAACCCTAGGCCCGGTGGTGATTTGGAAAGGTGCTGAGAGATTAAACATAGGTAGATGTCTGAATTTAAAAAAAGGGGACAGAAGATTCTATATTCTACACTCTAGTGAGTTTGATATAGATATTTAGAAAAATTATAGAACTTGTTAATAAGTAGATGGGACCGACCTGGGCTCACTATGAACAGATCTTTCCAGATTGGTCTTGTTTTCTGTCTTTTAATGAGATCATTAGAGTTAAAGATCAATGGAAGATAGAGATTCAGTTTATCTGAATTTCAGCTAGAATTGTCATCAGTTTGAATGAAATTCTTATGGAGAAATTGGAACAATGTGGCTTGGAAGATTGTATGCTTTGGTGGATTTAAGCTGTTAAATAAATTAATATGAACTTGGAGAGAGGTTTACAGAGGTGTGTTCCAGGAACCCGTTATTGCTCCCACCTTGCTCCTTTTTAAAAAATTAATGATTTTAGTGGAAGACTCGATGCTCAAGTGTATGGTTGATGTAAATTTAGGAGCTAAGCTAAATCTTTGAAGTAGTGAATTCTTCTTGAAATTCTCTGGATACTTTTCTAAACTTGAGGTTGGAATGAAAAAGATAAGTGTGATATTGTCTGATATATGATAAATTTCCTCTGTTTATCTACTTTGGAAAAGATACAAGTCAAAGGATTTCTAATTATATTTTGGCTCAGAAATAATCATGTATTAAAAGTTAACATTTTATCAGTCAGCACAGCTCAGCCAAAAGGATGATCTTGCTTTTTAAATTTAAAAAACAAGTAATGAAATAGAAGTTAGACCCTGAATCCTCTGCCTGAGTTTCAGGATGAAATAAGTCAATGAGGTATACCTTCTTCCATGCTTCCCCAACCTCCACCCTGCTCCCTACTTGTGAAGTAATAACCTTGGGGAAAAGGATCCGTGAGAAGCAGGCTGTGCTCTGATGAACAGAGGTTTGGAAATTCAGCATAAACGTCTGAGCCTTGACCATTAACTAGAAGTGCTGTAGTGGGCAGCATCAGGGGATGTCCACTCCCTTGGGTACCCCAGAATGGAAAACAAAGAGCCTGCTAAGCTGAACTGTGGTTTAGATGCAGTGATTAAAATCATGCCACCATAAGCCAACTCCAGGCAAAGGAGAAGATCCCTGGAGCATCTTCTACCCTTGGGCCAGGGGTGAAGAAATATGGATGGGGTGGGTCCACGGCTCCTGATAAATGAGCTTTTCTTTTCTAAGTGCCTAGTGCTAAAGAGGGCTTAATTCAGTCGAGTTACGCAAGAGGCTATCTTCTGTCAGCAAGGACTCATGTCTAGAAATGTGGAAACAGAAGCTACATGGCCCCTTGCTAGTGATGATGTAGAGGGAATTCCTAAGCAGGAAGGCTTCATGGGGAGGGCCTTTGAACACCCCTTTGAGTACCAAAAATATCCAGACTCCCAACTTGCCATTTACAGCCTCCACTGTCTGGTTAAGAGCTTGGACTTCAGTATCAGATATATCTGAGTTTTAGTCCCCGCTCTGCCACTTAATTTTGAAGTATTGAACAAGTTAGTTCATCTTTCTATGCCACAGTTTCCTCATCTGTAAAATGGGGAGATAATATTAGGATGTCAACAGTTGACTCCTCAAAAGATAACTAAGAAAACCTGTTGATCAGCACAGCTAAGTTTATTAAACTTACTGACATAAAAGAGAGATGAGCGCTTGGCAAAGACTGTAGTGTCTCAGAGGGAGAAGTCAAGAGAGGGTATTTAAAGGGTTTTAAGGACTGGGCTGCGTGACCTCAGACAGGTCTTGAAAGACAGGAGCGATTGAGATTGAGCACTTTATGACAATAGCTTTGGATTGGTGGGCACTGTGAGGCAAGGGTCTTGAAGTGAGCTATTTTAAGTGCTTCACAGTCGTATCTTCCAGGAGTATTTCAGGAACAAGTAGCAAAACTATCTTTTTTTGTTTTTTTTGAGGAAGATTAGCCCTGAGCTAACTACTGCCAATCCTCCTCTTTTTGCTGAGGAAGACTGGCCCTGAGCTAACATCCATGCCCATCTTCCTTTACTTTATATGTGGGACGCCTGCCACAGCATGTTTTTTGCCAAGCGGTGCCATGTCCACACCTGGGATCCAAACTGGCGAACCCCGGGCCACAGAGAAGCGGAACGTGCCCACTTAACCACTGTGCCACCAGGCTGGCTCCATCAGTAAAACTATTTTTCCCTGATCCTAGTATTGCTTCCAGGGATAGAAAAGTATGTTGGTTTCAGTTAATCCTTATCTCATAAGGTTGTTATGAAGATTAAATAAAAGACTGGACTAAAATACATAAAGCACACGGTAGATGTTCAGCAAATATTAGTTAATATTAACGATTATTGTTCACTCCTTTATACTACCTATGTTGCCTGTAGCCAAAGGAAACCCCACCTTTATATGTCAATATCTTTGTACGTATCATCTCTGCATTCTGAAATTTCCTCTCTCAAATTATGCTTTTCTAGAGAGATAGGAAACTTCAAATCTGCTCAATGTCGTTTCCTTCAGCCTGCCTTCCTAGACCTCTCCTGGTAGGGAAAGAGTTTGTCTTCTGAACTGCACATCTTAGTTTGGGCGTCTCCTTTGTGAAACTCATTGCATTCTACTTTCTACCTATGCTAGTCATGTGCATCTAGGTATTATTTCTCCTGGTAGACTCTAAGGTCATGCTTCTCCCCTGGCATGCCCCCAAGAGAGCTCAGCGCAGAGCCTTGTCCATGGAGTGAGTGGTTCTCTAGATGCTGGCTAATTTAATAAACATAATTAATTGTTGCCCAAACATAAAATTGAAGACATTAGATAAGAACTTCAGCTTAAGGCAAATGGGCAAATGTCTCTTAACTACCAAATTGTGGAGCCAAAATTCAAACTTTTCACCGGCTTTGCCACAGTAGGTGAATCCAATGCACTTGGGCTATCTGTACACTTGACCGGATGAAGCCAGGCACGGAAGAGAGGCGTGTGCAGAAATAGCAAACAGACAGGGGAACGCTATGCAGGAAGTGGACGTGAGAAGAACCTAAAGCACTAGTAGCTAAGGTCAGAGACATGGGCAAAAAAGAGCATTTCAAAAATGAATCATCGTCCGTGACTCATGGCTAATGATCTAACGGAAAGATCGACTGGCAAATCTGTAAAATGACCCTGATTCCCTCAGGTCACGGTCATTGCTTGTTAGGTTACCACACTTACCAACATTTGCCCTCTTGGGATCCATCTGACACATTCCACAGTATTTTTGAAGTTAACCTTGGAAATAGAGAGCTCATTTTTAAAGTTAGAAACTGATTATGTTAATTTAATAGTTATTAAAGCTCCTATACATAATTTATTAAACATTTTATGAAAAAATGTCATACGATTTTATAATAATAGCTACCATTTTATAAATGTGGTGCTTTATTATGCATTAACTCACGTAATCCTCACAACAACCTTAAGAGGTATTTTTTACCCTCATTTTCCCTGGGGGTAAACTGAGGTTCAGGGGGGTTAAGCTACTTGCCCGTCGGCTCTTAGCTACCAAATGGTGGAGCCCAAATTCCAAATTAGGGCAACTTCACTCCAAAGTCATATTTTTAACCACAGAAGTAACTGAATATACATATATACATATATATTAAATAAGGCTCTCATCTAAAAGCAAGAATTTTTACTACGTGAAACCGGCTGTGAGGGGTCAGGGGCGACATCCTGGAAGGGACTATATATGAATATTATACGCAAAGTTATATAAATTTTTCTAAGAGACATATAGGTTTAATTATACATCCATATGTGCACATATACACAAACTCAACTAATTCTAAATATGGATAAAGATACATATTTCTATCAAATTTGCTCAACAGTCCTTAGCCCTATCAGTTTTACACCCCTCACATACACGTTATGTGACATATAAATGTATTAATATATAAACATAAATTAAAATATTAATATATAAGTAACATAAATATTTATTAATATATAAACAATAATATATAATATATAAACAAGAGATATGTATTTATTAGCAAATGCAGGGGTAACAGATGGAAGAGCCAAGGAACATCAAAGACTTAAAGTTTATTATTTTATTTACTTATGTAAACTAACAAGCATAAAGTGAACATGGGGCTCTCAGACCCTTGAGTGAGCTCTGGAGTTTGTATGCAAATTTCTATAGTTGTTTTATTTTTCCCACCAAAAAGCCAAGCACAGCCAATATCTTCATATAGGAGCATATGCAAGTGGTCAACGGTGACAAAAACTAACAATTGACTTTGCATTTAAAGTTAAAACAGGATGACGTATATTTTTTCAAACGCTTCTCCTGTCCCTGGAATCATAAGATAGAGTGTCTTTCCTCAGGCTCTTCTGGCTGCCCCTTTGTCACAAATTGGCTGGGACTCTTACCAAATGAACATCATTTTGACTGATGACATTCCTGATGTTTACAGCACTTTTCTCTTTTTCCTTTTCTAACAGGTGGGGAGGAAGCGCTTGTTTTGGGCGGCACTGTGGCCCCCGGAACGTGCGCAGCGTTCTCCCGCTGGGGGGTCTTCAGAAGTGAGCAGAACCGCTGGGACACGGACGGGTTCCTCCCTCCCGCAGCGGGTTTGCAGGATTGCTTCCTGGAAGTTCAGGCCGCGCGCAGGCTGTTCCTGCTGTCGCGGAGTCGTTCTCTTGCTACTGTCCCTGCTTCTCCAGGTTGTTCATCTCAGAATTTTAGAACAGGAGGAGAGCTTAGGGATCACCTAGTTTGCCATTTCATTTTACTGATTTGGAAACGGAGGCCCAGGGAGGCCTGGTGGGTTCCAAAGTGTGGTCCTTGGACCACAGCATCAGTCTTCCCTGGAAAGTTTTTGGAAATGCAAGTTCTCAGGCCCCAGCCCACACCTACAGAATCTGAAACTGTAGGGGTGGGGCCCAGCAATCTGCATTTTAACCAGCACTCTAGAGGATTCTGATTCATGCGATAGTTTAAGAAACACTGGCTTCAGCCGTTTCTCCAAGGTCACCCAGCTGCCGGCAGGACATGGACCCAGGTTTCCTGACACCCAATTTAGAGCTCTTTCTGCTCCATCAATCTGCTTCTGCCCCTCCCTGAGCTCACACCCCTGTGTTTTTTCTTCTTGGTCTTCTTTTGGAAGCTGGCCTTTATTCATTTAGTTTTAATGAGGTCCACTCTGGCTGCCTTCCCCCCTCTCAGCTAACTGAGAGAGCTAAGTTCAGGAGCTATTACCCTAATTATATTCGTTTCATGTCTGGGGATTTTAACAACAATTTCTTCAAATTGAAATTTTAATTTGACCACGAATCCTTGCCCTGAGCAGAGGTATTGTTAGTTCTCCTGGTTCATAGATTTTTCTTTACTTTTCAAAGTTCAGCAGCTGAGTAGATGCATTTTCTTTCATCTTTCTGAGCAGACGGAAAGGCTCCTGCCCGTTCATGAGCAATTTTCTCTTTCTAGTGACGGTTTTTATCCTATTCTGACAAAACCACACATCAGGATTGCCCCTTTCAACTTCATTCTCAAAGCGCCAGTGGGTGCCACTCATCAACCCCCCATGTTGAAAGAACGAGGCCCTCCTAGACTTCTGAGGCTCTCCCTTTGCTTCAGCGAACCCTCGGCGGGACAGACGCCCTTGTCTGACCCTCCTCCGCTGTTCTTCTGGGAGATCCTCCATGTGGCTGAGCTTACAAGGGGCAGGGACTTCGTTTAATCTCCCCTCTCTCCGCCGTTTCCTCTGCTTCCATCCTCTGCCTGGAAGCCTGTTGTGGTCACAAGGCTCTAGCAGGAGGTTGTGTGTTTTATGGCTTTTTTCTTCCATGAAAGAAATTCGCACAAGGGTTGAAAGGCACTTTTGAGCTCGACTAGCCTGCTGCTTGGTGCCAGGCTTATGCTGTGCCCAGGAAACTCTTCGGGCCTTGGATGATGTTTTCTTCTCCTCCTCCTCCTTCCCAGAGGAGCTCGTCAATCTGGACCACCCCCAGGTGGTTAACCAGGCCCCACCCAATCTGGAGAGCTCTTGGGAGGCTGGGGGCTCGGAGGGCTGGACTCTGGAATGAGGAACGCTCTGAGGAGACCTGAACCAACACTCAAACCCACGCCGAGTGGACCCAGGGGGCCTGGACTTGACTGCCCAGGGGCCCCTTAGGGTGAGGCTGGCCCTGGGAACTGACCATAACCTGATGAGCCACAGAGAGAGAGAGAGAGAGGCCTGAAGATTTGAGGAAACGTCGCCGAGGTGTTTGGATCCGTGACATTTGTCTGCTCGAGGTTAGGTTTTTAGTACTGAAAACCGTAAATATTAATATTTATTTGTGCCTCTGGATGGGTTTAAATGAGTACATTTTTGCATGGTGATTCCGTTAACATACGAAGCTGTTGTGGAGTCACTCGATATACAAAGAATGACAAGAGAATAATGATAACTACTGTTGTGGAGAACTCGCTGGAGTTCCGGTAGTAGGCGCTGTAGGGACTGGCCACTGATCCTTCTATCCAACCTGCAAGGGAGACTCCCCCAGCCTCCTTGTCCTGGTGAGGAGGCAGAGCCTGAGATGAAGCAATCTGCTCAAACTAAAACTCTTACTAAGTGAGGAAATTTAGTGAGTTTTGTTTATTCTGTGAGGGTCTGGTACAGTGGTTAAGCACATCGACTCTGAAATACAACTGCCGAGTTCAAATCCCAGCTTTGCCGCTTAGCATTATAAGACCTGGCTATGCTCAACCTCCCGGTACCTCAGTTTCCCCGTCTGTAAAGTGGGCATAATAATGGCATCTAGTTTGTAATCTGATACAAGGATTTAAAGAATTAGTATACATTAAATACTTAAAAAGTGCCTGGCATAAAATGAACACTACTGCGTATGTATGTTGGCTGTTAAGAAAATGTAAGGCTGAAGAGAAGCAGTTTCACATTATTTGCCAAATGAATAATCCTTTAAAGTAGGTTTTCCACATGTTTAGTACTCATTTTCTGGCTCTTTTCAGAGCTGGGCAATAAAACAATTCAGTGCTTAGTAAGAAAGTCCAAGAGGGAGTGTGTAATTTTTACTTAGAACAAATAAACCGTTTATCACCCGTCTCGGCCCTCTCCTCCTCGCCCGCCCCTTCAGAGTGCTCTCTGGGCACCCCGCACCTTTCTAACTCCCGAGGCTGCAAATCACACAGCAGCCAGCGCTGAATCCATCTGCAATACAAAGAGTCTGCCAGGAAGAAATGGGCTTAATTAGTGAGAGATGTTTAAGGTAAAGCCTTTACAAAGGAGTAACTGCGCTGTGTTAAAGGGAAGAAAGACGATGAAAGCCACCATTACCGGAGCCGGGATGATGCATATCTTCCTTTAGCTTTTGCCTGCCATATCACATCTCCTTAGATGTCCCAGCTGCAATTTCAGGGGTAGCTCAAAGCTGAGGTTTCTGATTAAGAAACCACAGAATAGTGCAAGAGCCTTAGAGCTTATGCCATCAGATCTGTAACAACTCTGCCAATTAACATGCCAGCTTGGGGGAAATGCAAGTGAAGAAAACAGGGACCCATGTCCCAGAGGTATCCCTGAGAAACGGACATGGAGGTAGCCAGTCCCAAACACAATGAGAGATTTCTAAGCCTAATCTTGGAGATAAAGCAGTAGGGGGCATAACATTAACTGAGAGATGAATTTGGATGGAGAGGTAGAAACAGCTCAGCAGAGCTGGGACTCTGCCGGGTTACCTGGTGAAAGGAAAGGATATCATGACAACAGAATCTGAAATCTCAGTTCAGATGTTGGCATTGTCAACTGCCAATTTTGTGATCTTGGGTGAGTCTCTACAGCTGTGGGCTGGAGGTTTTCGTGGTCTCATCTATTATTCTTGGTAACCTCCACATGTGCGTTAAGTTCTATCCGAGGGCTCATCCAAGGAAGAGACTGAGAATCTTCTCTAATGAATTATTAAAGGCTCCAGAGAGACTGGTTGGAGATAGGGCCAATATTTTATGACTTAAGTGGAATCTTTGCTTCCCCTTAATTCATATATCCTACCCAGAAATGGGTGGGCATCTTAGAATTTGTGGTTATTCCAGAAACAGTCTTCAAACCACAATTAGGTGGTTATTAACTATTTCCTGGCTTCATTTTTGGTCATTAGTAAGACTTGCATCTTGTTTCTAGAGGTGATTGTCTATCTGGAAGTTTAGGGAAAATTCTTTGACCAAACTCAATGTGTAGGCTCTAATCTGAGCATTCTAATGTTGTTACGGTTCCTGAGGGTGAGTAAAATTGTTAGCATTCTTGAGGGTGTGTGATATTTGAAATGATATGTAAACTGAGGAAACTTGGTCATTCATTCATTCAACAAATATTTAATGAGCCCTGACTATATTCCAGGCACTACACTAGGTGCTAGAGAAATGGCAGTGACCAAGGCAAACCCTGCCATGACACAATTGAAAATCTACAAGTGTGACAACTGGTTCCATGTGCATTTACAATAGGATAGGATAAGTTTCATGACAGAAGTGTCAGAAGCACTGAGTGCATCTATCTGCTTTTTACATTTCTCAGCCCCTGCCCTTGGTGGGGTTGAGTGATTAACTTTCCCCAAAGGCATAGGAGTGAAAGTGATGTGTCTCTTTCCTCTTGGCATGGCTTCTCCATGCTCAATCTTACCTCGCCTCGATGACTTTGGAGGCCAGACATTCCAGAGAGCGTGGCTACGAGACAGACGAGGGCAGCCCAGTGTGCTTCAGACTGCGATGTGAGTAAGAAATAAACTTTTAATGTCAATGTCATAAAAGACAAGGACAGACCATGGCAACATTCCAGATTAAAGCAGGCAACCAAATGCAATATCCACCCCCAGAATGGAGTATGTATTGGAAGGACTGCAAAGGACGTAATTAGATCAACTGATAGGATTAGAAGACAAATGTTAGATTAGATTTTTAAACGTATTATATTGATATAAACCTGTGAAGATGACAATTGTATTTTGGACGTGTAAGAGATCCTTCTAGTCTTAGGAAATACACACTGAAGTCTTTAAGAGCAAAGGCCACAATTTATGTAACTTACCCTCAAATACTGAAGCAGATGGGGGTAAAACGTTAACAATAGGCAAATCTGGGTAAAGGGCATATGGATGTTCCTTGTACTGTTTTTAGTTTTGCAACGTTTTGTAAGTTTGAAATTATTTCCAAATTAAATGTTAAAAAACAAAATGCTATTAAGTCGCTAAGCTGTTGGGGTTTAATGTTGCTACAGCGTAGCCCATACTTTCTTGACTAGTATAGATGGAATTGGGAATACATTGCAGGGCTAACAAGTTGATTTAGTGGATGAGGGAAGAGTTCCTAGAGGAAGATGCTTTGAAAAATAAGTAGGAATTAGCCAAGTGAAGAGGGAGGAGTATTTCAAGCAGAGGAACTATGTATGTGAGAGCCAGTAGTGAGAAACAGTACAGTACATTAATGGAACAGAAGGAATCCAACATGGCTGGGACATGGAGTCCCACTTGAAGAGGGAAGAAGTGAGAAATAATGCCGGAGATGTAGACAGGGCCAGGTCCTGAAGCCATGTTAAGGCATTTGGACTTTATACTAAAGGCAATGGGAAACCATGAAGGGTTTTAGGTGTGGGGACCTGGAAATGGCCACCCCAAGATATATCTCTTTGGCATGAGGATTATTTGAGGCTAGTTACTTTGCAGTCAGGAAAGCAACTGAAAAGCAGAATTTACTTACCCTTTGTAAGAGACATTTACATTGTAAAGGAACTCTCTATCTGTAAAGATATCTCCCTCTCTGTACCAAGAAGGGGAGATGACCTTCTCTCTAGAAACTCTTAATCAATGCCAAAGGCAAGGACTTAAATCTGCATTTTGTTTACTGTACTTGTGTGGTAATCTCCTGTGATCCACTCCCCCTCCACCCCCAAAATCTTCCTTTGTCTTTAGATATTTAAGAGGTGGTTTCGGCCATTTTGGCGAGTTGCTCAGCTTGCCTGAGCCTCCCATGTATACATGTTATAAAGCTTTGTTTAATTTTCTCTTGCTATTCTGTCTCATGTGAATTTAATTCGTTCTCTGGCCAGACGAACCCACTTTGGGTAGAGGAAATGTCTTCCTCCCCTACATAGGCAAGGGAGTGTCATGATAAGGTTTACATTTTAAAATAGATTGGAAGGGAAGAAGACTATTTCAGAAAGGTAGTGGTCTAGTGGCCATAGGGATGGAGAGACGTGGGAAATTTGAGATTTGAGAGCTAGTTAGGAGATGAAGTCTATTGTCCCTGGTGATTGATGAGTGAGAAACAGGAGGAGTGAATAACTCCCTAATTCTGGCTAGGGGAATCTGGTAGATGGTACTACCATTCCCCGAACTAAGAAACCCAGGAAGAGGGTCAGGTTAGTCAAGGGAAAATAATGATTTCAGTTTGGACATTTCAGTTGGGAGTTCCAGTGGAGAAATGGTCGGGAGGCAGTTGGATGAAGAGGCAGGGAGCTCATAAAAGAGGTCAAAGCTGTAGGGAGAGATATGGGAGCTCTGCAGCATCTTTGTGGGAGTGGCGGAGTCACCAGGAGGAGCGTGGAGTGGAGAAGAGAGCCCAAGGCAGAACCCGCAGGGAAAGTAGGAATATGGATGGAAGAGGATTTGACAGTAAGCCTAGGCTTCCACAGTGCCAGTGTAGATAGGCTATTGCCGCTCTTGTGACTCAGTTTCTTCCCTTGAAAATTGGTCCTATCTCATTGGGATGGTAGAGCTCTGTTAATCGATACTTGGACAAGGGCTTAGATTTGATGAAGAAGCTTCAAAATGGCATGTTTTTCATTTACAAGGGTTGTCTGCATGCTTAGTGATTAAAGTATTTTCTACAGTTAGTGAATGATCTGTTGCTATCCCACTTTCTAGATGGGGTCATAGGGTGTAAGAAGTTCTAATGCTTTATTTCCTGTTTCTCAGGGATTTGGCTGACAAGCTAGGAGAGGGATGCCAAGATTTTGGCTTTTAGGCTTAGTGTAATTCCAAATTAATTATTCAGAGGTCAAGACATGTTACATATGCCTTTAAAAATTCTTTTCTGGGTTTTAATCCTCAATTTATTCTCTGGTTCAATTAGCCAGTGCTCTCCTTTTTGCTGATGTGTTTTTTGCAAGGCTACATGGAAACACGATCAGTCAATCAAATCATCCTTCAACTCCTGACTCCTGCTCTTGCTTCCTGACCAGGCTCAGATGTGCTCCCAGAAGCACTACTCACTTTTCCTCCTTAGGCTGGGCTCGGTGCCCATGGGCAAATTTCTAGTATTCTCCTGACAAGGTCTGTTTCCCGTGGTTCTCTCCCACTAGCCTGTGAGCACCCTGAGGGCCAGGACTGGTTCTGACTTCTTTATCTTTGAATCTCCAGCACTAAGAGTGGGGCTCCTAGAAGATGCTCAGCCTTACGATTTGCTCAACTTTGCAGACATTATTGAACACACTCTTTATTGAAGGGGCTGAGGGCTCAGCCGGTTAAAACAACCATCACCAAAGTGGGGTGTCCACATCTCAGAAGTTGCACAGGATGATCCATGGGGGATAAAAGAAATATTAGAATTTCTATTTAAGAACATAACTATTATTTAGCCCTTCACTTAAATTTCTATTTGGAGTATGTTTTATAATAGACACAATTATTGGTACAGTTACATGTATATAAATGTATTTATGTGTGTGTATGTAATTGTATTTGCATTTATATATTTTGGGGCTTCATGTTCAAGAGTCTTATTTTGAACACAGGTGGAGGTTGTGAGTGTGATTCCTTTGTGGGTCTGCCACTGACTATTTCAAGACTGTGTGATGATCCAGTAATCCAACTTCTGGGTATATATTCGAAGGAAATGAAATCACTATCTTGAAAAGATATATTCACCCCTATGTTCACTGCAGCATTATTTACAATAGCCAAGACATGGAAACAACCTAAGTGTTTGTCAATGGATGAATGGATAAAGAAAATGAGATACACACACACAGGAATATCATTCAACCATAAAAAGGAAGGAAATCCTGCCATTTGCAACAACGTGGATGAACCTTGAGGGCATTATGCTAAGTGAGATAAGTCAGACAGAGAAGACAAACACTGTATGATCTCACTTATGTGCAGAATCTAAAAAAAAATTTGAACTCATAGAAACAGAGAGTGGATTGGTTGTCAGGGGCAGGAAAGTGGGCAAAATGGGTGAAGGTGGTCACAGAGTACAAACTTCCAGTTATAAGATAAATATGTTCTGGAGATGTAATGTACAGCATGGTGACTATAGTTAACAATACCGTATTGTATATTGGAAAGATGCTAAGAAAGTAAATCTGAAAAGTTCTCACCACACCAAAAAAACCAATAAATAAAGGTGACTATGTGAGGTGATGGATGTGTTCACTAACCTTACTGTACCCTTTTCACAATATATACACATATCAAATCATCATGTTGTATACCTTAAACTTACACAATGTTGTACGTCAATTATATCTCAATAAAGCTGGGAAGAAAAGCCTGCAGGCTTATCCCCTTATCCCTGGTTAGCCTCCTTTCCTGCACTTGTCAGCTCTCAGAGTTGGTTGTTGAACCCCAGCTCCTCTTCCCTGTCGGTTTCTCCTTTCTACACCTGCACCACCCTGCTCAGTATTTGGCTTTTGGCACAGAGTAATCTGGCCTTGCCAGCAATTTGTTGGTCTTATAGGATGCAGGTGGCTAGTCATGTTTTATAAAGCCAGCACACAGCAGACACCTAATTAGTGATGATGGTGGTAATAATATCATGACGATTGAACTGGACACCTTCTGTTAGCACTGTGCACTGGAGGGACTGCTGTCTTCCTTTGTTTGGATCCATGTCCTTGTACTAGTACTTGGAAGATGATTGTGTGTGTCACAGAGATGAATATCCAGGTAACCCAGCAGACCTCATGGGCTGATACTAGTAGGATGGCTGGAAATGAATGCTGCGTGAGAAGGTGGCAGGGAGGGAGGGAAAGAGAGAGGAAGGGAAGGAGGTAGGAAATGAGAGATCTGGAAGGAATGGGTCTCTAGGAATAACGGCTAGTGTTTTTCACTTTACAGGTCATTTAAACGTCAAAATACCCCCTCTCCCCCAAGGGAAATATTGTCCCCATTTTACAGATGAGATAACTGGAGCCCAGAGGGGTTAAGTAACTTGCCTAAAATCACATGCTTAGCAAGTGACAGAGGTAGGATTCAGTCCCAGGTGTCTGGTGGAAACCACGCTCTAAACTCAATTCTCCCTCCCCTCCACCCCAGGACACAGCAATTCTGAATAGTGGGCTTGAACACTTAGTCTGGAAGCCCTGGAAAGATACCCATAGCAATTTGGGCTCGGTGAGTTGAGGAGTCAAAAGAAAGATTTCTTGGACTCTCAAGGTCTGGCAGTAGTGCTCTTTTATTGAGAGAATAGGATGGGGACAGGACCTATGGGCAGTAAGAGCTGCAAATATGGGTTGAGGGTAGGGCTAAATTTAAGGCATAGGTATGTGAGTTATCTCGTTACAAGACAAAGGAAAGAATATGTTAAAAAGTCGTTAAAATGGTATTAGTGCAGGTGGGGTCTGGTTATTGGGTGGTCCTATAACTTTAGATAAGAATCAGACTGGATTAAGTCAGGACGTCCTATGCTTCCCAGAGGATGTTGGTGGCGGGGGGGGAGTCAGCTACATGAGGTTACCAGACAACCACAATAAACAAGACTTAAGTCCTTGCCATCCCCATTAAGAGTTTCTAGAGATAAGGTCATCCTCCCTTCCTCCTGGTGCAGAGAGGGAGACACCCCTACAGATGGAGCTCTCCCTTACAAATGTAAATGTCTCCCAACAAAGGGCAAGCAAATTCCACTCCTCAGAGCCTCCTTCCCGTCTGTAGTTTTTACAAGTAACCAGCCCAAAATATTCCTCATCAATAGGACTTTCTCCCCACCTAAAATGAGAAATACTAGAACAGGGCACTCGTGTGACCACCTTGTGCCCGCTGAGGAGTTCGCAGCGAGTTTGACCTTTCAGGATGTGCCCGGAGCAGGCAGAGCCTCCAGTCATCACTTCCCAGCTGCTCTCTGGGTGGCGGCAGCTGGGCCCTCCTCTCTGCTGTCTCCTTTCAGAATGTTCTTTCTTGCTTGGAAATATTTAGTGTGGCTCTATTTGGATTGCTGAAGTTACAGCATCTGGTATTTTGTGCTCATTTTCTCTAAAATTAAAAAAAAGGTTTTATTGTTCTCCCTGCAGCAAAATCCCTGTCTCTCTCTGCACCCACCCTCCCTGCTTTTTAATATTAAAGCATTTCTTTGGCACATTCTCCTCTCTTCAGACCTTGTGGCCTTGCTGAGGTTCAGGTTTTAAGAGTGTCTGCTCTGATTCCACCAGGAGTTCGAGGACTTTTAAATTTGTCAGCCAGTCCCTTTAAGCAATGGGCTACCCTTTCAATAATTCAAGGAAAAACCCTAAAGCTACTGACAACCTGCCCTTCCTTTCCTTTTTTCACACTAGTTCTAGCATTTTTGGTTAACACTACTGCTGGGTAAATTAGAAAACAAAATCTCTGTGGGTGACCAGGCAAAACGTATTAATCATATAACCCTAGCAGACGGCATAGCCCTAATACAAATATTTGTGCTTCTGTCACTGGCACTCGTCTGATGGCTGCCAAATAGTGACAGATTTTAAAGACAATCACATTAAGTATTAATCTAGCTTGAAAGATGCAGCCACGCAGAGGCATACTAACGAGTAGGCACTTCCTGCCTGCTCTCGGCACTTCCAACAGCCTACACGGGCTTGGTATTGAGAATGTTCTTTTCCTTCATCAGCGTCACGTCAGCATGCCTAAATCTAAAATGGCCATTGGCTGGCGGGTGACCTTAAGTGCTACAGCTCTGACCAGATTACACCCTGGGCTCCAGGCTTCCCTGACCGGGCTCCTGGTCCTGCTCCCAGCTTCTCTTTTGCTGCCGGGTGTGAGCGAGGGTGAGATGTTTGGTTTGGCAGTGAGCAAGAACTCTGGGAGGTTAGAAAAGGGAACCAGTCTGTGAAGAAGGCCCCATGGAGGCGGGGCGCTCAGTCTGAGTCTGGAAGGAAGGAAGAGAATACTGCAGTGGAGGGACCTGAGTGACGATGGGAACATGGCATGGGCCATATGGGCCTGGCGGGGGCTGGAGAACAGGGATAACATTTGCTAAATCAAGTGGGGTTGGCAAAGATAAGAAATTACGAAAAAATTCACATCGTTTTAATGAAAACTTCTATTTGCCTGAGGAGGCTCCTCAAAGACAGAAAGCATCTGAGAGGGCGAGAGCTGCTGGTCTGCACAGCCTGGGAAGTCGGTCCCAGAGAGAGAGAGCATTGGGTGGGGACTTAGAGCATCAGATGGGCAATCCAGGATGATGGGTCCAGCAGTGCTGGGAGGATGCAGAGAGGAGGAATGAGAGCTCCAGTCCCAGCACAGATCCTCCTTGAGTTGCTCAGTCCTTACCTACAACAGAGGGACCCCAGAGGCTCGAGAGCTGTTCAGAGTTTCTGGGTATTAATATTGAAGAAAGAATAGACAGAGTTACCAAAGAGAGAAATGGGTTGGCAGCTCAGTCAGGGTCTCATGGGAGCTTCCCAGCTGGGAGTCAGCTTTTTAGCTTTGTGGTTTCAGAAATGTGAGTTTGTCTGTCTGTTCTGAGAAGGCCAGGTGCAGGGAATTGACTCACACTCACCAGATTCATGTAAGCTTGATGTATAAGTGGAAAATCCCAGTTACTTATTCTAATGAGTGGGGTAGGGGTGAGTGTGTATTTTTGTGTGTATAAGTATTGAATTGGCTGGTTTGTGCTTTCTCTCTTTGTAGGAAAATCCACAACTTATAATTTAAAAATTTATTTGTTAAGTGTAAGCTCATAAGAGGACACATTATCCTCTGGGCAGTGCTGAAAACATACCAGCAAGTTGTTGTCTGGCCTCTATGTGTCTAGACTCCTTGAAGGTCACTTCCTCTCGTTCTATTTTCACACAACCTTCTGCACAATTAATTAGGTTCCAAGTCATTTCTTGGAAATTAAACCGCCTCCAGTTAGGGTTTTCTTGGGGATGGGGCAGGAGTTCAGGACCTGTAGGTGAGACACTAGGTAGAGAAAATCAGAACATAATTATCTCTTGGTAACTCTTTGCCAAGCAACCAACTCATTTAAGCTCTCAACATTCCCCTCTTCCCTTATTATTGGGAAAAACCACAGAATCATAGAATTTTAGGAGATAGAAGATGCCTTAGAAATAATCTAACCCAGCTCCTAGGGTTGGTAGAATAATCTGCATTGTTGGCCACTTGCATTGACTTCTCATTTGTGGATCTCCGTCTCTCCTTATTCTTTCATCTGAGGAGTGGACGTTCTCCTCTCGAGACTGACTACTCTCCCTCCTGTGTGTTCGATCCCATTTCTCTTATTGTGGCCATATAATTTATTGTCCAGTGGGGCACTATTGAGAGTAAAGTGGGTGTTATTATAATGAAGCCGGGACAACAGGCAAAACCAGGCCTGTCCTGGGAAAACCTGCAGACATAGTCCTCACCATTTCTACTGCCCCGTCCCCACCTTCAAACCTTGATTCTTCAGACAGCTCTTGTTTCAGTTGCTTTTTTAATCTCCTTTTTCATCTGTTTATAAACCAGATACCTCATCCACATTTGCTGTGAGCTGTCTTGGTGATAATCTTTAGGGACGTGGCGTGGGGTTTCCCCCTTAGGTAAGACACCTCCTGCCTTGGGGAGGAGGGAGGGAGGGGAGGGAAGGAAGGGGAGAAGCTCTTTCATGCAGTGCTCACAAGAGGCAGCTGTTTCTCTGGTGGGAATGCTGAGAGAGATCCTTTTGCTGCAGGCAGTCTTGGCTGTTGCTTCTGCCTCTTCACCATCCGCTCACTCTTCCCTGCTGGCTTCTGCCCCTACTCAAAATCCCTCTGACTCTCTCCCTCCTCCCTCTCCTCCTCGGCTCTGGGACTTGTCCCTCCCAGCTGCCCTCCTTCCTGGGATGCTTCTCTTTGCCCCCAGTGTCAGGACGCCCTCCCGGGAGGTACCTGTTCCGTGCACCATCCCCAGTGCGGGAATGTGGGGGCCACCTCACTCGTCTCTGTTTGCCCCCTGGCATGTAGCAGAGAGTCCAGCCTACGGTGACAGCTCAATCAGTATCTGTTAATTGGAATGAAAATGGGCTGTAAGTGGAGCTTTGGGATTCTGTTTCAGCTCTCTTTCTTCTGTGTTCTTCCCTGGGAAGACGGAGTATTTTTGGCATTGTCATCTCTCCACCTGGAGGAAGAAACAAGTAATGTGCCTGGAGAGTCATTCATTCAAACAGTAGGAGTTAAATTTTCATCAACCCACTAAATCCCCATATTTAGTGCCTCATGGGAGATAAAGTGCAAGGTTCCAGGAGTACGGGAGCATCTTGATCTCAGAGACTGATGAAATGAAAATTATATCTAAGCTTCTCTCAGTTTTGGAGTTGTAGCCTCTCCTGTCCCTTAAAGGTTAAACGCCCCACACAAAACTGCTGACAATGTAGTAATGAGCCGTCCACTGGGGGCTGCCTGATGACCCGTTTGTAGGTGTTGGTCGCAGTTATTTCATCCTCAAGAGTGTGGTTAGAGACACATTCACTGAGGATTTGTGAAATTTGTCCCAGGAGTCAACTCTGGGGATCAGCCTATTAACAAGGCTGGAATCATTTCCTGACCCCTTTCTATCTTCGCCAGAAATCTCCAAAGCTTCAAGAAGAACTGAGTTCATTTCTCCTGATTGCTTCCTGTTCGTTATTTTAAAGTCAACCTCATCTTGATTTCTTACTCATAGCCTGACTAGCAATGAGGAAGAAAATATTGATCGTTTCCCAAGAAGCAGCTTCAAGAATCTCTCCTGGGCATCGAACACACAGCTTTTGGGCAGGGCCAATAGTTCAGGAAATCCTTCAGGCTTCTAGATATTCAGTTGCATAGAATCTTCCATCTTGTGACCTGAAATAGATGACGCACCTTTTGCCCACGGGCAGATTCAGCTCCAGGCCCTACTGTGTGCCAGGCGTGGGTCCACTCTGGACTCCTTTTTACTGTAACTGTACATTTCCCTCCCGGGTTTGGCTTGCTTTTGCTTCCATCAGCCTGCCCCGGCTTCCCTTCTCTGCCCCCAGCTGCGAGAGTCCCTCTGTCCCCACACAGAGTTGCCTGGAGTTTTCTGTTCCTAGGGCACCCCTTAGCCAATGATTGACATGTGTGGAGCACAAAAGACCAGCTCCCTTGCCTTGACTGGGTGACAAACTCAGGCATAATTTATGCTCCCAGGTTTCAGGTGGAAGTAACTCTCCATGGGGCTTTGCCTGAAATTGCACCCTGGCTTGCTTTCTTTCTCTTCCTGTCCTGCTTTCCCCCCTGCCTTATGTATTTCTCCCAGGGGTGCTTTGTACTGAATCCCTTGACTCTGAAGCCTTGTCTCAGGCTCTGCTTCTGCTTCTAGGAAACCCGACCCAAAACAATATTATCTCATTGAATTCTCATGACCATTCTGTGAGAATTAAATTATTGAAAATTTATTTCACTATTTTCATTTATAGATGAAGAAACTGAGATCTCTAGAATTTAAGTGATTTCCTCAGAACCACAGAACTAATAAGTAAGGTGCAGAGCTGGGATTTAAATCCGGAACTTCTGACTTCAAATCTTGGATCTGGTTAATTTATTTAGAAGAATTCTTGTTTGGGGGAAGACAAGTTTGCATAAAAAAACAAATTCTTTTCTGCCTGAAATGCAATGACATGCGGCTGAATGAAATTAAGTTGAATTTTGTATTTTCTATCCAGGTATGTTTAATTTGGCAAGCTTCACGTGGCTGGGAGCTGTGTTTGCGTAGCTTGCTCTCACTGGCTGTCAACAACATGTAAAAAATCTACCTGCACACAGCTCACTGCTCCCTTCCACACGTCCCAAAACCTTGACAAGCCTTCTTGGTGCCAATCAGCAGCATCGAGTAATGTAAAAATCGGCGGCAGCTATGGCTTCCCATTGCAGAGTCCTTCATTAAAATCTGTGCTTGGCAGAGCTGCTGGTCCCAGATCACAGATTCCAGCTCTTGGTAGGAAGCTCCAAGGATGGAGACGATGAATGTACACAGCTTGTTAATGACACTGTCAGAAGGTGGGGTTCCCTTTCAGGCATTTCTAGAGAAATCTAGGCCATTTATTACACACCCAGACATCTATTCACTCTTTCCTGCGCTCTCGTATTCTTTCTCTTGTGGGAGTGTTATGAATAAGCAAAACTTTTCAAAGTTTTTTCTGGTTGGTCACTAAAAGGAGAGAAGTGCTAGAGTCTGAGATATCTTTCAATCAACTCACTTTAGGTGGTAGAGGGGATTCCAAGAAGTATAAGACCACCCCCTGCCCTTAAGAGAATCCCTGTGGTTTAATTACTATCAGTGGTAACAACAATGATAATGATGATTGTAACACTCATCCTTGAGCTGCTGTTTTACAGTTGACAAAATATTTTCACCTTTACGAACTCGTTCTTCCTGTGGTCCTTTCCCTGGGGTGGAAACTCAGCAGTTTTGCTCTGTGCTGATTTAACATCAATATACAGAGAAGCTGGCTCTGTTACTACTGATCCAATCAAAGGTTCCAGGCCTGTCGCCTATGAATACCCAACCTCAAATTACATGAAAAATATCTATCTATGTATCTATCATCCATCTATGGATTGATCAATCAATCTACCTATCTATGTCTTCGGACATGTGATGTTGGAATCAGTAAAGCCCAAAACAGCTTCTTTGGATACCCATTCTCTCAAGGTCTACTTGAATGAATTGGTGGAATCATATTTCTAACTTCAGAAACATACAACCATACTCAGAACCTCAAAAATCGGGGGTAGAAGGTTTTTGCTTAATAGATTCTTGATAGTGTAAGTAATGATTTTTAAAAACAATTTGTTGTGGCCTAACTAAATTGTAATGATTAAGACTTCTTGAGTTCCTACTATGTGCTGGGAACTTTGTTAAGCACTGTGGATCCAAGAGGTATAGGGTGAGTCCATGCCTTCAGGCAGTCAAGTTGGAAAGAACCACTTAGGTTGAGTGGTAGATGCTTGGTATGGGGAAAAACCCTAGTGCATAGAGAAATTGCTCTGGTCTGGTACAGTCAGAGATGACGTAGAATGGAGGTAGGATGATTTACAGACCTTAAATAAGGGATAACATTTAGATAAGTGGAGGGGCATGGGAAGATTGCTCCAGGCAGTGGTAGCAGAGGAAACTAGTATTTAGAGCTGGGGATGCACAAGTTATATTTGGGAGACAATGCACAAAAGAGTATAACTGGAGAGAAGTGTTGACATAAGAGAGGGCAGAAACGTAAGCCTAGGAATCCAGGTAAAGCTTAAATGCCAAACCAAGAAGTTGGATCACTAGTGACAACAACCATACACTGTATGATAATTAAATATGGTAAATACAAAAGTAATGATGGTGCCTATGTGTGTGTGTGTATATATATATTTGTGAGGAATATTGGCCCTGAGCTAACATCTGTGCCAATCCTTCTCTATTTTATGTTGGATGCTGCCACAACATGGCCTGACAAGCAATGCTAGGTCCGTGACTGGTCTGCACCTGGGATCCAAACCTGCAAACCCTAGGCCACCAAAGTGGAGTGCATGAACTTAACCACTCAGCCATGGGGTCAGCCCCCACATGATTTCTTAACCAAACTAGAATATGTGCATCTAAAAAACAAGGTCCTTCAAAGTGGTTACCTCAGGAGGCTTTGGTCTTGTTCTGACAACACTGCCTTTGCTAAAAAGCATTGGGAAGTCTTCCTTCAGGACTGCCTTCAGCCACATGGGAAAGGTCTCTAACTTTAGCCAATGATGTCATTCCTCAGCCTGACCACCCACTTGATTTTCCTAACTTGGCTCCAAACCACTCACTTGTTTAAAAATAATAACTGTAGGGGGCTGGCCCCATGGCCTAGTGGCTAAGTTTGGCGCGCTCTGCTTGGCAGCCTGGGTTCGGATCCTGGGCATGGACCTACACCACTTATCGGCGGCGATGCTGTGGCGGTGACCCACATACAAACTAGAGGAAGATTGGCATGGATGTTAACTCAGGGTGAATCTTCCTTAATCAAAAAGAGGAAGGTTGGGGGCCGGCCCGGTGGTGTAGCAGTTAAGTTCGCAGGTTCCACTTCTTGGCGGCCCGGGGTTCACCAGTTCAGATCCCGGGTGCAGACATGGCACCGCTTGGCAAAAGCCATGCTGTGGTAGGCGTCCCACATATAAAGTAGAGGAAGATGGGCATGGATGTTAGCTCAGGGCCCGTCTTCCTCAGCAAAAAGAGGAAGATTGGCAGTAGTTAGCTCAGGGCTGATCTTCCTCAAAAAATAAATTAATAAATAAATTAATTAATTAAAAAAAGAGGAAGATTGGCAACAGATGTTAGCTCAGGGACAGTCTTTCTCAGTAGCAATAACAACAACAGCAAAATAATAATAATAATAATAATAATAATAATAAAATAATAACCGTCAGGGATTATATTAGTCAAGGTTCTCCAGAGAAACAGAACCAATAGGATATATATATTCTAGGAATATATCCCAGGAAAGCAAGTAGTGTAATTCAGCCTGAGTCTGAAGGCCTAAGAACACGTGGAGCTGATGGTGTAAATCCTAGTCTGAGAGCAGAAGACCAATGTCGCCGCTCAAGCAGACAGGCAGAAAGGGGTGAATTCTCCCTTCCCCAGCCTTTTGTTCTATTCAGTTCCTCAACAGACTGGCTGATGACCACTGACCCTGGGGAGGGCAGTCTCCTTTACTGAGTGCACTGACTCGAATGCTAACGTCCTTTGGAACACCCTCACACACACAGCCAGAAACAAAGTGTAGCCAAATATCTGGGCACCTCATGACACAGTCAAGCTGACACATGAAATTAACCACAACAGGGAGGAAGGTCTACCACTCTTGAGGATATTCTCACCCCCAGGGAGACAGCCTGGACAACGCACATGCCAGGGCATCCTGGGTTCGAACCCTGACTCAACCAGTTCCTCAAGCAAGTTGTTTAAGCCCACTCTGCTTCAAATCCTTCAACCGTAAAATCGATGTTACAACTCTTTCCCCAGAGCGTTGTGGTTTTAATTGGGATGCTTTCAGCAGCAGATAACGGAAAAGCCAACTCAAATGGACTTCAACAATGTGGAAATTTATTTGCTCATGTGAGAAGTCCAGAGGTAAAGAGGGCTTTGGGCAGAATGCAGTTGTGGTTCAAGTTTAAGTTCTTGCCATTTCTCTTTTCCCTGTCTTCTTCTGATTTTCCCCTTTGTTGTCAGGTTGGCTCCCTTTTCATTTACAAGAGGGTTGTCAACAGCAATTGGGGCAACATACTTTCTCTGTCATGTCTAGTGCAGGAGAGGGAAAAACTTCTTCCCCAACAGTTGAATACATGCACTTTCATTCCACCTGTGTGGACCTTCTTGGGACACGTGCCCACCCATTGACCAATAGTCAGCACCAATCAGCTTAATATGGGGTGGACTGGGTGTTGGGAAGGATAAAATAGTATAACCCATTGGGCATTTCTGGACCATAGCTAGAACTCAGTAAATGTTAGTTATTTTTCCTAATAAAGAAGAGAGTATTGTTGGGTCAATTACACATACACATCTGACTATATACGAAATGCCTTTTCTCCTTAATGTTTATCTTCACTTCCTCCTTTAGTCCAAGGGCATGGTCTCACTTCCCATCAGAATGGAGTATAGGGTGGTGCACAAACTGGGATGGTAACCCTGGGCTGGTTTAGTGCATTAAAGCAGCTCCACTTTTAAGTACAAAGGCAGAAATTAGGACATATGACCAGGAAAGGAATGCTGAGTGGGACCCGGGAAGGAGGAGGAATTGGGAATCAGAAGCAGGGACAGCAAAGTGTTATTGACTTTACTTCTGCTCTGTTCCCCTCCTGGTGCTGTCTCTTCTTTCACAAGGACTCACTGGGGAGATGGTGGGGGAGGGGGACTCTTAACAGCAATTAGAGGGAAGTTTTAAACAACTCATCCTTTGAGGCATACTTAGGACCCCATTTCATCTTTATGTATTTGGTAACTAGCTGCAAAAGACCAGAACTGAGGCTTTCACACCTATTTAGCACCTGGTTAAGCATCACTTGGCACCTTCCAAATGGGTCTCTACCATTTAGGGGGAATATGCACTGATTACTGTACTAATTAAGCAGAAGTCATTGCTACTCACAATCATTAAGCTAAATTGGTTTCTGGGGGAAAGTCTTGATAGGCAGCTGCCCAATTGAAATGGATTCGAAGGCACCCCACACACGCAGGCTCGTGCACTGGCAGTTGCTCACGCGCCATCAGCCAGCACAAGCTGCATTCTTATGACTGAGTTCTTGATGGTGACTGAACCCAGGGACAGCTGGCAGTCCTAAAGCTAAGTGGCATGGGTTGTGAAGTCTTAAAGGGTGAGATGCTCAAACTTAATTGAAGTAATTGTACTAAGTACCAAGTTTAAGAGGAAGTCCTGCATTGAGTAGACATTTCACACATGGTCTGGCCTGTAATTCTCTTTCCTTTCATTTCCTTTGCATAACTGTTTCTGAAATAGGCAATTCTCTGCCCCAGTGATTCTCTACATTGCCCTGTAGGTTACTTTGAGCATTTTATGGACTCATTTTGTGACTGGAGTGTAGCAGGTTGTCTAAACTATGATTCTTAGGATTTATGTGAACCTAGCATTTGCTGGACAATTTTTTTTGAGAGGAAGTGGGTGTGTGCCTGTGGTGGGGAGGGCACATGGGGATAGCCTTGAGATCCAGCACGTTGGGGATGCTTGTGAGAGTCTGAGGACCTTTATTGTGGGCAACAGAGTCCCATAGGAGACCAAGAACTCCTCAAAGAACAGCGTCAGAAACTTGGCCTGAAGACAAGCACTTTTGAATCAAGGCGTAAATTGGATCTGAAGCCTTACCCTTCTTCTTCTTCTTTTTTTTAATAACACAGCTACTGCTTTTTATAGAATGTTATTTTGGAAGTCAGGGGAGTGTTGAACTGAGTGGGTGTTGTGAAAAACATAATATGGAGAAGAACCTGACCTATATATACTTGGGGACAAAATTTACTACTTTGAGGCAGGCTTGAGACATTGTATTGGCTACTTCTGAGAGGCTAATGCGCATCGTGAGGTCAGTAAATTTTCCTAACACTGTGCATGCCCATATATTTCTGTCTTCATAAGATTTTCCTAGAACCACAAAGGAGGTTGTTTCTTTTAGGGGAGGTGGTAGATAGCTCCATATCATTAAAAATTGTGATGATGTTTTGGGGCAATTGCATCTCACGTTTGGGAAGGTCAGAGAAAAGAATTTAATTAGAAACCAATGGAAAATTTCAAACATGGATGCAACCCCATATAGCAAATGCCACTGCGGTAAAAATCTCTACATCCCAGTGATTCCCAATGGCCTACTTGTGTCAGGCAGTATTCAACGAGGGGAAATTTGTCCTAAATACAAAAGCGGACCATACCTTGGAGTTTGTTCTAATGGGAAACTATTGCCAAAAATCGTGGGAGAGTAGGGCTGGGAGCAGTGCAGGAAGGCTGACTTGGAGAGGAGCTTCTGGAGGGAGCTCCCAAAGGAGATTATTTGAGAGCTTAGTGGGGAGGGAAAACCAGATCAAGAGATGACCATGAGGACATGAGCCCTTTCACAGGCACATAGAAATCTTGGAGTTTAACGGAGTGAGGGAGGGGTGCTCAGTCCAGTTTATTTTTCAAATTGGAAGGAAGAGTGGCCTGGGAAGGCTGGATAATTTAGAACACACAGGAAGCAGACATCTGGGCGACATTTAAACACTATTATGTGCTAGGGTCTCCCATCCATTTAGTGCAGTGCTTGGTGCCTGCTGGGTGTATATTAAATAACGATTGTGCGTGTAATATGATGACGGACACAAAGGTGTTTGCGAGTAGTAAAGCGCTACACAAAAGTTAGACGTCATAGGTAATTATAAGATTTTAATGACTTACCAAGTTCATTTCCAGGGAGGAGGTGGGATACGATGCAAATGGGAGATGTTGGTGAAGATGGCGAAAGAGCACAGAGGTGGGAGTGAGGGAACCCGGAGACTTCGCTCCCCCATTGGAGCTGAGAGGGACTCTGCCACCCCTGATTTTGGAAGAGAAGAATGTTTTCCTCTTTTGAGTAACCCCTTGTTTGGGGACTGGTATTGCCTGAATCCCTGTGTCTAGTTCAAGGAACTGTGCATCCCTGCTGTCTTGTTTTCTCCCTGGTTTGAGAAGCAAATCTGGACGGCCAGCGGCTCATTTCCTCTGCCTTCCCGGCAGCTTTCAAGAGTGCTGGCTCGGCAGTCACAGTAAGATCAACGGTGAACAGGCCACTAGGCTTCAAAGGCCCCATCCCTAACAAGGCTGCTTGAGCCACCAGGGAGCGTCCCTTGGTCTGCAGGCACAAAGCTGTTCCCTGGCCCTCTAAATGTGTAGGGCATTCCAGAGACACGCCCTTTGGTGGGAACCTTGGGGAGCGTGTATGTGGACCTTCTACACTTGGCCTGAGCTGTGGGATGGTGAGCGTCCAGGGCTTACATGTGCTCAGCTGCTTCTCCACTTCCAAGTTTGCCCCCATACCTTCTATTTTATATCTCTACCGCATGATCCCTTTGCTTCTTGGGAATTGAGGTCCTTTTTGAAATGAGGTTCAGGCTTTCCAGGCACCTGGAATGGCAGAGGGACAATCCCCCCACCATGAGGGATTAACACTAAAGAGAAGTTTTCCCTCAGAGTAGACGGACATGGCCTGTCGGCAGGAGAAAGAACGAGAAGGAGGGAGGCAAGAAAGATAATTAATCTTTCTTGATGCTGAAGAGAAGCTGATTTCCAGCCTTTTCCTTTGAAAGGGATGCTGTTGATTGATACTTTTCTCCTCACTTCCAGAAGCTTCCTAGAGCTGCTGGGTTGCTTGGGGCTGTCTGGTTTTCTCTTTGTTGTCAAGGAAAATAAAGACAGGGTTGCAGAGGGAAGGAAGGTTCTCTCTGGCTCCTAAGTGAGGAAGGAATGAGAGATGTCCCTGGAGGGGAAGCGTGGATCAGGGGAGTGGTTTGTTGATCAGCACAGGAAGACACGCGACAGAGCTGTGGGCACAGAGGCAGGAGTGGGTACAGCTCCTGCCTGGAGGGGTCGTCCATCCTTCAACGGCCTCCAGTTTAGTTGTCTATTTCTTCTGGAAAGTGCCCCGGAGAGCCCAGCCGAGGCCCCAGGGCAGATGCCCTCTGTGTCTCCTGCTGGATGTGGCACCGAGTCTTGGCGGGCGCTGCTGCCTCACCGTGCTGGAGGGCTGGCTAAAGTAACTACAGAAGGAATTGATTTCTTTTACTGCTGAAAAGCAGCCTTCCCGCAGATGGAAGGTGGCAGCTCTTGATCCAAGAGGATCGATTTGCTGCAGTCAGTCTGCTCAGCTTACAGAAAAACTCCGCACAACTGGCTGGCTGCAGAAGCAGAGAGGAGGCTCCGCCAAGCCGGCTCAGGTAAGGATGGGGTCAGGTGTGGCGGAGCCTGCAGGTCTTGAGTAGCTCAAGTAAGGGGCTCCTTCTCCCCAGGCCTGGCTCCTATTCACACGGCACTGTGGTTCAGACCCCAGCATGGCCTCCAGTTCCCTTCCCTCAGACAGTAGCTGTGTGGACGTGGTTGGGTACTTAACCTCTTCTTGTTCATTTCCATTTCACAAAATCTGTACTGAGCTCCTACTACATGTGCCAGACACCGTGCCGGGGCCCGGGAAAAGGGGTGAGCACAGTAGTTCACCCCAGCTATAAAATCCAGCCAACACTAGTACCACTGTCTGGAGCTGCTGCCCAGTGAATGCCAGCCTCAGCTCCCGGGAAATCGCTGCATCTTTATACACCTGTGAGGCAGGTTTGGCTCCACTCCTGTTCTGGATGTGTGAAAAGTGCCAAAGAAACAGATGGGAGGGAAGCTTCCCAGCTCTCCTTGCTAGCAGTTTAATTGGGAAAGAAACTTGGACTCAAGGTGGCCCCTTGTGTTCTATGAAAAACGCTATTTTGTCTTTCCTCAAAAGGAGTCTGAAGCAGCTAGAAGCTCTGCCCAGGAGAACAGAGGAGCAGCTGTCACCTGAGAGAGGCCCCAGCATAAATCACAGGCACCAGGAAAGGAGAGCAGGCTCAACTGAGCACCAGGACACGCTTGGCTTTTGTCCATTGACGACCTGCCGGGGAACTGGGCTGTGTTTCCTTTTGCCTCCAAATCAGACACGTTCATGCTGAAAACCTTAGCCCCTGCTGCTACCCTCTTCAAATAGAAATAAAGAACAGTCTGGACCCCGGAAGGCAGCTCTTTAAATCGCCCTCTGCCCAAGCTGCCTTCCCCGGGCAGCCATTGCTGAACTTGTCAGCACCCTTGTCGAGTTCCCTCCCGGGGGGCCCGATGCCGTGATTACATGGTGCTAGGTGCTGAGCGTATTCCAAAATCATAGTTCCTTCCAGTTAAACAAGGCAGTTTAACCCATGCAGTCAGCTCTTCTTCCTCCTGAAACCTCACTAAAATGACTGCTGAAGAGTAAAATGTGATGAAGCCACAGGATAGAAGAAATGTGGGAAATGCAAAAGATGTCAACGCATTCTTGGAGGATGGAAACAGATGACAGAATGGCGACTGACTCACCAGAGAGGGAGAAGCTATGGCTTCAGTGCCCACAGAGAAGGGTGTTGAGGAGAAGGAGGCGGATGCCCCAGAAGGTGCAGCACGCAGGGCTGACACGTGGGCTGAGCCAGGGGATTGGTTGAAAATGTGTCTGGGTTCAGTTAGAGCCCCAGGTCCCTCCCCCACGCTTGCAGAGAGGTGTAACCAGACTCCTCCCCTCCAACACTCCCAACTTCTCTCTGTAGGAAATGAACCTGGAGAGGCTCAGGCCACGAGGACCTCAGGCAACACAGAGGGTTGAGGTAACACACAGGTTGAATATGGGGATCATTATCTGTCTCCATTCTGAACAAGCGGGCCCTCCAGCTGCCCTCCCCTGCCCTGACCCCCATCCTACACCCATGAGAGAGGGCGCTTGTTCTCTGGGGAAACTGAACAGGAAATGCTTACAGATCCTGATGTTTGAGGACCCCCTTAAACCTTAGAACTTGATAAGCCTGGCCTAGGCATGCGGAACTTCTAGTCACTTCTATCTTTCCTTCTTTTTAATTAATTAGTTATTTTTAAAAAATCCCCAGGGAGTTCACTTGTCTGAACTCAAAATTGCAAATCTGTCTCCCTCCCCTGTGGTGGGCAGCAGCTGAAATCTTGGTTCCATATTTCAGCCTTAGCTGAGCTACTTGGAGTCTGCCTGGCCCTTTGTGGCTCTGGAGGCAGCTAGAGACGGGGTGGGAGTTTGTACACAGAATTTGGGGCTTCTCCTTTCCGACTACCTCTTTTCTGGATTGCCCCTTACTTTGTGGTTTCCCAGGACTCAGATTATTCAAGCCAGTAAGACTATGGGTTTCTATTAGCATTTTTATCCTCTGCTTGTTCTCAGCCTAGGAGCTGTAACAGAATGAGAAATGACTCAGTGCTTTCAAATGTCAACTCCTCTCCAGTGTCTGGCTACTTTTGGTCCCTTTTCGGTGCCTTCAGGTGGTTGTTCTTTATATTTTGTTCAGAGTTTACAGTGGTCTTCTGGGGGGGCTTGGTCTGGTAAGAGCTGAGAGGAACCACTTTTTGGTAGTCAGTATTATCTGGTAACTTCTATTCTCCCATCACTTTTCCTACCTTACTTTTAATTATGAGTGGACAGTTAAGAATCAGCTGAAGTTTGAGGAGGGCATCCAACATAAAATACAAAGAAACAAAACAAAACAAAATGGGAGAAAGGTTGGGGTGGAGACTGCTCAGAGGAAACAGAGATACTGCCCAGAGCAGAAGAACACGTACAAACAAACCCTCCACAATGATATTCTTAGAAAGACAAAAATATTTCACCTGTAAAAGAAAAGCAGGCTAGTCCTTAAAAAAAGAATCCAAGAACAAGAAAGATGTTAGAAATTAAGAAATAGAATTACAGCCACAACTAGAAGGACCCACAACTAAAATATACAACTATGTGCTGGCCCCCCAGCACATAGTTTTTGGTTTTGGGGAGAAAAAGCAGAAATAAAAGAAAAGATTGGCAAAAATTGTTAGCTCAGGTGCCAATCCTTAAAAAAAAATAAAATTACAGAAATATTCAGTAGTGTTAGAAGTCTCCCATAAAGTAAAACAAAAAGACAGGCATGGACAATAAGAAATAAAAGAATATTAGAGAATCAGTCCAAGAGGGCCAACATCTGACTAAAAGAAGATCTAGAAAGGCAGAATAGAGAAGATGAAGAAGAGAATATTATCAAAGAAATAACACAAGATAACGTCCTTGAACTGAGGGCCATGAATACCTAGAATATAGGTCAGGGGTTGGCAAACAATGGCCCATGAGCCAAATTTGGCGTGCTGCTGTGGTTCGTAAATAAAGTTTTATTGGAACACAGCCATGCTTACTTGTTTACATATTGCCCATGGCTGCTTTGCTACAATGATAGAGTTGAGAAGCTGTGACAGAGACCATATGCTCCACAGAGCCTAAAATATTCACTATCTTGTCCTTTACAGAAAAAGTTGGCTGTTCCTGGTCTGGATGAAAAGATCTTTGCTTTGGCCAACACAATAAATATGAAAAGACTCAGACCAAGGACATTACTGTGAGTTTTCAGAACACCAGGCATAAAAAGAAAATCCTAAGAGATTCCAGAGAGAAAAGAACATCATTTACAATGGATCAGAAATGAGAATGGAGCTGAATTTCTCAAAATCAACAGTGGCGGTTATACGAAAGTGAAGCGACGCTTTCAAAATACTGGGGGAGAGGGGCTGGCCCCGTGGCCGAGTGGTTAAGTTCGCGCGCTCCGCTGCAGGCGGCCCAGTGTTTCGTTGGTTCGAATCCTGGGCGCGGACATGGCACTGCTCATCAGACCACGCTGAGGCAGCGTCCCACAGAACCCACAACGAAGAATATACAACTATGTACCAGGGGGCTTTGGGGAGAAAAAGGAAATAATAAAATCTTAAAAAAAAAAAAAAAAAAAAACACTACTGGGGGAGAAATGGCTTTCAACCTGGAACTCAATGTAGTGGAAGGATAGGAAAAGATGTTTTCAGACAGCCAGGACTCAAAAATTGTCCTTTTTGTCTTCTGTGGAGGGTATGCTTCAGCACAATAAGGGAGTAAGCAAGCAAGAGGAGGCTACAGAGGCGTCTGTGCAGGACGGTGATGGGAGACCCTGGGAGGACAGCTGTGTTCCAGGCCCAGAGAGCAGCTGATCTAGGCAGGCGCAGGGGGTGGAGGGAAGGGTCTCCACGGACAGCAATGGAACTGATGGCTGTCTATGTAGAGGAGGAAACCTTCCTTCTGCCCTCTGAGGCCTGGCCTAAGAATGAAGCCGACATAAGACAGATTAACAGGAGTGAAACATACAAATTTATTTAATATTTTTATGTGCACACGAGAGTCTTCAACAGGTAAATGAAGATCCAAAGAAGCCGTTAGGCTCAAAAGCTTATATATCTTTTCACACGAAGAACCGTAAATGGTGGGGATGCGGCAAGACTCGAGGGGCTTGAGCTGAGAGCAGTAAATTGTGGGACAGTGACTAGGAAATATGTGGGGGAAACTCAGGGACGATAAGGGTTATTTCAGTAAGTTGGTTTGGACAGGTCCAGACTCTGGTGATAAGACTGTTCTCTTCCTGGTACAGGAAGGGCACCTTCCTCAGGGGGAATTTTCTGACCTGCTTTTAGGAAGAAAGGAGGAGCTTAGAGAGCGCTTCCTGCATGTCCTGTTTCTCAAGTACTTTCAGCTCAAAATAATCAATATGCCAAAGCAGCACATTTTTGAGTGGCATTTTCTGAACCCCTTCCTCCATGTGTTGGACCAAGCCGGGGAGAGCGCTGAGAGAGGTTTCAGACTGCTGAGTGTTCGGGAACACTTGGCACTGTTGTACAGTAAAATAAGCATATCACAAAAAAAGCAATTATTTCAGGAAAAACAAAAAAACACTGTATGAGAAAGGAAATGTAATTACAGTACTGACTCGACAGTGAATAATATTTACATAATCTGCCAGGTGGCCGGAGCAGCTCCCCCTCCTGTCGGGCTCCCAAAGAACACCTCCTTCGCCTCATCCCTCCGGCTCTGGGGGAGGCAGAAACCTGATCTCTGTTTGCTCTTTCAGCAATTCTACCACTTTCTAACTAATATCCTATATTAATTTTTCCTCTATTGGATTATCTGGTATAGGTTCATGAAATCTGACTGGTACAAAGTCAATTAATAATGTCTATAATTGGTAAATCAAGAAATAGCGGTGTAAGCATCATGTGAAAAATATGGATGTAAACACCAAGAAAAAAAGGTGCAAGAGTTGAAAGCGTTTGCCTCCGAATTTGGGGGTGGTATTAAGAGGTGTGTTAGGGGAGACAGAGAAGACGGGATGATTATTTTAAGAAACAGGTTAATGGTCTTTTTGGTTCTGAAAGACAAGGTTTTGGTGCAGTTTGAAAAAGAGAGATTATGACCAAAGGGGTCTAACCGCCCTGTCCAAGCAGAATTATTGAGCCCCTCATCCACCTCTGCCGCCCCCAGTCTGTCCGTGTGGGAGCCAAGACTGTGAGTCTCTCCAGGGAGAGAAGAGCTGGCAGAACCAGCCACGAGCGCCCGAGAGAGAGCCGGTCTGAAATGGGGCTCCTGTGGCAGGAAGGGTCCAGAGGCTCCGGAGGAGTAATGTCCATCAGACTTCCAAGGGGCGGTGTTTTCCGGAACAGTGCTCTAATCTTCAGGTGCTGTTGAGAAAAGGTGGGTTTCAGACACTAGCCTTGTACTCGAGGTGTTAGTGTTACCACACAAAATTGGGGTTCTCTTGCCCAGTATCCATTAAAAAAGCCAATTATTGTGGCATCAGTTTTTGGGTGAAGAAAAGCAGCTTTATTTTGAGATGATAGATCTGTAAGGAGATGGGGTATGTGCCCTCAGATCTGTCTCCCCGTTCAGGATTTGGGGTGAAATTTAAGAGGTTAGGGAGAACAGGCTGGCATGCGGAAATGCTGGTGGGACAGGTCTTGACTGGTGGGCTTCAAGCATTTATGGTAGGATTCTAAACATTTATGGTAAGATTCTAAATATTTATGGTAAGGTTCTAAACATTTATGGTAAGGTTCTAAATATCCCTGGTAAGCTTTTAAACATTTATGGTAAGGTGGGGAAGGAATTTTTGACACCAGAGCTTCCTGGATGACACACCCCTCACTTCCGATGAGAGTTCAACTTTCAGGTTCTGGTCATGTCCCAGTCCTTTGGTTCCGGGATGAGGAGAATCTTTGGTTCTGCTGTCATTTCAGGTCAAGCTTTCTTCTTCTGCACATGCTCTGGCTACGTGACTGCAAAGTTTCTGAAAAATTCTTAATCACCCTGTTGATAAGAGATGGGGTCTGTTCAAACTGGCTCTAGTAAGCTTGTGGGTACATTAGGGGGACTATAAAAGAAAGAGGCCACTGTCCATCTGTCCATACTTGGTGACCAAGATTCAAAGGAGGGGATGTGGCCTGAGTAGAGCTGGAGCTCAGAGGGAGCGAGTGACAACCATCATGAAAATGGGCTCAGAAGTACTGAGGAAGAAGCTGGATTGCCTGCTGTTTGACCTTTCATGAAGTCAACAAACATCTACTGGATATCTTCTACATGCCAGGCCCCGTCTGGGCACTGGAGACACAGGGTAAATAACACAAAGTCCTTACTTGTTTTAGTTCTCTCAAATTGATCCCAGTGCCTTTTGTCTTACCAGCCTCTCTTTAAAAGGTTGTCTTTCATCTAATTAACCTCACTGGCTAAGTCCAGGCCACAAACCCTCAAAGGTGAGGTCATATAAGCCAGATCCGCTTCTGCTGGCCTCATCAATGATGATCATTTGCTGGTGCTACGTGCCAGGCATCCCATCAAGCCCTCTGTGTATCTGATTTAATGTGACAGCAACCCAGGTCTGTCTGACTCCAAAGCCTTGTCTTGGACCATTTACCATCATTCAAATACCACCATCTTAAAAGCCTAATTTCCAGTAGAGGCTTATTTTAGAATCCATATCTTCAGGGAAGGACAGTTTTTAAGCATTCTTTCTCCAAGGGGAATTTTTTGATTTTCCTTTAGATTAAGAATGCCTAGGCTTAAATATCATCATTGTTGAAATATTGTCTTCAAATGTTAAGATATTCCCTTTCAAACTCTGGTTCCTGTTTACCCAAGTCTCTAGAAAGTACTTTCTGGGCTACCACCAACCTTTACATGTTAATACACAAGAGAGTACATCTTCAAACACAGACAACGGAATTCAGTTTCCCACAGAGTCTCCTGAAGGTCAGGTGGGGGTGGGGGTCACATGGAATATGGTGTGGTTGAATAGCCTCATGCAAAATTTCCCCGTGCTTATTAGGATATAACTTTAGGATATAACTGCTGCAGAGAAATCCCTGGGAGAAAGCAAAATGCTAACTTCTTATTCCAATTCCTAGTATGCTCTCTAATTCAAGTGAAATGCCCCCAGTGTGCTGGATGCTTTATGAGATCCATCACAGAGACATGCCCCAGCCCACAGGAATTTCCATCAAGAAAAGATATGACACATTCTGGGGCCACAGAGGACTAGACAAATAATACAGAAGAGAAGGAGAAGAGTACTTGAACTTTTTTTTCCGATGTCAGAGACCAAACAGCCTGAACCTTAAAGAACCTCTCTTCTCCTTTGTGGCGTCTTGCTGTGGGGAGAGAAATAGAGTGGATGAAGCAGGAGTAATGCTTCCCTTCTTTCCGAAGGCACAAGCTCACCTCCAAATCAAACCTTCAACTGTTAGCGCCTACAAGACAAGTAAAAGCCACACAGGCTCTTCCAGACTCCCTTATAGCCCTTTTACCCTCCTACCAAAATATCTCAGGAATTTGTAAGGAAAGTCAGCTCTTTTGGAGCCACCGCCCCTGCTCATTCTCGGCCATGGGGTATGATGAACAGGAAGACCGCAGAGTGTGGTAAGTCCAGATGACACTGGTCTGATCAGAGCCCGCTGGATTGCATTGTTTCTCCCGCTGTGCTTTTTGGTGATGGTGTGGCTTCAGCTCTCCTCTAGGTGCCGGTTTCCTTGGATATACTCACATAGCTATATGCATCAGTGAAGATTACTTTAGTAAGGTTGCAAGTAATAGAAAACCCTGTTAAAGGATATATCTTCTTAAAAAAGGTAAAATTATGCCTTTCATACAAATGTAGA
The DNA here is from genome assembly GCF_037783145.1 of Equus przewalskii. Lineage (NCBI taxonomy): Eukaryota > Metazoa > Chordata > Mammalia > Perissodactyla > Equidae > Equus > Equus przewalskii. The sequence goes on along the minus strand of NC_091855.1, from coordinate 12,280,476 downwards.
ATGAGCACATGCCAAAGATTTTATTTAACTCATTAATGAAGGAGTGAACCAGTAAAATACCACAACTAATTCAAAGGAAAATCTGAAGAGCAGAGATGTATCTAGGCAATCAGGAATACTAAAATGAATTTGCTTAGGAGAGCAAAACTGTGAGGGATCATTCGCACCTCTGCCAGAGAAAATTCATTTGCATGTTTGTGGACAAGAATCATTTGCATTGCTGGCAGTTCCATATAATTTCCAGAGTTGTAAAATAGCTCAACAACATGGAAACACGCAGAGACAGCGTCGAATCAGATAGCCTGGAAGAGTGCACTAGACAATGCCTAATTTTCTATTGAAGACAATTGGCCCATTTTAAAGTCTTTTTTTCCCCTTTACCCTACAGTGGCTTAAACCAGTAGGGTATTTATTCTTCTCATGTACCAAGAAGTCTGGAGATAAGCAGCCCTGGGCAGGTGCAGTGGTCTATGGGTGCGTTAGACCCAGTCTCCTTCTGTCTCCTCCTTTCCAGCCTTAGTTTCATCCTCATGGTTGCGAGATGGCTGCTAGGCCTCCAAGGAGCTCTTTCTGAACTCCAGGCAGGAAGGAGGAAGAGCCCAAATACTTTGAGATTTTCCTGTTTGTATTTGGGAAGGGAAAACCTCCTCAGGGATCACAAGGCTACCCCTAGCTGTAAGGGAGCCTAAGAAGGTGAGAACTTTAACTTTTTGCACTCTACAGCAGAGGAAAACAAGGGAAAAGGGGACACCCAGTGATTCTGGGCAGTGATTTTGGTTCATCCATATCTGCCGTAGCATTTAATCCCTTATTAATAGTTTCAAATGGGGATCCTAAAAAGAGTTTCTTCACTTAATACTATAGATAAACTTTTATTTAAGATTTTAAAGACATTTAGATTAGGTATTTAGCTAATTACAAGTGTAATAGTAAGACTACAAAATATTGAACTTAAATATAAAAACCTAACCTGCAACTGGGAAGATTACGAACCAAAATCACAAGTTTGGAAAATTCCTCAGGCATGCAGAGTTGTTTGGAAAGAAAGGTCCAGGAAGCTGAGTTGATATCTAGAAGGAATTTTTTTCTTTCATTCTGTCAACTTTCAAAAACAGAAACCAGAGGCCAGCCCTGTGGCCGAGTGGTTAAGTTTGCATGCTCCGCTTCAGCAGCTCAGGGTTTCACTGGTTCAGATCCTGGGCATGGATGTGGTGCCACCCGTTGGGCCATGTTGAGGCGGTGTCCCACATGCCACAACTAGAAGGACCCACAACTAAAATATACAACTATGTACTGGGGGGATTTGGGGAGAAAAAGCAGAAAGAAGATTGGCAACAGTTGTTAGCTCAGGTGGCAATCTTCAAAAAGGAAGAAAAAAAAAAACCAGAAACCAGTTTAAGAAGTGTTTATTTGGGATCAAAGAATTGCAATTTGGGAGCGCAGATTCAGGTGGAAACCCAAATAGCGTCCTGATTACAGGGTGGAAGCAAAGTGTTTTTAGGAGAAAAGGAAGGGGATAATTTCGTGAGTTGAAAGAGGAAAGAAAAACATTCTATCAGTGTTAGCAAACAAAGCTACTCTTGGTTATACAATAATTGGCTATTGTTTCCATCTTCAGAAAGTCCACAATCATCCGTCTTTGTGCTCAGGATATCCCTTCTCTTGCTGACTTCTCAAACAATTCCTTGTAAAAGAACTGCCATTTGGCCCAGTCCAGGGTTTGGCCCAGCCCATGGTTAAGGAACAAGGTGAGCAAGGCAGTTCCCCTGGAACGGCTGCTCTGGCTCTTTTAAAATGGCTCCAATTATGTCAATCTTCCCAATTCCTTTTTTTTTTTCAGGAGTGAAAATTGAACCTGAGATTCTGACAGCTAGAGGCTTTTGGGATGTAGGTGGAATTCGTAGCAGTGGAATATTTGAAGTGCTATGTTTGATCCAGGAAGGTTATTCTTTTGTGCTTTTTCTCTTGGATTTTCTATTCTTTTTTTTTTTTTTTTAAAGATTTTTTATTTTTCCTTTTTCTCCCCAAAGCCTCCTGGGGACATAGTTGTGTATTTTTAGTTGTGGGTCCTTCTAGTTGTGACATGTAGGATGCCGCCTCAGCATGGCTTGAGGAATGGTGCCATGTCCGCGCCCAGGATTCAAAACCCTGGGCTGCTGAAGCGGAGCACTCGAACTTAACCACTCGCCCATGGGTCCGGCCCCCTCTCTTCCTTTTGATAGGGAAACAGGCCCAGACGCGTGAGCCATGCGTTCCCAGGCGGTGCTCCGGAAAGCCTTATCTGTCATCTGGAGTTCTTTGTCCTCCACTTTGGGAACATAAGAACTCAGTCTCATTGACATGTCACTGCAAACTTCTACATCCAGATTTCTATTCTGTAATCCTTGCTTCTGCTTTCAATGAATGGGTCAGGGGGATAGAGAGTTAGAGCCTCTTCAGGAAATTGTTTCAGTAGCAATAACCTATGGCCTTCTTAAAACCTCTCAAATGACATTTGACATTTATACAGGATTTTAACTATGATTTACCGAGTATAATTATTTTGATATCTGGAACTGATCCCATATGTCTTGCACCAAACCATCCTGCCTCACTTAGGGAACTAGTAAGAATTGTCAGACAATGGAAGTCTAGATGTGCAACACTTTCTGTTCTGAAGGCTGGACCATCATCCCTGGCTGGTGTGACCGATAGGGGAAGACAAATTCTCTTTCTCTCTACCTACCTGTCTTGGTCCATTCGGGCTACTATAACAGAATACCACAGACTGTGTAGCTTATAAACAACAGAAGTTTATTTCTCTTAGTTCTGGAGTCTGGGGAGTCCGAGATCAAGTTGCCAGCAGATTCAGTGTCTGGTGATGGCTGCTATGTGCCGTGTCCTCACATGGCAGAAGGGATGAGGGATGGCTCTATGGTACTTTTATAAGGCCACTAGTCCCATTCACAAAGGCTCTACCATTGTGTTCTAATCGTCTTCCAAAGGTCCTCCTTTGTGATGGTATTGATACTGGCTCAACACAAGGTTGACATAAGGGAAGGCATATTGTAGAAAAGAAACTATATTGTAACTTTAAATGACCTCTGACTAAATAGAGCAGACATGCTCTGTAGATTTTGTGGCCCCTCCCAGCTGCTTTAAGATGATAACTTTGTTCTTTCGAGTTCCTTAGCATGTGATGACCCCCGGGCAGAGAGCCTATGCTGATAGCCATCATCAATGACAACTGAAAGATCAGGGTATAGGGCATTGCTCCCTTCTCTGATGCACATCCAGTAAAACAAAGGACTATCAGGAACTGGGACCAGCTGTCTGCCCCACCCAGAGACCAGCCACCTCGCCCACCTGGAGACCAGCCCCTATATAACTGACCTGTTGTCTTTGTTCTGTGAGGCGGTTCTTTCAGGTATGAGTGGGCCATCTACCCTCTTGCTAGCAAGCTGTAATAAAGTCCTTTCTCTCCTACCCCCTTGCTGCTTGACTACTGGCATGTCTTGCGGTGGGCAGATGAGCCCACCTGGGTGGTAACAGTATCACGTCCTGATACCATCACACTTATGTTAGGTTTCAATATATGAATTTTGTGGGGACGCATTCAGTCCACAGTAACATCTTAGGTTCATTGTCTGGGACCTTGTGAATTAGATTGACAAAAGAGAGATTCACAAGAAAAAAACAGAAGTTTGTTGGCATCTGCACTGATGAAACACATATGGGAACAATTAGCAATGAATAACTCAAAGGAATGCTTAGAACTTGGGCAGAAGAACAATAAATTTTTAGAGAAGTGACAAGACAAAGGAAAAGGAGTTTCTAGAGCCGAGTTTCTAGGGCCACAAATTGTGGGAAGGTAAATATACGGGGGAACTGTTGGAAGATAAAGACTAGTGAGCAAACTTTGTGATGTAGATGCCTCAGCTGCCGTCTCCGGGCTGATAATAGTCTACAGTTATCTTTGGTGATTAACTTCCATCCTTCCTGGTAGAGAGGGGAGGGGGTGTGGGGGACTGGAATTGGCCACCCCAAGGTATGTCTCTTTGGCATGAGGATTATTTTGGGCTGGATATTTTTTTAGAAACTGCAGACAGGAAAGGAACTCTGCAAAGTAGAATTTACTTACCCTTTGTTAAGAGACATTTACATTTGTAAAGGAAATCTCTATCTGTAAATGTGTCTCCCTCTAGGTACCAGGAAGAAGAGGGAATGACCTTATCTCTAGAAACTCTTAATCAATGGGGAAGGCAAGGACTTAAATCTGAATAATAATCTTACTCTTGTTTACTGCACTTGGCTGGTAATCTCCTATAACTGACGCCCCCATCCCCAACATCCTCCTTTGCCTTTAGCTGAAGATAATATTTAAGGTGGTGGCTTCAGCCATTTTGGCGAGTTGCTCAGTTTGCCTGAGCCTCTCCCATTTATACATGTTATAAAGCTTTGTTTAATTTTCTCCTTTTATTCTGTCTCATGTGAATTTAATTCGTTCTCTGGCCAGAAGAACCCAGAAGGGGTAGGGGAAATGTCTTCCTCCCCTACAGGGGCATCTCTACAAATCCACATCCTACTTTCAGGCAAATAGATGGAGGGCAGAGAGCTTTTCTTGTGTCTACTTCTTCTCAATTGCCTTCAGCTCAAAATAATTCTTATGCCAAAGTGGCATATTTTGGGGTGGCCTATTCTGTTACCCTTCAGACCCAGGATGTTATCAATGGTCTCTTCCGTGGAACAGCTGTCATCTTTCATAGCAACTTTATCCTGGATGGTCTTTCTGTATGTGAGCCTCTCAGGCTCCCAATTCTAACTTTCTAGCTTTCTCATTTCCTCTTGTTTTTATGGCTATTTTCTTCCTCGCTTTTCTCCTGTGACTTTTCTTGTCTTACTATTAATTTCTCAGGGTTTTTTTCAGCCCCTCCTCCTTTTTTTCTTGGCTTCCTCTTTCTTGCTCTCTGTGAAACGGCCCCTTCCTTTCCTCTCACAATATAATTAGGAGGACGGTCTCCTCAGGAAACACACTTGCCATTTCTGGGAATTCCTGCTTTTTAGACGCAAAACCAGATAGCTATCTTTACTTCAAAACATCTACAGCCACAGCTAGTGGCAGAGGCCTGCAGCCATCCAAAGGGCTGCAGTTCAAAGGCTGTCTGCTGATTAGCACCCTGAAGAGACCAAGCGAAATAGGCCTCAGGGCTTTTAACCTTCCTTGTGGGGATCCCAATGCAAATTGTCCATTTAGATTTTGATGAATAATGTGGGGCTGGAGAACTGTTGGCTCTCTGGAAAATGTCAGTGCCAATGTAACAAAAGGAAAAGAGGAGTTGCTGACTGGAGAAGTCACTGGGCTCCTCTTACCAGGACAGAGCTATGGCAGATGGTTATGGCCAAGCTTTCCTCCAGGGCACCCATGAGCAAACTGGAAGCAAATGAGTGTTTGGTGAGAATAGGAAATCCTGACCATTGTCTATCTGAATGTGGATAGTGGCAAAAAACCTGAACCCAAAAGGAGGAGATTTGGTTATAGTCTTGGCTTTGCCTCTGATAAGATGTGTGGATCTTAACTTTCCATGACCTCTCTGGACGTTACTTTTTAAAATTATTAATCTGTCATCTCCAGGAAGGATGGTTTCCAGCTGCAAACATGTGATTCAATAACATCTTAGAGGTTTCTATTCTTAGTGAACTTTACCAACAGAACCCTACTGAAGAGCAAGGATGTGCTTTGAAGACTGGTGCTCATAAGGTACGTTTAACAGGACAGGCTTGAAAATGCAGTGCAGAGGCCAGCCCTGTGGCCAGAGTGGTTACGTTCTTGTGCTCCGCTTCAGTGGCCCAGGGTTTGCTGGCTTGGATCCTGGGCACAGGCCTACGCACTCCTCATCAAACCATGTTGAGGCGGCATCCCACCTAGAAGAACTAAAAGGACTTACGAGTAGGATATACACCTATGTGTTGGGGCTTTGGGGAGGAAAAAACCGTGGGAGTCGGGGGGAGGGATTGGCAACAGATGTGAGCTCAGGGCCAATCTTAACAAAAAAGAAAAAAAAGAAAATGCAGTGCAAGTATGACATTAAGGGGTAGCAGTGCTTTGTAGCTGGCCTCAAAAAATTTCTTTATTATTGAGCCAGACTAGAATGTCCCATACTGTTTCTCATGAGTCCTTGGAGTGATAGATTCAAAGAGCTTAAACAACTTCAGAAAAGAAACTTCAAAAGACCTTTTTATTTTCTAGACAAAGCAAAGGCGTTTATTATAGGAACATCCTCAAACTGCTCTGGAAGAGATGTTCACACAGGCAGATGTGGTGGAGATCAACCTTGGAGTGGGTGCCCTCCACCCACATTAGGGCCACTCCTTCCCACTTCTCTGGGCACCCAAGCATTAGGGGCTTTATCTCCCGCCTCTTATTTTCCCCCCAAAATTAAAAAGCAGAAGCTCATTTCTCAGCAGAGCACATGGCTGAAACAAAGATCTTGGACCATCCAGAGTAGATGCTTCCACGTTGTAGGCCAGTTTAGGGAAAGGTCAGTGAACAAAAGAGAAGAGGTGATGTTGACACTATGTTTGTGGACTTACCGGAGTGGAGAAGAGATGAAAATATGGCATTAAACTGAAGGTAAGCAAAAAGTTACTCCCTTTGACCCAAATGGTGCTGCAGTTCCTGATAACACTAGCAATAATAAGTATAATGACTAGACAAGATTCACTGAGCGCTGATGGCTTGATAGCGTGTTTACGTACTTTCCTATTCGACCTTCACAACTGCCCTATCAGGTAGGTAATATTATTATAAATGAACAAGCCAAGGCTCAGAGAAGTTATCTGCTCAAGTTCTCAAAGTGAGTAAGTTGGGGCATCAGGATTTGCACCCATGTCTGTAGGTGGGATTTGTAGCAATGGAACAAGTGAAGTGTTGTGTCTGATAAGGAGAGTTATCCTTTTGTGCCCTATCTGATTTTAGAGGTCGTGCTCTCAAATGCTGTGCTCTGGTATCTTAAATTCTTATCAGGAAGCTATGCCTCACTCAGCACAGCTGCTGCCATTGCTGCTATAACTGCTAGTGCAGCATTTCCCAAATGTTTCCTCTGGAACCTGCGGTTCCCAGTGAGGGGCACTTTGCAAGTGGAGGTGGCCTCTAGGCTCCTTTGTGGAGTCACTGTGGCTTCCCCCAGTCCCCATTTTAAGTCTGCGAGTAGTTCATTTTTTCCCCCTTGAGTTCAAATCTTTTTTCTTTTCTTCTCCAAATTACACCCCCACATTTCTTTCTAATGCAATTAGAGTCTTTTCCAGAAAGCTAAATTTGAAAGTGTTTCTGGCTAAAGCAGAAAATTCATTATATTTGTTTAATTGTAACCCAAATAGGAAACAACATGAGGATGAGATTTTTATTACAAGTCTCATCCAACCTACGTCTCTAATCCCACTGTCCTATTTTTCTACTTAATGCTGTATGACTGTGCAGAGCTCCCTAAGGAGGGCCTGGACAGGCTGGAGGAAGGGTCTAGGATGATTGCCTGGGGAGGGCTTGGGTATTCCTGGGTCCTTGTTTATGGCCCTATCAAAACATTGTCCCTAGTTCCTGGAAATTGAGGATTGCAACAGTGTTCCTGTGATTTTTTTTTTACTTTGAATGGAAAATTTTTAGCAACAAAGGAAGAAGAAACATACTCCTCTCACATGTGTTCCCAGAGTTATGTTTTGGATTTGAGTATGCAAGTGGATGTGGCATGTGCTAACTAGACTCTCAAGGTCAAGAGTTTCAAATGCAAATGTCCAAAAGAAACAATCAGGTGACATAGCAAGCTGAAGTGCCCTGTGAGGGAAACAATAGGGATGGGTGAGAACTGTGGAGGGCACGCGGCCTTCTCAGATGCAGCCCTTATTCATCTCCAGCTGGTTATTGCCTCCTGGAATTGCAGGTTCAACATAACCAGATCTTTCAATTTTTTAAGGGGAGCCAGAAATCTAGAAATTTACATGAACCTTCTCAATTTTTTAATGTTGGCAATTAATTTTACAAATTAAAAAACTCTATGTGGAAGAAAATCACTACATAGGATAAGCAAAACAGATTAGGCACTGTAAGCTGCCATTTGCAACCTCTGCTCTAGAACTTTATTGAGTGAAGATAGAACGCGGATTTGGATAAAGGGAAGAGGCAAGCTATTAGAGCTTTTGAAGTTTCAGAGGGTATTGGGTGATGTGCTGGAGAGTCAGCTTTCCTCCGCAATCAGAGCTACGAAAGGCCGGAATTGAATGCCTGAAGAAGTTCCTGAGCAGAGGCTGGGAGGCCACGAGCTGGTAATGTTGTAGACAGAACTTCTGCTTGAGTGTGCTGACCTTTGGCTTTCTTTCAGCTTCGAGGGTCTGTGATTTTATGCAACCAAGAACTAGGTGCTATGAGAGTTAAATGGAAGGACACGTTACTTCAGTTGTGGAAATCGAGGTTCATCACTGTTGGTACAATTGCTTCTTGAGGTGTCTTTAGAAAGAAGCTTGGGATGGATTGCTGGAGACTCACCTGCGGGGTGCTCAGTTTTCTGGCAGGAAACTAGTCAGAGCAAGAGAAACACAACCCAATTGACATAAAGGTATGGCATTTAAACTGGGCCTTAAAGAATTGGAAGGATTTAGACAAAAAAAAAAAGCATGGATGGGAAAAACAGTCATCTTGGAGGAAGCAGTGGTAAAGTCACAGAGATGCAATACGCATACCAAGTCCAGGCAGCCCCGGTAGTTACGTTGGATTACTTCTTTTCTTTTCTTTTCTTTTCTTCCTTTAACAAATGCTGGCATAGCTTCTAAGGGCTTTATAAATAATAACTCCTTTAGTTCTCATAGCATTACTATGAAGTAGTTATAACCAATAATACTAACTACGCTCATTTTATAGATGAGGAAACTGAGGGTTTATTAATAAATTTTTTTTCTTAATGATTGGCACCTGAGCTAAAATCTATTGCCAATCTTTTTTTTCTTTTTTCTTCTTCTTTTCCCCAAAGCCCCTTAGTACATAGTTGCATATTCTAGTTGTAGGTCTTTCTGGCTGTGCTATGTGGGATCCCACCTCAGCATGGTGTGATGAGCAGTGCTAGGTCTGTGCCCAGGATCTGAACTGGTGAAACCCTGGGCCGCAAATGCAGAGTGTGTGAACTTAACCACCTGGCCATGGGGCTAGCTCCTAATAAATGTTTAACCCAACATTTATTAGGTTCTGATAAGGGCAGGACACAGACAATGAGCCCTGAATAGATGAAAGGCAGACCTCTTTTTTACTTCAGCTCCCACAGAGAGAAGGCTGCCACATGGCCACATCGGGGTTTGCACCAGGAGAAGGGTAACAGCAAGCTGGAACAGCAAGTGGGGCTTATGTATGACAAGCAGGGTGAGTTAGCTGGGTTCACAGGCTTCTTGTGGATTGGGTATTTTTAATGATTCTGCAAGTGCAAGGAAGAAGGAGCCATCCTTTGATGTTTGGCATCAGGGCCTCTGGCTGTTGGGTATGTATGCTGTAACCCAGGAGTGTTAGAGCCCCATAAGGCAAACAGTTGGGGTGTGGGTTTAGCAAACTGTCTGCAAAGGGGAATTGAGAGGTTTTTAGCTATGATCTCAAAACTGGGTCAAGACAGCTCTTGTGAAATATTATATTACCCGGAGGCACAGAGAGACCTGGTGACTTGGCCAAGGTCACCCACTAGTAAGTGGCAGAGGTGGGATTCAGCACCAGGCAATCTGGTTCCATAGTCCATGTGAGAAAAGGCTAGAAAGGTAAGTACAGGATCTGATCAAGGAGGCACTTGAAAGCAAAAGTGCTTGGCCTTTCTTTGGTCTAAGGACCACAACATCAGTGATGGAAGGATACAGCTGTAGGACAGGGACGAGTTTATAGGAGGATATACGGTGTGAGGAAGGGCCTTGGCAGTGAAGAAGCTGTCATCCTTGCCAAACTCTGTCGTCTTTTGTCTCCACACATCTATTAAACCTCTTTTTATGGGCTGGCCCCTTCTTCCACTAAAGTATGTGTGGTCTGTACTGGTCCTTTGAGAAGAGGCTGTGGCAACATCGATTCGAGTTTTATAGACAAGGGGAAAGGGACCTTTATAACTTTGTCAGTATCCAACATTTAAAATTCCTGTTTGGAACACCCTGAGTACACATCTCTGGGCAAAGACCGAATATTTGGAAGGTCAGACCTCTTGATCTGTTTACCCTCATAGTTCTCCACCATTGTTTTTGAACCCAAATTGGGATTCATCTAATGGATGACTATGAATGCAAGCCTTTTTGTTTAATTCCTTCAATCTATGCTAAACTCCTATGTTCACATTGAACTAATAAGGCATTGGATATTAAAGAATCATCTGCTTGTTCTGTCTTTGCCCAGAAAAAATTAGTTAAGAGTTGTGAGGGAGGGAGCCGTGACGCCAAGAGGAGAATTCCCAGAGCAGCTCTACCTGGGGGCGTGGGTTTTGTGCCTTCTGTTGCCTCTTCCCCCTGGTGTGCCTGTTAAGCATTTGGAAGCAGAGCTCTCCTTGCGCCCCGAAGGGCTGATGCTGGCACATTGCTCCTTAAGAGATTTTTAAGAAGAAGGGGGAGGTGGTGAGTGGATTACTCGGGATTCACCTTTTTGGTGCTTAGATTTCTGAGAAGAAGGTAACCAGGGCACAGAAAGCGCAACCTAATTGACTCAAGATCCTCCAAGAGCCCTTATGGGATTTGTTGTAATTGCTCCCATGTTGTGAATTACACAAGAAGCCTGTTTCTGTCCATTGCCAACGGAAGGGTAACAGCGTAGATAAGCACAGTCTGAAGCCTCTCAAAGACACCCTGGGGTCCCTGCTTTCCTTCCACCTATAGCTGAATGGGGTCAGCCCCTGCTGAACCCTGAATGGGGTGACAGTCCTTCCAGAAGTTCACAAATGTTTTCTTTCTACAATAATAATAACAATCCCTGAGATTTGCTTAGGGCTTTTTAGTTCACCAAGACTTTTACGCATTTTGTGTCTTTTGAACCTCAAACAACCTTCCAGGCAGACCCCACCCCTGCTCATTAAGGCTGGTCCCACCTGCCTGTTACTCCACCTGGACCTGCTTTTAAATTTTCGCTGGCCTATTCCTGCTTTCTCCTGGTGCCCAGCACACCATGATCTCAATCATTTGTTTGGACTATTGTCAACTGAATTCAGCCTCATAGGTCTCTCCTGGTTGTCTGTCTAATTAGTTTAACTCATCAGAGGTAAGGCAGCCCCGAGTGAAAACAAAGTTGATTAGTTGCTCCTGTCAGGGCTACTGGCCTTCGTGCATTTTAGTTTTAATAAAGATCTCAAACAACAGGCCATTAAGAAAGGCATATTTCTGTTCTGGGGATTTATTTGGATGTATGCGAGGGGAAGCAATCTTCCACTTGTACCACTGCAGTCCATTGTTCATGTAACTGTGGGACTGCTGATCTACCCTCCACCAGACATTGACTGCGGCCTTCTACAGCTCAGGCACCGGGCTAGGCCCTGGGGTTTAAGATGAAAATGAGGATCTTCAGTGCTGAGCTGGCGGGAGGTGGTGGTCTAAGAAAGAGACCAAAAGGGAACCAGCCAATGGCAGGTGATAGTAGGGAGCAAAAGAGAAGGGAGTCAAGTAAGCAGAAAGAGAACAACAGAGAGCAGGTAAATACATACAAATCACACCCTTCCATGCCCAGAAATGTATAAGGTAGAACGTTCAGGAAAAATAATAGAGCTACAGCCAGCCCTGTGGCAATATGGAGCAACACAGAAAGAACTTTTTACCCCTCCATTTTTTATTGGGATACAATTGTCATAATATTGTGTAAGTTTGAGATGTACAACAGATGATATGATATACGTGTATATTGTAAAATGATTACCACGATAAGGTTAGTTAAGGCATCCATCACCTCACACAGTTATCATTTTGTATGTGTGTGGTGAGAACATTTAAGATCTACTCTTTTAACAACTTTCAAGTATACAATGCAGTATTGTGAACTATAGCCATGCTGGACATTAGATCCCCAGAACTTACTCATCTTATAATTGGAAGTTTGTACCCTTTGGCTACTTTCACTCATTCCCCAACCCTCCCACCCCCATCCCTGGCAACCAGCAATAGGCTCTGTTTCTATAAGTTTGCTTTTTTTTTTTTTTTGAAGATTCCACATATAAGTGATATCATACAGTATTTTCCTTTCTCCGTCTGACTTATTTCACTTACCATAATGCCCTCAAGGTCCATCCATGTTGTTGCAAAAGGCAGGATTTCCTTCTTTTTTATGGCTAAGTAATATTCCTCTGTGTGTGTGTGTGTGTGTGTGCTATCTATATATATAGGTCACATTTTCTTCATCCATTCATCCGTCGATGGACACTTGGGTTGTTTTCATGTCTTGACTATTGTAAATAACGCTACAATGAACACAGGAGTGCAGCTATCTCTTCGAGATACTGATTTCATTTTCTTCAAATATATACCCAGAAGTGGAATTTCTGGGTCACATGGTAGTACTATTTTTAATTTTTTGAGAAACCTCCATACTGTTTTCCACAATAGTTCTACCAGTTTACATTCCCACCAACAGTGCATGGGGGTTCCTTGTTCACCAGCACTTGTTATCACTTGTCTTTTTGATAATAGCCATTCTAACAGGTGTGAGATGATATTTCATCGTGGTTTTGATTTTCCCTGATGATTAGTGATTTTGAGTACATTTTCATTTTCCTGTTAGCCATTTGAAAATCTTGTTTGGAGGAACGTCTATTCAAATCCTTTGAACGTTTTTTAATCGTATTTTTTGTTTTGCTATTGAGTTGTATGACTTCCTTATACATTTTGGATATTAATACTTAATCAGATATGTGGTTTGCAATTTTTTTCCCCATTCTATAGGTTGCCTTTTCGTTTTGTCGATCATTTCTTTTGCTGTGCGGAAGTTTTTAATTTGATATAGTCCCACTTGTTTACTTTTGCTTTTATGGCTTGTGTTTTTGGTCTCATATCCAAAAAATCACTGCCAAGACCAATGTCAAGGAGCTTATGTTTTCTTCTAGGAATTTTATGGTTTTAGGTCTTACATTTAAGTCTTTAATCCATTTCAAGTTAATTTTTGCGAGTGGTATAAGAAGGGGTCTAGTTTCATTCTTTTGCATGTGGATATCTAGTTTTCCCAACACTATTTATTAAAGAGACTATCATTTCCTCAATGAATATTCTTGGCTCCCTTGTCAAATATTTGTTGATCATATATGCATAAGTTTACTTCTGGGTTCTTGATTCTGTTTTATTGATCTACATGTCTTTTTTTATGCTGGTATCTACTGTTTTGATTACTACAGCTTTGTAGTATAGTTTGAAGTCAGGAAATGTGATGCCTCCAGCTTTGTTCTTCTTTCTCAAGATTGCTTTGGCTATTTTGGGTCTTTTGTGGTTTCATACAAATTTTAGGACTGTTTTTTCTATTTATGTGAAGAATGCCCTTGGAATTTTGTTAGGGATTGCATCGAATCAATAGATGACTTTGGGTATTATAGACATTTTAACAATATTAATTCTTCTGATAGATGATCATGGGACATCTTTCCATTTATTTGTATCTTTTTCAATTTCTTTCATCAATGTCTTATAGTTTTCAGTGTATACACCTTCCCCTTGGTTAAATTTATTTCTAAATATTTTATTGTTTTTGATGCTATTGTGGTTGGGGTTGTTTTATTTCTTTTTCAGATAGTTTGTTGTTAGTGAATGAAAAAACACAACTGATTTTTGTGTGTTGATTTTGTATCCTATAACTTTACTGAATTTGTTTATTATTTATAACAGTTTTTTGGTAGAGTCTTCAGTGTTTTCTAGGTGTAATATCATTTCATCTGCAAATAGTGACAATTTTACTTCTTCCTTTCCAATTTGGATGTCTTTTATTTCTTTTTCTTGCCTGATTGCTCTAGCTAGGCTTCTAGTACCATGTTGAATAGGAATGGTGAGAGTAGGCACCCATGTCTTGTTCCTGATCTTAGTGGAAAAACTTTGCTTTTCACCATTGAGTATGATGTTAGCTTTGGGCTTGTTTTATGTGGCTTTTATTATGTTGAGGTATGTTCCTTCCACACCCAATTTGTCGAGAGGGTTTTTTTGATTATGAATGGATGTCGAATTTTGTCAAATGTTTCTTCTGCATCCATTGAGGTGATCTCATAAGACTTTTATTTTTCATTCTATCATGTGGTGTATCACATTTATTGATTTGAATATGTTGAACCATCCTTGCATCTCAGGGATGAATCCCATTTGATCATGGTGCCTAATCCTTTTAATGTCCTGTTGAATTTGGTTTGTAGTATATTGTTGGAATTTTTTGCATCTATAATCGTCAGTGATATTGACCTTTAGTTTTCTTTTCTTGTGGTGTCCTTGTCTGGCTTTAGTATGAGGGTAATGCTGACTTTGTAAAAAGAGCTTGGGAGTGTTCCCTTCTCTTCAATTTTTTGGAAGAGTTTGAGAAAGATTGGTGTTAATTCTTCTTTAAATGTTTTGTGGAATTTGCCAGTGAAACCCTCTGGTCCCGAGGTTTTCTGTGTTGGGAGACTTTGACTACTGATTCAGTTTCCTTCTGAATCAGGTCTGTTCAGATTTTCTATTTCTTTATGATTCAGTCTTGGTAGGTTGTATGTTTCTAGGAATTTATCTGTTTCTTTTAGATTGTCCAATTTGTTGGTATATAATTTTTGTAGTAGTCTCTTATGATCCTTCATATTTCTGTGTTATCTTTTGTAATGTCTCCTCTTTTATTTATAATTTTATTTATTTGAGTCTTCTCTCTTTTTTCTTGATTAGTCTAGCTAATGGTTTGTCAATTTTGTTTATCTTTTCAAAGAATCAGTTATTAGTTTTGCTAATCTTTTCTATTGTTTTCCTTTTCTCTATTTCACTTATTTCTACTCTAATCTTTATTATTTCCTTTCTTCTGCTAACTTTGAGATTATTTTGTTCTTTTTCTAGCTCCTTGAGGTATAATTTAGGTGTTTATTTGAGATCTTTCTTTTTTCTTAATGTAGGTGTTTGTAACCATAAACTTCCCTCTTAGAACTGCTTTTGCTACATTCCATAAGTTTTGGTATGCTGTGTTTCTATCTTCATTTGTCTCCAGATATTTTTTTTTCCCCAGGGAAAGATTTGCCCTGATCTAACATCAGTTGCCAATCTTCCTCTTTTTTTTCTCCCCAAAACCCCAGTACATGGTTGTATATCTAGTTGTAAGTCATTCTAGTCCTTCTACGTGAGCCCTCCCTCAGCATGGCAACTGACAGATAGGTGCTGTGGTTCCAAGACCGGGTAGCGAGCCTGGGCTGCTGAAGTGGTGTGTGCCGAACTTTAACCACTAGAGCATCAGGGCTGGCTCTTGAGATATTTTTTAAATTTCTCTTTTGATTTTCTTCTTTGATCCACCAGTGTTCAGAAGTGTATTGTTTAATTTCCACATACTCTCCCTTTGTATAAATTGAAGCCTGAAACTTGCATTCCAGAAGAACACAAAAGACACGTGCTCAGTGTGATCCCTGCCAGTTCAAAACCTTACTAGTATGACTGTTGGGATTTCCCTGAGCTGCGGAATCAGAAGGGCAGGAGACTATGTCTAGCTTATGCTGTAAGTTTAGTATTTCTGTAGAGAACTAAAGTTTGAGGCTATTTATCTGCATTGACATCTTTCTCATGCAGTATATATGCCTTGGTTTCAATATGTGTTGACATAAATGCATTAGCATAGAACTGTTCTGACTTCAGGATGATCTAGACTGAGTGGGAAGATATGTTGATACCATAGCTAAGGTCAAGTTGAAGCAGCTTTTTAAGTTAATATTGTTATAAATATATTTTTTCTAAGTAAAATATAGTTTAATAATTTTCCAGAGGAGCACCTGGGTGATTTCTTGATATGATATCATCTTCTGTCTCTTAATCTCATTCTTTTTCTTAAAACATATTTTTCTTGAGCCAGCCCTGATGGCCTAGTGGTTAAAATTCAATGTTCTCACTGCTTCGGTGGCCCAGATTAGTTTCCCAGTTGCAGAACCACACCACCTGTCTGTCAATTGCCAGGCGATAGGGGGGCTCACATAGAAGAACTAGAAGGACTTAGAACTGGGATATACAACCATGCAGTGGGGCTTTGGGGAGAAAAAAACCAGGAAGATTGGCAACAGTTGTCAGCTCAGGGTGAAGCCTTCCCTGCAAAAAAAAAAAAAAAAAAAATATATATATATATATATATATATAAAATATATGAGAATATACGTATATTCTTTCTTCTACCCTAAAATAAATATTTAGTTATTATAAAAATTTTGGAAAATACAGACAAGTATAAGGAAAAACTCTCTATAATCCTCCAACCTAGGATACTTTTTGGCATATTTTCTTTTCATCTTTTTGGATATATTTTCTTCAGTGTTGCTGTGATCATATGTCACATTCAAAATGGTACATACCTCTTTTAGGAAAAACATCTGATTTTAAAATTATGAAAGTAAAACATGTTCTTTGTAGAAAATGTGAAAATACAGAAAAGTATAAAAAGGTTCAGATTCTGGCAATATGACAGAGTAGATGTTCAGAGAAATCCCTACCAATGCAGAGATAAGAAAGGAGTTTGAACAGATGGAAGGTCAAGAGAACATTTCCCCTCGGTAAAGCTGAGACTCCCTGAAAGGCAACATCCGTAGGGTGGCGGCGAAACTAGGAAAAAACCTGCCCTGTGGTGGGCCAGGTTGGAGGGCAAAGCAAAAACTGCCTGTGAATTTCTAAGCCATAAGCTTATACTTGAGAAGGGGTAGAGCTAAAATTTATTGCTATTATTTGGCCTGCAAAACCTCAAGTAGAAAATTTAACTTAAAGTGGTCCTGATTGGCTGTGTTTTCACATACTTGGAAGGAGCAAATGCAAATTATCTCTGGAGGGACTCACTTTAAACTCAAGTCTCAATGAATCCCACAGATAAAATTCCAAGGAATTTGAACTTACAGGTTAAATCATACGAGGAAACAAGATGTGAAGGAGAGTCAGCAGAAACCAATAACCATAGAATTAAACCCTCAAAGACTGCATATGTTAAAATTATCAGCAATAGAATATGAAGAAGTATTTTCAATGTTTAAAGAAATTAAAAGAGAGGTCACTGAAAATATATGGAAGGACAACATATTCTCAGATTTGAAAAAGAACCAAACATAATTTTTAGAAATAAAAAGTATAATGATGAAAATTAGAAAACTAATATGTTTGTTAAATAGCACATTTGACTTAGCTGACTTGAGGTTTAGTAAGCTGGAAGATAGATCTAAATAAATTTTCTAGAATTTGTCATAAGGAGACACAAAGATGGCAAATTTAAAGGAGAAGTTAAGGGATGTGGATAATAGGAAGAGAAGTTCCAATGTATGTCAAATCCGAGTCCCAGAAGGAGTGAGTTGAAAGAAAGGAGGAAGAACAATATTAGAAAGTATAAAGGTTGCGAATATTTCAGAATTAATAAGGGATACCAATCCCAGATTGAGTATACTCAAAGAATCCCAAGCATAATAATGAAAAGAACACCCACACTTACACACATCACTGTGTTTTCCTGACATGCATCTGATGTTGTGAAATGGCAGAACACAATAGTCAAAGAAAAGATCTGGAAAGCAGTAAGAGAAAGGACAGATTACCCACAAAGAAGGGACCATTGACTCTCTGTAGCATAGGAGCAGTGGAAAACCTTCAAAGAGCTAAGAGAAACTAACTAGCAATCTCATACTGTATGCTCAGTGAAACTATCTTACAAAAATGAAAGCAAATACAGTCATTTTCTGAAAAACTGAAACTGAAAGGATTTAATACCCACAGATTCTTGTGAAAAGAATTTCTAAAGGATGTGCTTCAAATAAAAATAAAATTGTCCCAGAAGGAAGCTTTGAGACTCAAGAAGGAATGGTGAGGAAATAAATGGTAAGCAAGTCTATAAGTGTAAACAAACATTTGTAAAGTAATAAAAATGTCTAATTGGAAAAGCTGAAAGATCAAAGGAAAAGAACTCAAACTCTATGTAAGAATTGCGTGTAATTCATTAATTCACCATGAGTGCATATGAGAGAGAGGGACAGGAGTTACTCTTCTAATATTCTTGTATTCTTCAGAAAAAAAGATAAAGAACCAGTTAATTTTAGATTTTATGTTAAAAATGCACGTTAATTGGGGCTGGCCCCGTGGCCGAGTGGTTAAGTTCGCGCGCTCCGCTGCAGGCGGCCCAGTGTTTCGTTGGTTCGAATCCTGGGTGCGGACATGGCACTGTTCATCAAGCCACGCTGAGGCAGCGTCCCACATGCCACAACTAGAGGAACCCACGGCGAGGAATATGCAACTATGTACCGGGGGCTTTGGGGAGAAAAAGGAAAAAATAAAATCTTTAAAAAAAAAAATGCATGTTAATTAATATGTCCAGGGTAAACTCTAAAAAAATAGAATAGAATGTACAACTTCCAAACTAGTAGAGGGGAAAAATGAAATGAAAGTCGGGGGAAATTCAATCAAAGGGAAGAAAAATAGAATAAGAAGGACAAATAGAAAGCACAAAATAAGATGGTAGAAATAAATCTAAATATTTTGGTAATCACAGTAAACTTTCATAAATTGAAGTCTTTGATTAAAAGACAAGGCTTGTCACACTGAATTTTTAAAAAAATCCACCCAATGACTGTTTACGTGAGATACACCTAAAATCTAAGAACACAGAAAGGTTGAAAGTAAAGGCATGGGAGAAAAATATATGCAGGCAAACAGTCACCGAAAGAAAATTGGCATAGCTATATTTGTTATTGTCAGATAAAACAGGCTTTAAGGCAAAAGGCCTTACTTGAGATGAAGAAGGTGTCTAAATATTAAAGTTTCAATTCACCAGGAAGACATAACAATTTTAATCTTGGGTGCACCTAATTACATAGTTTTTAATTGATGAAACTCTAAGGAGAAATAGACAAAGCTACAATCAAAGTGGGAGATTTTAATACATGTCTCAATAATTGATAGATCAAGCAGATTAAAAAAAGGGATCAATAAGAACATAGAGGATTTGAACAATACAAACAGCAAGCACCTTCTAATGGACATATAGAGCGCTTCACCCAATAAATGGGGAATGTATATTTGTATTAAGTTCTCACGGAACATTCATGAAAAATTGATTCTAAGTAATTAAGCAAGTCTTTACAATGTTAGAGAATTGGTGTTATTCAGATCATATTCAATGACAACAATGCTAACAAATTAGAAATTAAAAACCACAAAGATATCTTAAGAAAACTCACATTTATAAACTTTAACACTTCTAAACAATCCATATGCCAGAACTAATGGGTAATGAAAAATGTGTGTTAAAGCAAAAAGCAGTAACTGAGTTGAGCACTAGCCAAATTTTTATTAAAGATTTGTACACGTACACAGATGTATAGACTTATATGTGAGATACCATCAGGAGAATGACTTCTCGAGGATGCTTGGGAAAGAATTTGTATTCAGGACAAGAGGAAGTTAGATTAGGTTGTTCACCAAATTAATGAATTGGCAACTTCACCAGGAATGAATGCTGTGTAGTCTTAGCCTGTTTGGCCAGTCTTTGTATTCAGATCTTAACGACAGAGTTTTATGCTCAGTTTAGTACTTATTCATAATACTCTTAGTGCTAATTAGTACTCCATGGCTCCTTGTTTGGGGATTACTAGAAAACTTAGATCGGGTATAGACGGTGACAGATTGTGGTGGTTGTAAACTGCTAGCAATGTACAGATTGTGGGTATTACTTACAGGATCCTTTTGCATTTAGAACTGAGCAACAAAGAAATTCTACATATTACAATGTGTAGTAGTTAGTGTCGCTCAGAAAGAAATTTATAGTCTTAAATGTATGTGGTACTTAGAAGAAAATGTATGGCCTATTATACCAATATTAGAAAAGAAGGCTGAACTTAGCATCCAAATTATGAAGTTATGAAGAATAACCTTCCAAAAACATAGAAGAAAGAAAATAATCAACAAAACATAGAAACTAATGATCTAGGAAAAAAAGTTACAGTAAAGGGGTCAAAAAAACTATAAATTTTTCTTTGAAAAGCTTTAAGAAATTCACAAATCTCTGGCAGGATTAGTTAAGGAAAAAACCAGCAGAAGCCACAAAGAAATAATGTCAAGAATGAAACTACAAAACTACTGATGCAGACAAGTTTAAGAATATTACAAAAGAAAATTATGAATATCTTAATGGCAATGAACCCAAAAGTGTGAGAAATGTTTAAATTTATAGACAGTATAAATTAGCATAAAGTATAAAATAAAGATAAAGCGGCCAAAATTCTATTATCCTTTCTTGGCTGTCTTGTCCATTGCTTCATCCCTTGCACCTGTCCTGTAGTAGGGTCTCATTAAATATTTGTTTAAATGAATAATTAAATTCAGATATAGCAATTGTTAACATTTTGGTGTATTTATTTTTATATATATTTTAAAACGTAGTTCATTTGTCTATTGATTTTTAAGCATCAATAACAGATACATTCATAGATAGATGAAAATGATAAAAAATAAAGTGTAATGACAGTATCTGACTTGTTATTCCCTACCACTTTAAAAAAATGAGTTTTAAAGCAGCTTATCTTGTCTCAATTTCCTTGGCAGCGAAATGAACAATATGTTATTCCTACAGCTATGTTTTGTGGAGAAAAGTAAAAAGAAGTTTTTCTAGCAATTCTCCTGGGACAGTATCTTATTCACATAGAGTTTGATCATTATTAGAAAGGACTGGAACAGCATTATTATTATCTTATGATGTTATTAAACAAAATTAGCAATCACCGGGGAGTGAGGAATATGGCTCAAGACCCAGTTTCCTGGCACACTGACAGGTGTGGAGACGAAAACAGAAAAATAACGTGAAACATTGTAAAGCGAGCTTTCCTCTGACTACAGACCGTATCTGAAAACATACAGGACAACTCTGCAGTATAAGCTGTGTGGAGACAACCCATGAGTCCTTTGTTATCACAATTTTTATCTTCCCTTGGATGAAATAATTTTTCAAAAGCATTTTTCAAGGATAGATGGGTGGTGTATTTTTTTGTGCTTGTATATCTGGGAATGTCTTTTTGTTGTCTTCCCAAGTAAAAGACAACTTATCCAAGTCGAAAATTCTCAAGGGCCTTACCCTCTCATTCTCACAAACTAGTATTAAGTTTTTTGGGGTGCATGTGTATACACGTAAAGGAATAGAGAGAATTCTGAAAGCACGCATACCAAATTTTCAACGGTAGTTATCTCTATTAAGTAAGGAATAGGTATTTTGAGTGTGTGTGTGTGGTGTTAGGCGTGGGTAGTATCAAAGACCGTATTGATGCTAACTGTAGGATTTTAAATTTTTTAAGCAAGGAGGGTGTGAAGCATTCCAAGTAAAATTAAAACTTAAAGCAATCTCTTATGTCATAACAATTTTCCTTCAAGATTCTGTAGAACATTGTTTTATTGCATCTGGAACTTAATTCAATAAATTCCTTCAACAATTTTTGAAGGGCAACCATGCATCATTGTACAGGGAACACCTTAATGAGCCAAAATTGACTTCACAGAGCTTACAGCAAACTGGAAGAGAGAGACGCTAATCAAGTAATCGTACAAACAACAAAAGTAACTGTGGTAAGGGCTTTGAAAGGGAGGTGTGTGAGGCTTATGAGAGCATGGAAGAGCAGAATTGACCTGGTCAGGAGGTAAGAGAAGAGCCTCTGAAGAAGTGTCTGTGAAGCAGAAGAAGAGCACATCAGAGAGAGTGAGCTATAAGTGTAAGATTCCTTCTGTAGGAGGTAAACATGGCACCGATGAGGAACTGAGGAAAAGTTGGTGTGTCTGGAGGGCAGCAAGTGGAGCTGGAGAGGTAGGTAGAAGCTGGTCTGTGGAAAGTCTTATCAGCCGAGCTAAAGATTTGGCTTTTGTCCTGAGAGCCCTGGAAGCAATTGGATGGTATAAATATGAGAGTGACATATCAAATTCATATTACAAAGAGGTCACTCTGGATACTGTGTGGAGAACTGAATGCAGAGGAGCAAGAGTGAAAGTCGGAAGACCAAAGAAGAGTCAATGGCAGTAGGCTGGAGAGAGACGATGGTTGCTTGGACTAGAGAGAGAAGGTCTGTAGAGATGGAGAGGGGTGTGTATTTGAGAGACATTTGGGACATAACATATATAGAACTCAAGGATCACTTGGCTATGGGGGTGAGGGGGAGAGGAATATGTCACAGATAACTCCTAGTTTCAGGCTAAAGTGACTGGGATGATGACGGAAACATCCATGGAGATGTCATAGGAAGAGAACCAGGTTTGGAGAGAATACCACAAATTTAAATTTGGATGGGTTGAAGTCAATAAGCGTTTGAAATGTTTAAGTGGAGATGTTGAATAGACAGTGGTTCTACAGATCCAGGCCCAAGGAGAGGTCCAGACTAGAGATTTGACTCTGTGAATTAGGCTACAGAATCCTGAATTCAGTGGAAAGTGAAACCCCAGGATTTCCTAGAGCGTAAGGCTCTGCACTTGACTAGACTGAAGATAGGTGGGAACCAGAAATCAGAAAAGCCTCAGACTTAGTGTTTTTGCCCTGCTGTTTCTACCAAGAATCTCCCTCTGTCTGCTTTTGACGTATCCTCAGCCAGGAAACCCCTCTTCAGGTTCTGTTAGAGAAACACAACCCAGGCCCATCTAGAGGAAACCAATCCCTCGTGGCCCTGTTAACTTCACTCTCTTTCTTTGCTGACATCATTTTGGAAATGCTTTGCTTTTGTTACGGATGGGGCGGGCCAGGAGAAGAAGGAGGATCCCTTGAACTACTCCATCTGGGAGCCAGGGAAGGTGAAGGCCTGTGTTAGGGTGGTTGCTTTACAAGACCAAGCTGAGCAGAGTTGCCGCTAAGTTGCTGCCCCAGATCCTTCACGTCATGTGGAGTCTAGTAGCCTTGGATTCCTCAGGCAGGAAACATGTGAATCCCTGGGAAGGGAGTGTAATGTGAGTGCACAGCTTCTCCTCTGGGTTGAAGAGTCTCATGACAAGGAGACAGCCAGTTTGGGGTGTGAGGTTGGACAGGCCTCCTCTGGATCCTGTGGCACTAGATCTGCCGATGGTAGAGAGAAGGGGCCTGTTTCTGCCTCTGTCCCCAGTGCCATCTTGATTAGCACCAAGAAGTGCTCTCCCTTAGAGGCTAGAGAATCCACACTGAATGAACTGTTAAAAACATAAGATGTGGGTCTGCACATTAATGAATGCTGACATCAGTCAACACTTATATTTCTTATCTCAGATCCTCGCTCTTCTTTGGAATCCAGCTACCTCAGCTGCTGGCGGTATTGTCATTAGCTGGAGGCTGCCAGAGCCCCTGGAACTGAGCTTATTAAGAATAAATGAACCTTGGGTTCGGACCCCTTAGGGGTTTGGCTTTCTGAAGCTAGGCACAAATAAAAACTCAGCTGCCTAGGCTTTGCATTATTACATTTTCTGGGTTATATTGGTCTCCAGGGACTCCGCTTGATGCATTTCTAAGTTGTTTGTTTTGTTTTTAATGGAGGAAATCAGATTTTAAACAACCCTCAATTATCAGAGAAGCCCCCTTTAAAGTAGGAGTTCTGAGCAGCAAGATGACTATTTTAAAATGCCCCTTTCTCAGTCAGTATGTTGGTTCCCCAAGCCTTAGTCCTGGCTGCTGACTTAAGTGTGGAGCCACAGCTTTTTGCTCCAGTTAGCATTTGTTGGGTCTGACACAGCTATAGGATGGGAAATGGTTTCTAATTTTCCTGCTGCCTCTTCAGCAAAATTGACAGCTAAGTTCCAACTGCTGAGGCTTTATTACTCTTGAAGGTGTGAGAAGCAGAAAAGAGCACAGCTGGGTCCCTCATTCCAGGTGGAGTCCACAGGACTGGCGGGGAGAGGAGTCAGCTTTTGACTGTCAACTGAGGCCAATTTAATCTGGATGTGGTTGCGGGGAGATGGAATTTGGCATCCCCTGACGCTGGCGTCTGAATAGCTGCCCTTTCAGGAGTACACATCCAGGTTCAGCACATCCTCAGTGAAGAGTGACCTAAAAGCCCTAGTGAAAAAGTTTTAAGAAGCTCAGCTGTTGGGGTGAGGTTGATATAATGGGTTGTTGTGTTGGACAATTCATCCACCAATGTGTTTGCATATCTCCCACTTTCCTGGAAATGCCACGTCTAAGAGACATTAGAGCTCAGCCTGAGGAAGGGTGGAATCATGGTGATTTCTTGTGCTGTGTGATTGTGTGGGCAGAGGAGGCCGGCTAACGGCTTTCTAGGCTCAGGGCTCTATTGAGTCTTTGGATAATTATTTTGTGGCCACATGTTCGCATGTTTCTATTTCCAAAAATGAATGTTAACTTCCAAAAAGATCCCTAGGACAGTGTAACGGCACTTTCTCAGGAAGCGTGTGCCCAACAGTCCTTTTCTTTCCAGGTGGGCTCTTGCTCAAGATGGTAATTTACCAAAAGAGTGTAATTATGCAATTGAGAAGTCTTTAAATTGGATTGTCAGGGAAATGCTGTGGAGCCTCTCAAAACAGGCCAGGTGTGAGCATAAAGTAATGAGACTAATGTTTAAATTTTTATACTGCTGTACAAAACAAAAGGAACAATTCTGCACTCTGACCTCTCTCTTCCCCAGCTTAACTTGGGGCAATTAAGGCAGAACTCTGAACACTTTTTGTAGAGCATTGCTCTCTCTTTTTTGTGTTGCCGCCTCTCCTCAAGGGTCCCTGGTCCTTCTTGTTCATTTGTTTGTTATCTCTGAGGAGGACAGGTCTCTCCTGATCTGGGGCTTGTTGATGGGGAGAGCAGAGTTTTCTTCTTGGATCCTCACTGGGCATGTGGTTGCTGTTAGAATCGTCTCCTCTCCTGAATTGGATGGTTGGTTGGGGTCCACAGTCAACTTCCTAGCATTTTGCAGTCTTTTGTTCTCATTCTTTCTGAATATTTCCCAAGGAAAGGGTAGATCAGGTTACCAAGTTTCTACTATTTTATCCAGAAATCTTTCCTCATTCTTCTAGTAATAATTCCTTCTCTATCTTGTGGCTGGTTTCTGAATAAGGAGCTAGTATGGACCTAAAAATCTTCTAAGTTTCTCAGTTAAAGTATTAGAAATTAAGATGGGCATTTGGCAACACAGGCATTTCTGACCTGGGAGTTATACAAACTAAAACGTGTACATTTCAGGTAATTGTTACTCAAAACAATCACCTTAGGATTCCACGAACTTATTCTAATAATGATGCCATTGCTCAAAATGCCCACACATCTCCTCTTCTGGAGCTGTCTCCCAGGCTGGTTGGCAAATCATATGGGAAAAGCCTGTCACAGAATGATGCACAGTCTCATCATTTTTTGGATCAAAACCAGTATTTTTTTTTCTAGTATTGCATAGTTGGATCACCTCCACTCACCTTTATCTATCAAAATGGGCTCCAAACAACTTCAGTTTCTCAAAATCAAATCCATCCTCAAAGGATGAATGTTTATCAGCCAATATTAATGGGACTCTAAAGAAAATGCCATAGGCTATGAAAGCAATTCCTAAAATGAAACTCCAAGAATTTTTTAGATGGCAATAGTATTTAACTAGTACAGAAATTCCCAAGGAGACTTCTTTGGAGCAAATAATACTTGTTTAGATGTGCAAGTTCTGATAAGTTGGTTTAAAAAGATAGTCTCATTTGCTGTGGGATATGAGATAAATGGGTCCCAGCCTGCCAATGAACATGGGCAACGTGCTTAGCATCTCTAGATTTCAGATTCTTCACATTTAAAATGAAGGGTTTAGATTAGAAAATCTCCAAGGACTCTTAGCTTCAATACACTATGATTCACTCATCAAACATTTATTGGGTAGCTACTGTTAGTATTAGACACTATTTTAGAAAAAGTGATATAAAATCCTTGTCCTAAAAGATCTCAAAATCTAGCCAGGAATATGGATGACATACAATTTTTATATCATCATATGATATCCTCTCATATATTATACAACATAATATAGTATTTGTTGCTGTGTAAACTGGTTACTTATTCATCAAATATTTTTCTTTTCTTTCTGGAGACTCTTTTTCCAGACTCTCTTGTAATTAATTAGCTGTGACCAAGTGACTGGAGTCTGGTTAATCAGATGTGGGCAGAAGTGACATAAGCCACTTCTAGACTGGACCATGAAACGCTACGTGTGAGTCTTCTCTCTTTCTCTCCGTCTATTGTCTGAATAGAGAGAACTCCACAGAGCCAGAAGAGTGTGGAGCCTCAAGATTGAAGGAGCCTGGGTCCCTGAATGACTGTGTGAAACATAGGGCTCCCCCATACATCCTGCCAACCTGCATTGGACCGTAATATGAGGGAGAAATAGCATTTATTTGGCTAATCCACTCCAATTTGGGGATAGGTGGTTACAATGGTTAGGTTACCCTGCCCAATGTACTTACCTTATAAAGGAAGAGGCCTCAAGTCTTCCGATGATCGTGGAGAAGGCAGATAGCCATCATAATGGTGCTTCAAGTGGGCAAAGGGCTAAAGGGAGCCCTGGGGGAGGGGGATTCATGTCTAAAAGGAAGAAGGCAGCATAGCAGAGGGGCGGATAGAGCAGTGAGAAACAGACAATAGCATAATTACTAGAGTAGTTGATTGCCTAACCCCAGGATGTCTGTCTGAAAAAAAATTGCTTGAAAAAAATGGGCTATACAGGTCTTTTAGAAAAAGTATGGAGGAAATGGCCAAATGATTCTTATTTTTTCATCTCTCTAACACTCACAGGACCATAGAAATTCTTTTGAAAACCATTCAGTCAAGAGTGAAGCCTCAGTAACTGGTAAGAATGTTATCTGAAATAATGGCTCCCAGACATGATTACCTACCGTCTTGCGTTTCAGAATCTGATGTGTAGGTACCTAGAGGTTTAAAAAGGCATTTTTTAGGAGTTTGGACCATGTTAAGAATGACAAAGATAAAGTCTAAGTGGATGCTCAGATTCATCTAAAAGCCAATGTATTTGGCTACTTTTAGGTCAGTTGTAAAGAGGATGACACTAAATTCAAAGTGATATTATATTGTGATAGGTAGGATAATAGGCCCCCCAAAATGTCCACATGCTAATACATGAAACCTGTGAATGTGTTTCCTTACAACAGGGATTTTGCAGATGTCATTAAATTAAGGATCCTGAGGTGAGAAGATTATCCTGGGTTATCTGGATGGGCCCAATGTAATCACAAGAGTCCTTATAGGAGGGAAGCAAGAGCGTCGAGTCAGAGAGGGAGATGTGACAACAGAAGCAGATGCCAGAGTGACGTGGGGCCCCGTGCCAAGGAGTGCAGGCAGCCTTTAGAAGCTGGAAAAGGCAAGGAATGGGCTTTTCTCCTAGAGCCTTCAGAAGGAACACAGTCCTGTCCACCCATTTTGGGCTCTGACCTGCAGAACTGTAAGATAATAAATTTGGGTTGTTTGAAGCCACTGAGTTTGTGTAACTTGTTCTAGCAGCAACAGGAAACTGATAAATGCAGACACTGTGGCCTTTGCGTTCTCTTCTGTTTTATCCATAGCAATTATCCATAGCTGTGTGTGAATCACTGTACTCTCTAGGTGCTGGAAAGGGAAAGAAGATTAAAAAATAGCACATTTCTATGCCTTTTGTGTTTATGAAAAAAATTAATTTATTGAATTCTTACTATGTTTATATAGCATTTATACTATATGCCTTATTACATATATATTATATATACATAGTATATAATATATTATATTATGAAATATATATTATATATATACAGTATAGCCATACCTTAGGGATATTTATACTAAGGGTCTCACAAATTATAATTCATTTAGTTCTTTCTTAATAACTTAAGGATATAAGCACTATTATCTCCCTTTTACAGATGAGAAAACTGAACTTAAGTAATTTGCCCAGATTTATATTTCTAGGAGGCTGCAGGGCAGGATTTGAGTGTGAGTCTAGCTGCTCCAAAGTGAATGCTATTATTCACTATGATACATGGAGTTCACTGACTTGAATGAAACTTAAAATTCTGATTTTATAACTTCTTTTTATCTTACATAAATGTTTCATCAAAACTGCCTTATTGTTGCCATATGCTTACATGAGTCATGTAGGTTAATTTTAAAGACTTGGATGATGATATTCCACTTTCAGTAATGGCAAACCAGCTTTAGCAGACCAAACCTCCTGTTGTGAATAACTAGAAAATATGGATAATAACAAAATAAAAGCTTGTGTTTGAAACGTTGGAGAGCTACTCAAGTAGCCAGGACAGGAAGGCTAAAATCCTGGAGAGAAGGGAAACTCAATGTGGTAAGCCTAACAATCTGTGCTATTTTCTGACAGATATTTGCCAGTTCATAAGCGGTCTGGGAAGAGGAACTGATAGAAAGAGAAAAGGCACCTGCTAAGAAAGGGAGAAGCTGAGCAGAGTCTTCAGCAGTGTTATGGTGCTTGGGAGATGACAACTGGAGTTCAAGGCTACTGAGTAAGCTAGGACTTGAAGATGCTGCTGCAAAGAGAGGCTGCAGAGAAATGAAACCAACAGTCTGAGCTGTTTCTTTTTGATGCATTTGCTAAGTAGTAAGTGGCACTGGCCCAAAGAGAAGCAGATCGGGAAACAGCAGCCAAGGGTATGACTGAACAGGCTCCTCCTGAACCACTCTATCCCACAGATAACAACTACAGTCCCTTTGAGGGGGTGGAATCTGGAGGGGAGTTGAAATCTGCAAGAAGGGGCCAATAAGAGGTAGATCCCCATTTTTCTGACTTTTAGCCTTGAGGGCAGACCAAAGGTTAGTACTGTATGAGGTGACTAAAACTCTGATAGAAGACCTGTGCTTCTGTCTTTATGTCCTGAAGGATCAGAGGACAGAGATCAGGAACACCACAGTGACTGGAAAGTGAAATTAGTGTCCTAGAAAAGAGAAAGAGCCCCAAATTCTGTGCATCAACTCTGCCCAAGTTTCTGGCTGGCCCCTGAGCCATGCATGCCTGGGACATACTCCAAGTACCTCAGAGAAGGCCAAAAGATCAGAAGTGAGATTTGAGGTGTTGCCCAAGAGGCAGAGTTTACAATTTGGGTCAAATCAAATTAACTGAGTGTGAAGACAAAAACATCAACATTCTTCTGAGTAACATAAAAGAATCCAGTGTCTCTACAACACAGAATTGACAAGGCCATGATTCAATTAAAGATTACTTGACAATTGAAGAACCCAAATGTGCCCAAGTCTTAAGAGAAATGATAATAAACTGAGACTAAGCCTGGAGATTTAGGATTAATCCTTGGAATTAGCAAAGATTATAAAATGGCCATTATGAGCATGCTCAATGAAGGAAAATATACTTACAATAAATTAAAAGAGAGGAATCTTAGCAGAGAAATACTATAAAAAAAGAAGCTATGGAAATTCTAGAATTAAAAAGTATAATAGCTGAAATTAAAATTCACTGAATGGGTCTAACTGAAAAAATGCAAATTATAGAGAAAAGTGTTAGCGATTGTGAGGATATATCAATAGAAATTATTGAATATGAAGAAGAGAGAGAAAAAAGTTTGAAAAAATAAACATAGTCTCAGACAACTAAGGGACAATGACAAAAACTGTAACATCTATATAAGTGGAATCTCAGAGAGAGAAGAGAGAGACTGAGGCAAAAAAATATTTAAAGTTAGAATGACTGAAAATTCACCAAATTGATTGAAAGACATAAATTTGAAGATTCAAGAATCTCAGCAAAAATCACACAGAATAAACACGGAAAAGCTATGCCTAGGTGCATCAAAGGCAAATTGCTGACACCAAAGATAAAGAGAAAATATGGAAAGCAGCCAGAGAAAAATGACAAACTACGTCAGAAGAAAAAATATTTGAATTATCATTCACTTTTCATCAGAAATGATAGAGGCCAGAAGATAGTGTAATAACATCTTTAAAAAAAATCTTTTCATTGAAAAATAAGTTTAGACATACAGAAAAGGCACAAAAATAATACAGAGAGTTTCTGTCTACCCATCACTCAGCTTCCCCTATTGTTAATTGCATACATAAGCATTGTTAATTATCAGAGTCAAGAAATTAACATTGGTACAATATTATTAATTAAACTACAGAACTGATTAGAATTTTACATTTTTCCACTAATACACTTTTTGTTGCAGGATCCAACTCAGGATCCCACATTGTATTTAGTTGTTATGTTTCGTCCCTAACTCCCTGTGACATTTTCTCAGTCTCTCCTTGTCTTTCATTACCTTAGTACTTTTGAAAGGTACTAGGTAGTTATTTTGTGGAACATCTCTTAGTTTGGGTTTGTCTGATGCTTTCTGGTGATAAGGATGAGGTTTTGCATTTTTGGCAAGAATATCACAAAAGTCATGTTCTATTCTTGACTCAGTGCATCGTATCGGGGTTTCACAATGACAAGTGTCTCCTTGCAGGTGATGTTAACTTTGATCACTTGGTTAAGGTCATGTTTCTTCAGTGGAAAGTTACTATTTTTCCCTTTGAAATTGAGAGTGTCTTGTGAAAAATACTTTGAGACTATGCAAACATCCTGTTTCTCCTCAAACTTTCACTAGTATTTGTCTATGGATCTTGTCTGTGACAATTTTTATTGTGATATTTGCCTAATGGTGATTTTCTGGAATAATATCTTCAAGTGCTTAAAAAACAAACAGACAACCTTTGACCCAGAATTTTACATTCGGTGAAAATATCATTTAAGAACAAAGGGTACAACCCAATAATAAAAGACAACCCAATTAAAAAAAATGGGCAAAGGACATTTCTCTAGAGAAGATATGCAAATGAAAAGATAATCAACATCATTAGTCATTGGGGAAATTCAAATTCAAATTCAAATCAAGCCACAATGAGATGCCACTTCACACTCACTAGGATAGCTATGATCAAAAAGACAGAAAATAACAAATGTTGGCAAGAATGTGGGGAAATTGGAAGCCTCATACATTGTTGGTGGGAATGTAAAATGGTGCAGCTGCTTTGGGAAATAGTCTGGCAGCTCTTCAAAAGATTAAACATAGATGTACCATAAGACCCAGAGATTTCCACTTCTAGGTATATACCCAAAAGAAATGAAAACATATGTCCACATAATAACCTGTATACGAATGTTCATAGCAGTGTTATTCATAATAGCCAAAAAGGGAAAACAGTCTAATGTCCATCAGCTGGTAAATGGATAAAAAGATATGGTTTATTTATACAATAGAATATTATTTGGCCATAAAAAGAAATGAAGTACTGATATATGCTACAACATGGATGAACCTTGAAAACATTGTGCTAAGTCAAAGAAGCCGGTAACTAAAGATTACACACAATTTCATTTCTATGAAATGTCTAGATAGGCAAATACAGAAAGAAAGTAAATTTGTGGTTGCCTGGTGCTGGAAGGAGATGTTGGAGGAGAAAGGAGAAGTGACTGCTAATGAGTGTGAGGTTTGTTTGGGGGAGTGATGAAAATGTTCTAAAATTGATTGTGGTGATGGTTGCATAACTCTGTGAATATATTAAAAACTGTTGAATTATACAGTTCAAATGGGTGAATTGTATGGTACATGAATTATATATCAATAAAACCATTTAAGAAAAGAACAAAGGTAAAAACATTTTCTCATAAAAGAAAACGAGAGAATTTATTGTTAGAAAACTTGTACTACAAAATGCTATAGGAATTTCTTCAGGCTGAAAGTAAATTATACCATATGGAAACTTGGATCTTTGGAAAGAAATGAAGAAATCTGAAATAGGAAGCATTTAGGTAAATATAAAAGAAAACTTTATTTTAATTTCTTTAAAATACAAAGAACTAAAGCACAAATGATAATATTATCTTACAAGATTTATAACATTCTATTCTAGGTCTTAGTGCAATAAAGCAAGAGAAAGAGATCAAAGACATAAGGATTCTATAGTTTGTTTATATAGAAAATGCAAAAGAATTGGGATTAAAAATGAATTTAGCAATGTTTCTGATAGAAAGCCACACAGAAAAATCAATTGTGTTTTCATATACCTGCAACATACAAGTAGAAACTAAAGTTTAATAAATAATGCCCTTAATAACAGCATTGTCAATTGGGACCTCTGGGAAGCAGACACTGAGACAGATTTAGGAGTGCAGGAGGCTTGCTGGGGTGTAGGATCCATGAAAGATAACAGGGAGAGAAAGCAGAATTGGGCAGAGATAGCCTCAGACCATGATACTGATCTCACAGAGATTTGGCCAGTTCACTGGGGAGCTCCAAAACAAAATCTGTTAGAAGGGTCCCATATTTGGCAGAAATGGACAGACCCTAATACTTTTACTGTATTCAGGCACTGTATGGGGACTTCCCAGGAATAGCCTGTCCTCGTCTCAAATGATGCTTAGCCTAAAGGTGCTAACAGCTGGAGGCTATCAGCTAAGAGAACTTCTTGCAGCTCAATAGCAAGTTCTTTTGTAAAGAGAGATCCAGGGTGCTGGCCCCATAGCTAGATAGTTAAGTTCCCGTGCTCTGCTTCGGCAGTCCAAGGTTTGCCAGTTTGGATCCTGGGCGCAGACCTACACACTGCACATTAAGCCATGCTGTGGTGTCATCCCACATAGAAGAACTAGAATGACTTACAACTAGGACATACAACTATGTCCTGGGGCTTTGAGGAGAGAAAAAAAAGAAGATTGGCAACAGAGGTGAGCTCAGGACCAATCTTCCTCAAAAAGAAAAAAGGGAGATCCAAGTGGTACAGCTCCATGACTGCCACAAGCATTAAAATACATCATATAACTAAGAATAGCTATAATGAAAGATGTACAAGACTTGTACACAGAAAACTATACAAGATTAAGAGAAATTAAAGAAGACCTAAATAATTGGAAGGACATACCATGTTCATAGAGTGGAAGGCTCAATGTTCTAATGATGTCAACTTGACATCACTGATCTGTAGATTCAAAGCATCCCAGTAAGTACCATATTTTGTGGAAATTGACAAGTTGATTCTAGAGTTCATATAAAACTTCAAAGGACCAAGAATAGTCAAGACATCCTGAAGAAGAAGAACAAAGTCAGAGATCTTATACTACTAGTAACTAAGATAGTGTGGTGTTGGCACAATCTTCTGAACAAATGACCAATGGAACATAATAGTAAGTCTCTAAAAAACACAAACATAAATGTTCACCTAATTTATAACGAATTGCTACTGAAAATAGTGGGAAAAGGGTTGATTTTCAATAAGCAATACTAATCAAATTGGATATCTATATGGAAAAAAGATAAATTTTTACCCCATTTCGCATCATATATAAAATTCCAGATGGATTGTACTTCTAAATATGAAAAGTAAAACAAGACTTCTAGAAGATAATGTAGGATATTATCTTTATGACCCTGGAGTAGGCAAATATTTCTTAAGCAAAAGTATTAACCATGAAGAAAAAGACTAATAAATTGGACTACATAAAAATTAAGAACTTCTGTGCATCACAAGACCATCCTAAGAGAGTGAAAAGTAATCCATAGAGCGGGAAAAGATATTTGTAATGCACATAGCTGACCGCATTCTCAACTCCGGAATATAGGAAGAATTCCTGTAAATCAATCAGACAAAGAGAGACAATTCAATAGAAAAATGAGCAAAAAACTTGAGTGGCCACTTTACAAAAGAGGATCTCCAAATGCTCAGTAAACATATGAAAAGGTAGTTATATTAACCATGTCTTTTTATTTTCTGTATTCTGATGCTTTGACATTTTTGGGGCCTTATTGACTCTGGAGGGACTGCTCTTCCCAGGGTTAGCTAATTCCTAGAGATAGCAAATAACTTGCCTTTAAAGGCACCTTTCTTCTGCAAACCAACCAATCCAGAGCTCATATCCCCAAGATCCATTATCAGTATCTCACATTCAAGGCCACTCTCCTTGTGCCCTAATCACCCCAGGGACTGGTACCAGACAACTGGGGAAAAAACCTTTATGCTCCAGAGCCCAGTGAAATTTACACTGCTAATCCTAAACCTGCTTATGCTGCCTCACCTGTTCCTTCCTGCATAAACCACAATAGAGGCTCTTGCTCATGTTTTCCCAGCTCCCTCTGCCTAATGAGCAACACTGGTGCTTCCCCATGTGGCTCCCCTATGAGGTGTGCTATGCCCATTGTTTCTGGGGAGCTGTGAGTATAAAAACTCCTTCCTTCATGACTGTCATTTCCTTGTCTGTGGGCTTTATGATACCTGATTAAAACAAACCCAAGTTACTTTTTTTTTTTTTAAAGATTTTATTTTTTTCCTTTTTCTCCCCAAAGCCCCCCAGTACATAGTTGTATATTCTTCGTTGCGGGTCCTTCCAGTTGTGGCATGTGGGACGCCGCCTCAGCGTGGTTTGATGAGCAGTGCCATGTCCGCGCCCAGGATTCGAACCAACGAAACACTGGGCCGCCTGCAGCGGAGCGCGCGAACTTAACCACTCGGCCACGGGGCCAGCCCCAAACCCAAGTTACTTTTAAAACAATGCTTAACTTCATTGGAAATGCAACTAAAAATCACAATTTATCTACCAGAATGGCTAGAATTAAAAAGATTGAAAATACCAAGTATTTATAAGAATATGGAACAATGAGAACTTTCACTTCCTGTATATATTGCTGGTGGGTGTGCAAACTGGTATAACTATTTTGGAAAACAGTTTGGTACCATCTACTAAAATTGAAGTTATATATACTATATGACCTACTGTTTCTACTCTTAGATATATACTCAACAGAAATGCACAATGTATACATGTAAATATATACATGTAACATAAAATACATGTATAAGAATGGGCATAGCAACATTATTTGTAATAACCAAAAATTAGAAACAACTCCAATGTCTAGCAAGAGTGGAATGATAAGTATATCGTGGTATATTCAAATAGTGGAATGCCACGAGGCAATGAAATGAATGAACTACCGCCATGCACCATGAAGCTCATGAACATACTGCTGAGCAGAAGAAGCTGGACACAAAAGAGTACCCAATGTATGACTCCATTTATGTGAAGTTCAAAAACAGGGAACGCTATCTAAGGTGATAGAAATTGTGATAATAGTTTATCTTTTGGTGTATGGGGGGATTATGACGAGGAGGGTCATATGAAAGGGGAGGCTACTTGTGTGTTAATAATATTTGGTTTCCTGATCAGTGATGGTTAGTTACCGAGATGTGTTTGCTTCCTGAAAATACACAGAGCAGTACGTTTAGGTTTTGTGCACTTTCCATGTGAATGCTTCACTTCAACAAAAATGTTGAAAAAATCCGATGAGAATTCTTGTATAGGGACTAATCATTACAAGGATGTAAATTGTACTGTTATAAATACTTGCAGTCATTTATGAGCAATGCTTGCTCTGGCATAGGATCACACTGCTGGAACACCTGTGAAGTGGGTTTACAAGCTCAATTTTCTTTTATGACACTGCTTATGTCCAGTGCATCCTGGCTGATTGTTGGTCATGAAACTGTTTTGGTCGTTACTGAAACTGGATGAAATTGTGTTTTGGGGGCTCCCACCTGGAGATTTGGTGGCTTACTTAGGGTTGTGCTTTACTCTGTCTCCTTGCCACTCACCGATGTTACTTAATCTCGCTGAGTCTCTATCTCCTTATCAGGGAGGTGGGGGTGATAGTAGTAATTGCCTCACAGAGTTGTTGGAAAGAATCAATACAATAATGTGTGTGAACGGCTCAGCACTGTGCCTGGTCTCAGTGAGTACTCAGTAAATATTAGCTATTATTTTCATTGTGTTTATGTTCTGACTTGTTTTGAAGATTATAATTTAGCTGTGAAATGGACAGGAAGTAGAGGAGGGACGTTCTAAAGAAGAGTTTGAGCGCAGCTTAACCAGCCCCTCTACCACACTTCAGGTTAACCCGTTGGGCTAGAGAGATTTGAGGACGGTTTTACCTGGTCAGACTAAGTTTAGTGACAGTGCTTGGAGGGTGCTTTTTTGAGTAGAGGGGTCTTGGTGTTGCCACAAGAATAAGAGAGGCTATTTCTGCTTGAGGTTTGTGGTCCAAGCCTGCCCAAAGAATGGTCAGCACCACGGCCAAAGGGCTCAAGGCCACAGCTGCACATAATTATCATGGTTGGGCCTAGGCCTGGAAGCTCTTGCGTTTATCTGCTGGTCTGAAACATACACTACTCTTTCAAAACATAACCATGAGTTTAGGAAGAGCTATATTAGAGTACGGATGTGGGGGTACCTGCTTTTGGCAAAGCACAGTAGGAGATCAAATAAATGTGTGGATGTACTTACAAAGGTTAAAAACTCTCTAAAAACCCGGGCGGGCTTCTGAGTTATCCAAGAACCTGATATCGTTGTGCCTCTCGCCTTTAGCTTGTCACTCTAAGCACTTCTAACTGGGCTCTAACACTGGCCTCTCATGTCCCACAATCGCAGCCTCGGGATTCGCCAGCAGCCAACCTCATGAGCCAGGAGTTATTTTAGGCTTCTTTACAAGATGGCCAAAGGACAGCTGTGAGTTTATTTCACTTAACTCAGAAAAGATTAACGGAATCATACACATGAAATTTCTAGGTAACATTTGAAATTTCTAAATAACACGTAAAATTCCTCCCTCCACGTATGCAGCCATGACCTGAGATGGGGAAGCAGAGGAGGAAGCAGGACCACTGCAGTTTTACGTGAGGGTCTCAGCTAACCTGGCCGCTGCCAGCTCTCTCGTTTCTCACACGTTAACAGGAGATGAACATTAAAGTTTGGGGAGGGACCCACTCACAGAGCCTGACCATGGAAATTTATACCCACAGCAGGGGTGGGTTTTTCTGACTCTCCACACCATCACCAAGGGATTTGCTTACCTTCAACAGAAGGGTGTCTTTCCAATATGCTTCTGGAGAGAACCTACAGGTAAACTTTGAAAACTGTGAAGGAAAGTGTGACTTTTTGTTTTTTCTAAATGATAAAAACCTTGTTAACTGGGGATCTAGAAAAAAGAAGACTTGAAAACCTCTTCCTCCATGTCACCTCTTTCTTAATACATTTTGATTCCTGCAGGCTGATTTTGTGAAAAATTGGGAAAGGGCCAAAAGCATCTTGCTGTTTTTTGAGAGCTTACTGGGGAAGGCAGAGATTTGAAGTCAGATCCATTTCTACTTCAATCCCTGCTCTGTCACTTACTTGGTTGTGTGACCTTGAGCACTATGCGTTCTGTTCTTCATCTGTGAGATGAGTGTGAGAACACAGACAGACACACAGACCGACAAGGGCTTCAAGGCTCCCTCCGAGGCCATGTCCAGTGCTTCTCTATACCCGCCCCCAGCTCTCGGAGTGACGTCAGCCACATCCCCCCCTTCCATTCTCACCCCCATGCAGATGCAACTGCCTACTCGACAGCTCTACCAAGATGTCTCAAAGGGAACTCAACATCATCCAAAATCAAGCTCTTGACTTTCCCCCAAACTTGGTATTCTCGCCATCTTCCCTATCTGAGAGAAGGTCTCCACTATCTATCCAAGTGTGCAAACCAAAAGCCAAAAGTCCATTTTGATTCCTCCTATTTCCTCTCCTCACCCTCCTCCCATTTTCCATCCATTTCAAGCTCTGAAATGTTAACTCCCAAGTTGCTCTTAAATCTGTCCACTTCTATCCAGCTCCACTGCCACCACTCCTTTGCACTTTCCCATGACACATTCCCATCTACTGGCCACCCTTATAGTTAGTTATTCTGGATCTTCTACAGTCTCCTCTGTCCTACAGCCCGAGTGATCTTTTCAAAATGTCAATCCAATCATGTCATTTACCTGTCCCTGCCTTTCAGTGGCTTCCCTTTGCTTTCAGGATAAAGACCAACACCTTAAGATGATTTTCAAGGACAGCATGGTGTGGCCTTTCTCTACAAGTTCAGCTTCGTCTTGCCTCCCACTCTCTTTGTTTACTGAGTTCCATTCACAGGGGTCATCTTTCACATGTTTTTGATGTTTTAACCTTTCATCTTGAAATAATTCTGGATGTACAGAAAGATGGCCAAAATAGTACAAAGAATTCTTATCTACCCTTCAAATATATTCCTCAAATGTTAAATTTTACTACATTTATCATTCTCTCTCTATTTGTCTGAACTTTTTGAGAATATCAAAATAAATAAATAAATACAAATATAGTACTGTTTTATAACTTACAAACCTTTTTCAAATTTCACTAATTATCCCATGAATGTCTTTTATAACCTCCAGATCTGGGGTCACACATTCCACTTAGTTTTGATGTCTCTTTCAACTCCTTAACCTAGAACAGTTCCTCAGTCTTTGTCTTTTACGATACTGACATTTTTGAAGAGTCCTGTCAGTTATTTTGTGGAATGTCTCTCATTTTAGGTTGTCTGATGGTTCCTCATGATTAGATACAGGTCATACATTTTTGGCAGGAATATCACTGAAGTGATTTTGTGTTCTTTTTAGTGCGTCATATCTGGAGGCACATGATATCAGTTTACCCCATTACTGTTGATATGTTAAATTTGATCACCTAGTTAAAGTGATGTCTGTCAGGTTTCTCCACTGTAATGTTACCATTTTTCCCTTTGTAAAAAAAAATACCTTTTGGGGAGATACTCTGAGACTACATAGAATCTTGTTTTTTATCAAACTTTCATCTTCAAATATTAGAATCCATTGATGATTCTTGCCTAAAATAATTATTACTATGGTGGTTGCCAAATGATGATTCTTTCACATATTTAAAAATGCCATGGTTTCTCTACCCCAGGGCCTTTGCATGTGTATGTCTTCTACTTGGAATACCTTCCCCTTCCTTTTTAACAGGTTAACTCTCATTATTTCTTTAGACCTCAGATCAAATGTCATTTTCTCAGAGATGCTGTCTCTTGTCATCCCCTTGGACCATATCAGGTTTCTTATTTTTGCATTCTTATGACATCATATACTACTTTGTAGAACTTATAATTTTAATCTATTTGTGTGATTATTTAATTGTCTGTCTCCTCTACTAGGCTGTAAACATAATGAGTGTTTGTTTTCATACATCACTGTACTCCCCATGCCTAGCACAGTTCCAGGTATACATAGGCTGTTCATCAAATTTAATTGACTGAAGGAATGAATGAATGGATCTCATGGAGTTCTTGTGAGGATTAGTCAAAATAAGATACCTAAAATTCCTAACATGTAGCAGAATCTTAATGAGTATTGATTCTCTCCACATCCTCCTGCCTTATCTGTAGGTCAGGCATTAAGTAACAGGCAAGACATCTTATACCAAAAAAAATTTGTCCCTAGAGGTAACCTTCTATGTTCTAAAGACTGACCTCCACTTGAACTTTACTAACACTTCCACAGAAGCAAATTTATAAAGAGCAACTCAGACCACAATATGAGGTTACACTTCCTTTCTTATCTCCAACATATGTTGAAATGAGCTTCTGCTTGCCCATTTTTAGAAATTAACCAAAGACCGAAGACCAAAATAAACAAAAGTGCCCCCAGAAGAGCTATTTCTGGAAACAGAAGATAACTTTTAAAAATCTGATTATGTCCTCACGGAGAATTGAGAAGACATTGTATTCAAGAGAAGAATAGAATATTATAATAAATGAATAGTGGAAGAATTAGCTCTTGTAGTAAAAAGATTATGTTAAAAATTTAAAAAATAAATAGCAAGTTTTGATAATAAAGTCAAAGCAATCTTTCAAGCTATAGAGCAAAAAGGTAGACAGAAAACATGAGAAAAAAATTCATGAAAGAGAAGGTCAATCCAGGGTTCAACATATGACTCATGGCAGTTCCAGAATTTAGACTATATGATATAAGGCTGAGCTTTCTTTGTTCAGTTATGAGGAGAATTTCCAAGAGTTGAAGAAAGGTACAAGTCTTCAGTTTGACAGGGCTCATCCAGTGCTGAGCAGTATGAAAGGATAAAGATCCGAATGTAAGAATAATCTCATCATCCTTGGAAAGGTCAGAATAAAGAGAAGACCCTAAAAGTTTTCAGAGTGAAACCAATTAGCGAATCAAGTCGCCTGCATTGTAACAAAAATCAGCTGGCATCAGCAACACTGGATGCTGGAAGTTCAAGGAGCAATGCCATAAAGTTTGAAGCAAAGATTATTTTGACCTGAATTTAATTTGACCTAGAATTCTGTATCCTGCCAAGCTGTCAATCAAGTGGGAGGGTAATATACATTTTTAGACATACAGGGACTCAGAATATTTACTTGGCAAAATAAGGGAGTCATTCTAGCAAAAATAGGAGGGAAGAAGCCATAATTAGGGAAAGAGTGGTTCTAATCCTACAGTGTGGTGAAGGAAAGCCCAGCCTGGCAGCTGGGCATCAGGCCTGGGGAACAGTCAGCCCACAGAGAGGAGAGGCTCTTGGAGGTGTCTCTGGGTAAGTGGGGATTCCATGCGACTCTACCACTGAGAGGCAGAAAACGACTGCGGTTGCTTCGACAGTCAATCAATCTTCTTTCAACATGAAAAACAAAAGGCAATTAGAAATCTCAGGAAAAACTAGTTCTTTAACCGGGTCATGGGTCACATAAAAAGTTTATTATATTGTGACACGATTGGTGCATTGGTTAAGTGTCAGGATAGATAATCTATCTGGCCTTGACACTAACAGTGTTCTTCTCCAAATGTCCCAGGGGTTATGACATTTCCCCTGTAGAGAAGAAAAAGTAATTATACGATATCATTTGGCTCTGTGGTGAATAATATTTATGTAGCAGTTACAAAAAAAACCCTGGTATTTACTGGCTTGTTAGTTTTTAGACTCACCCTATAAACAAAGTATGGAAGACTTAATCAAGGTTATGGAATAGGATTTAAATTACTGTCACCAGCCACGCATAAGATAATATACAGCAGAAACATGGACAAGAAAAGAAGAGGAATAGGGATAATAAGTTAGCAGCAGTAAGATGCTCAACTTACAGTGGTAGGTAGTGGTAAAGAAATACTACCAAAAGTTGACGGAACAGAGAAATAGATGTGTATGCATATTTCTTAAAATTACACTGGCTGCTAATAGATATTATATATAGCTGAGTGCTACTATTTATTCCTGACAGAAAACAGAAGGTGGTGGAAGAAAGACTGTTGTCATATTCTCAGCTTATCACTAAGCGTAAGTAATCGTATTAATTGTTAGAATATTGACTGGGGAATATTTTAAAATTAATAAGTACAGAAATAGAGTGCCTTTCAATTATGAAACATTTTCTCTAAAGGGAAGGGGCCCTCTAGGGCACCGACTTAATGTTTTTGGTACTTGAGGCCCAAACAGAGTAAGGGGTAC
Organism: Equus przewalskii; assembly: GCF_037783145.1. NCBI lineage: Eukaryota > Metazoa > Chordata > Mammalia > Perissodactyla > Equidae > Equus > Equus przewalskii. Next base: position 12,239,041 of record NC_091855.1, on the reverse strand, counting down.
AAATAGTCCAGGTTTCCAACTGCCCTAATTGTCTTTGGGAATCATAAAACTGCTGGAGAATTGTCCTGTTAAAAGCCAAAGAAGGCCAGTTTCCAGATCCAACACTGAGCACAAGAGCGCTCGTTCTGCCAGCCCATTTGATTGATTGCTCCTCGTGTTCAACTCAAGTGGCACTTGCTGGGCACATGGCGCTGGAGGCAGCGGCTCCCATCCACAGACCCCAGGAGGCCACATGGGCCATCGAGGCCTCCAGCGACCAAGATGACCCTCTCTGCTGAGCCATCACCTTAGATTCGGATGCCAGAGGATGTTTGCATGGAGCCCATCTTGTACAAGGCGTGGGTCAGCTTCAGACCCTGGCCAGTGCTCTGCTTGCTCACCGACGAGATGGTGGAACTAAACGAATGGCAAAGACAGTCCTTCTTGGGCAGGTTTTCTTCTGAACTGTCCTAGAAACATGAGCCTCTCATTATGAGAAAGAGATATTTCCCCTTTCGGGAAGAATTGCTACACTCTCCTGCTGTCACTGACACTGCTGAGCCTGACGCCCTAAGCAGGAGGCCCCTTAAACTGGGACTCTTGTCAGGCATCTACGCCCACTTTGCTGCTCAGTGATATCTTCCACCTTAAAGTGGAAATTAGGTCAACTGTCTATAGTTATCTTCTCTCTTAAAATGGAGAGGAATGAGCTTCTGTAAACTGGTTTTTTAAAAAAGAATTATTAATATAATACAACACAAGAGATATGCAAACGTATGCTCAGGTAGTGGACAACCAATTTCTGACCTCCTAATTGTTCCGCGTAGATGAAGCTTTAAAGTCTGTCACGACCACAGCGTCATAGTAAGGGATTCCCTGCACTGCTTTCCAATTATGGAAGTAGCGGCCACGTTCTGCATAGTGGAACCTCACTGTCATAGCTTAAACCTATTGGACCAGTAGCAGGTGCCTGATATATAGGTTAAGAAATCCATAGGCTGGCCAACAGCAGCCTGTGATGTCACATAGCATGAAAGCTCTGGCAAACGGGGGCATCACGAGTCTTCCTCAGAAATGTGGACTGCAATTAGGGAGTGTTGATTAGTTTATAGGAGGAGCAGAAATGGGGCAGCATCCTGGGAGCAGGTATTCCCCGGATATCATGACGTAGAAGAGTCCAGGAGTAGATAGTAAGCATGAGCATACAAGCGTATGAGACAGAGAAAAGTCACTAGAGTAGAGGCTGACGTGGTTTGTGGGGGCAGGAGCGGCGGCAGCAGAGACGGAGAAGACTTGCGCCGATGCTAACGGTGGAGTTCAGAGTAGGGATTAACGAAATGCTGCGGCTCAGGAAATGTCTGAACCAGGCTCCTGCATTCCCTCAAGGCCTGGTAGGCAGCTGTTTCTGGGCCTCCTGGCACCGCCTTGCTTTCATGCGTGTCCTTATGACAGACTCCCATAATGCGAACTAACCTGAAGGGGTCTCTGTTCTTCGCAGCCCAGGGGTCCTGGCTAAACATGCCAACCCCCTCTATCCCGCCTTTCTAGTTGGACAGCTCTTCTGAGATGGCTTTCCTGGAGAGGTGAAGAAGTAACTGAGACAATGCGAAGATGGTCTGAAGCAAAGCAAGTCAGCATGGCCCCCTGAAGCCTCAGAGCAGAACACTAAGGTGGGTTCTTCACCGGGTCCGGGAACCGGCAGGGAAGGGCAGTGAGGAGAAAGTGCTCCGTGCTTGGGGATCATGGCACAAACTCGATTTCCAATGTCTTCACCGCCAAGGGTTCAAACTCCACCCCTCACTGCCAACCACTTTAATTTTTCTCCCTGGACAATAAGTTTTGAAAAGATTTAATTTGTTTAGATAGTAAATCACTTTCCCATTGGAATAGGTGTGAATCTTATCCATAAAGTCAGGGTGCATAAATCTTACTTTTATAATCTCTAACTTCCCTAATTTGACCCTGAGTCCCCATTTCACTGAGCTGGGAGGAAATTTAACTTCAGTCATTCTTCTTTTCTGGAGTTTCCTTTGGTTCAGCCCCAAAGCAAAGAGGAGCCGTGAGGACCAGAGACACTCATAAAATAAATTCTGTGAAGGAAGTCAATGAACCATCAGCTCAGTCTCATTAACTTTAGGGGGACCCCAGATGAGGCTTTATTTCTAGCATATCTGGTTGCAGGAAAAGTAAAAACCTGCCAATGTCTCCTTAAAGCCTCTTATTGCCGCTAAATGGCTGTCCACTTAATTCTAACTCTGGGCTCTGCCGAGGGACCTGAGTGACCCTGGACTTGGAGATGGTTCTCTTTCTGGACTCCTGAGTCCCTCTTCTAAGTGCCCTCTGCCCATCTCCCAGGGTGCACAGAAGAGGCTTCCGCTTTCTGTGTTTCTCTCTGTTGTCTGCTAACAACCTTGAAACTGCAGACCTGTCCCCTCTGGTTTGAAGGTGCTGGCTCATCAATTCCAAGATTTTCTAAAATGTGCCTTTTGTGCCCAGGGAGGATGGAGGGAAAGACAGAATAGAAACACCTTTCCTTTGGCGCTTCGAGTTCGGTACACTTGGACTTTCAGGTACACGAGTTCATCTGACCTCACACAGCCCTGCGGAGTGGTGGTGTGCTCTTGTTATCAGTGTGAAAAATGGGGCTTAGAGAGGTGGAGGGACTTGCTCAGGGTCACAGAGCAGACCCAGAACCGGAAGCCAGCTCTTCTGTTTCTCACTCCTGCAGTCTCGTCCTGATACCCCAGCTGTTTCTCAATGACTAGTCAGTAGGCAAATAATGAGCTTTTAATGTGAACGGAGCACTCTTCAGACCCTGCGGAAATAAAAAGAAAAGTATCAGACACATTCCTTACCCTCAAGTGGCATACAGTTCAGTTGGGCGTTGACGTCTGTCTGTACGTGGCACTCTGCTAGGTCAAGCAAAAATGCAATCCTTGCCCTTAGAAGCTTGCAGCCCAACAAGAAGTCAGTGTCAGCCCTCTGCTCCCTTATAAGGTGTGGGGAAGCTGGTTTGAACCCGTTTTTCTTTGCTCACTAGCTCTAAGTAAACAGAGCCAGGGGAATTCCCGAGGAGGAGCTTGAAGAGGACTTGAGATGTTCTCCACCCACCACCATCCTTTGTCTTTTTCCTCTCCTCATTCTCTCACTCTGACCAGGTACCTGCAGCCAGTCTGCCCTTGGTTAGCTGGAGAGAAGATGGGAGAAACAGTTTGGGACTGATCTGGGGCACAGACGCCGTCTGTGCGCAGAGTACCTCCACTTCCTCCCCGGCTGTTGGTAACCTCAATTTAACGGAGAGAAAGGAGGGGTCTTGGTTGGAGCAGGTGATGAAAAGGGAAGCGGGAGAAGTGGTGGAAATGGTGTAGTGTCCATTCCTTGTCCATTCCTTTCTGGGCTTAACTCCCCTAAGGTCACAAAACTGTCTTTGTGGCAGACGGGGCTGGGGTGAGGCCAGGGGCTCCCAGAACATTCATGAAATGCTGAGGCTCTGGGCCTCACAGGGCTGCTCAGGCCCCGGAAACAAAACGTGGCCCAGGTTGGGAAGTAAGGCAATCTCCCTGACTCTGTGCAGGACCCTGCACCAACCAGCTACCCAAGGCCAGGCGGGGAAGTTGGTCCCTGGCCCAGATGGAGCATCCTTTAATGAATGCAGGTAGCAGTGGTCATGGGGAGGTACACAGTGTCGTTGTAGCTATGAACAGGCAGGGACAGGAGCCTGAAAAGAACAAAGCAGACGCCAGGGATCCCAAAGCTGACAGACCACTCTGTGGGCATCCGTGTGTGTCCCATAGTTAAATAGTGATGGTAGCCAAGTTTCAGCATGGGTGGAGACCTTGGAATCATCGTGATGTGATCCAGGTGACGTTTGGGGTACAAGAACCAAGAAGCTCTGTTATAGTGGGTGAGCTCTCTGGGCACAAATCTTATACAAGTAGTTCAAGTTCAGGTAAAAATCTTGATCCTATTAGAATTTTCTGCCTTTTTCTTCCTAATTTCATCTATTTTTTCTACATACCTCTAGCCTAGTTACTACATGTTGTCTCTTACCTCTTCTGTTCACAAAGCAACAAAGTCTTTTTCTTCCTGATTTTTCTCAGCCTTATCCCCCGCGCAGGCCTGACTTATTCCAGGTAATCCCCACTTATTCTAAGCAGGAATCATCCTCTGAACTGAGAAAATCAATTCATCAAAACCACCGTGAGTGGTTCTCTCTCTGAAGTTGGTCTGAAAGACCTGCCCTCTGACTCTGCCCTACCCACGGGTGACCGAGGCAAGTTAGTACTTCGTCTCTTTGAGGTGTAATTGTCTTTGTAAGTGAAATGAGACCCATCTCACAGGGACTCCAGCCAAGTGTGTAGCTCTTTCTGTAAAGAAGAGAATGAAGGTGTATCTCTCTGTAAACTTTCCAGCGCTGTGTACGTGTGACCGGTGGTTACTGTTATTTGCATAGGACACATCCAGACCCCGCAACATGTGTTCCAACCAGCTGACCTCTGCCCTCATCAGCTGTGCCTCCTCTTCCAGGCCCTGGATCCCGTTCCTGGCATTTCACTCCTGCAGGATCCCCACTCAACATCAACTCCAAACACATGCTGTAATAGCTCCTGGCTTAGAAAAGAGTTACCCTCCCTCGACCCTGCTTTTCTCTCTGCTTCAGCCTCATTTCTTTGCTTCTCCTGCAGTAAAATGGTTCAGAAAAAGATATCTGTACTCACCATCTCCACTTCAACCATTCCTCTTGAGATCACCCAAACATGCTTTTCCCCTTACCACTCCACAAAACCAGTCTTGTTAAGGTCACAGTGACCTCCCTGCTGCTAATCCAGCGGCTCAGTCCCAATGCTTCAGTCCTCTGCCTCCTGCAGTGCGCGACAATGTTCACTCTCTGCTCCTTACAACCTTTGGCTTCTGGGACACCACCCTTCTAGTTGTCCTTGTTTCCCATTTTCCCTGCCTCTTCCAGATCTCTAAATATGCCTGCCTCAGAGCACAGGCCTCTTTTCTAATTGCCTCACTCCCTGGGAAATTGCCTCCATTCTCATGGCTTTAAATAGCATCTATCTGCTGTCAGTTCCTGTGAACTCCAGCCTTGTGCATCCAGCTACCTACTGAACATCTCCACATCTGACTTTCTTTTACACTTCACATCCAACCCATCAGCAAATCCTGTTGGCTGTAGCTTCAAAATATATTCAGTATTCAACTTCTTCTCACTTCCCTTCACCAACTGGTCCCAGCCATAATGATCTCTCTCCTTGGCTGCTACGGCAGATTCCTAACTGTTCGTGCATCTACACTTGCCTCCCTGTAGTGAATTGCTCCATGACAGCAAGAGTTATCCTTTTAAAACGCTTTTTAAATGTAAACCTTATTACATCATTCTCCCGTTCAAAACTCTCCAATAGCTTCCTGTAAAATTCTAAAGGCCTACAAGGCCCCACACGCTCACCCTCTAACTATATCTTTGACCTCTTCTCTGGCCACTCTCCCTCTCCATCCCTCTGCTCCAACCCCACTGACCAACTTGCTGTTCTTAGAATATGCCAAGTGTGCTCCCAGCTCATGGCTGCTACCCTGTTGTTTCCTGAGCTGGACTCCCTTCTCCCAGAGAGTGGGTAGTCCATTGTAATAGTTCTCTATTGCTGCAGTAGTAACAAATTACCACAAGTTGAGCAGCTTAAAACAACCCCTGCCTGTTATCTCACAGTTCTGTAGGTCAGAGGTCTTGGCACAATGGGACTGGGTTCTCCTCTCAAGGACTCCCAAGGTTGAAGTCAAGGTGTTGGCTGCCAGACTCTGATCAGGAGGCTCTGGTAAAGAACCTGCTTGCAAGCTCATTCACAGTGTTGGCAGAGTTCAGTTGCTTGTGGTTGTGGAATTGAGGTCCCCATTTCTCTGCCTCTCAGCTTCTAGAGGCAGCCTACAGTTCTTCTCGTGTGGCCCTGTCCATCTTCAAGCCAGCAACCGTGTGTGTTGAGTCCTTCTCACACTTTGAATCACGCTGACTTCTTCTTCTGCACCTGCTGTCTGCTTTGAAGGACTTATGGGATGACATTGGGCCCACCCTGAAAATCCAGGATAATCTCCCCATTTTAAGGTCAACTGATTAGTAACATTCATTAGTCCCTTTTGCTATGTAATGCAACATAATAACATATTCACAAGAGTGACACCAGGGGAGGGAGATCATGGGGACCAAAATTTTGCCTACCACACCCACTGTCTCACTTTAGCCATTTGGTCAACATCACCTAGGTCCCTGGCTCCCCAGTCTAAAGAGTGCCCCACCACCCCATTCTGCCCTCACTCTCTAATTCCTCTCCCTGCTCACTTTTCTCATAGCACTTATCAGTGCCTATATTATCAGTGCCTACAGTTAGCTTATTATCTGTTTCCCTACACTAAATTGTCAGCTGTCTGGTGGCTGGAACTTTGTCTGTTTTATTCACTGCTACATACACAGCCCCTAGAACTGTGCCTAGAACAGAGTAGGGGCTCGATAAATACTTGTTGAATAAAAGCAAAGAGATGAATGACACTTGCCCTCCTCAGAAATCCAGATTGGCCGTCTTAAACAATTAACTAGTTCTCTGCTTCTTTAAATACCTTTCTAGCAGTTTGTCAGTTATCAGTCAGCAGGTATTTGAGCACCTTCTACAAACTCCACCCTGTTCTGGCCATCCCCTTGGCTATGCAGAATCTTGCATTTGAGGATCTTTTGGTCTTCGGTGGGCCCTCAAAACATTCTAAGGGCAAAATAAGACAGATGAGGGGGTGAGAGGGTGTGACTCTTACCCCACAACTCTGATGAAAGAAATGTCATGTTCCTTTATTTTCCCTGGTCTGTTGAATCTGTTTTGAGCCCTCATGTTCCTGGCTGGTAGGAAATATCAAGTCTTTATTATTCATGAATGATTCAAAAATGAAATAGATACTTTCCTCAGGGAACTTATTGTTTAGTAGGTTTGATTAGATGTATTCATAATACATCATTTTTACGTGTCTCCATTGTGGACAAATATGTTAAATGATAAATGAGAGATACTGCAAACATGCTTTGGGAGTATATGGTGGGGAGAGAGAGCGGGCATAGAAATGAATTCTGGGGACTGGGCACTGGCGTTAGGATAGCATGTAAGCTAGATCTTGACGGATGGCCAGAGCCTGGACAGCTGGGGATAGAAAAGGCAGGCAAAGTTGGGGAGGAAGGTGCGAGTACGAGTGTGAAGAATGAAAGAAAAGTCTGTGTGTAGGGAACTGGGAGTGGTGGAGAAGAGTGTTATAAGGGAAAAAGAAAAAAAAGAAACAGCCCCGTCACACGTCCTCCCCCCAAGTCAATTCCAGGTCATAAATTGTAGATCTAAATGTCAATAGCCAAAAATGAAACTTTGACAAGATAATATAAGACCTCTGGATAGGAAAAGTCTCTTTAAACAGAAGAGTCAAAATGTAATCATAAAGGAAAATGATAAATTGGACTTCATTGAAATTCAAAACCTCTGCTCATCAACAGATGTCATTATCAGAATTAAAAGGCAAGCAACACAGTGGGAGAAAATATTTGGAAAACACGTGACAAGGAACTTACTTCCAGATTATATAAATAACTTCTATAAACCCGTGAGAAGATAACAGACAATTGAATGGGAAAATGGGCAAGAGATTTGAATAGGCACTTCATAAAAGAGAATATTTGAATAAGCAATAAACATATAAAAAGGTTAATTAGACATGGGAAATGCAAATTAAAATCACAATGAGATAATACTTCATACTAACTAGAACAGGCTAAAATCTAAGAGTGACAGTATTATTATATATATTATTATAGTATTATTATTATTATATTATTGGCGAGGATATGGAGTAATATGAGTTCTCAGACATTGCTGGTGGGAATGGAAATTAGGACAAACACTTTAGAAAACAATTAAACATTATCTACTAACATTGAAAATACACATACCTTCTGATCCAGCAATTCCACTGCTAAGTATGTACCTAACAGAAATACATACACATGAGCACCAAGAAATGTGTACAGCGTGTTCAGAGCAGCATTATCCATGATGACCTAAAATTGAAAAGAATCCTAACTAATATCTATCAACAGTAGAATGGATAAATGAATGCTGTGTATTCCTGTGAAGGAACGCTAGACAATCAAGAAAATGAACAAAATATAGCCACATACAGCAACATGCATAAATCCAAGCAATATAATATTGAGTGAAAAGAAGCCAAAAATTTTAAATGTATGGCTCCATTTAAGTTATTTCAAAACAAATTGTAATTATGCTGTTTAGGGATAATTACATGACAAAATAATAAAGAAACAAAGGGAATGATTACAATGAAAGTCAAGACGGTGGTTTCCTTTGTGGAGGAAGGAGGAAGGATTGGGAGGGGGTTCTGAACGTTCTCTTCTTGATCTGGGTGGTGGTCACAGAAAGCTTCACTTTGTAGGAAATTATTGAAATACATGGTTTGATTTCTGTGCTTTTTGTATATGTTATAGTTCACAACCAAAAAGAAAAAAGAAATAAGCCTAGAAATAAAGGTGTAGAAGAGATCGCTCAGTGTCTGCAATGCTGGGCTGGATCTGGATTTTATTCAATAGAATAGGGGCCACCGAAGTGCTCATTCGCTGGGCAGGAAGGTGATCTTTTTACTTGTCCTATAATCCTAGCACAAATCCATATAAAAGGAAAATTTTTGTAAAATACCACCATTTTCACTTTTAAGTATCTTTTCACCCCCCTTTCTAGAAGTAGATAAAATAAGGTATAGTTTTAATTTTTCAATACTTCTTAAAAAGGAATAGGTCATAAGAATGTTCCATATCGCTAACCAGTATTCCTAATAATTTTCGTTGACCTTATAATATTCGTTTGAGTGGATTTACCTTAATTTACTTAACTATTCTCTTATTATTGCTTTAAATTCATTCTGACATTTCATTATTATAGGCAATATCTCATAAACATTATTCCCCCTTTGAATGATTGCCTTAGAATATGTTCTCAGAAATAATATTTTAAGGTCAAATATTATGAATATTTTAATGAATATTGATGTTTGCAAATTACTTTCCACAAGAATTTTTAGTAGCTCATATTGCCAACCACTATGTATGAGCAAGTTCATTCATTTAGTCATTCTGCAAATATTTAATGAGTACCTATTCTATGCCGGCATTATCTCTGCTGTTGGAGAGTTTAATGTCAAATGAGGAAGACACAGAGATTGACTACAACTAGGGGGATGGGGAAGGTCCCCCAGAAGACCAGGTCTATTCAGCAGATGAGCTGTGAAATGTGTTGTGGTCTGTTTCAAGAGATGTGAAAGTCCGCTGGTGCTTTTTGAGCAGTGGTTGACATGAATCGGTGGTGCTTTAGAAAGATTAATTTGGCCATCAGTGGTAGGAGAGATTGGTTGGTTGGGAGAGAAAGAACTGTGTGAAAATTTGGGGTGAAAAGCAGTGAGGGTTTCCAAACCAGGAAAGAACTAGAGAAAAGACAGTGAGGGAGAGAGGTAAGTGACTATAACACTATTTACCAAGTTAGGAGATAACGTATTATGAGCATAAAATGTCATAGCACAAACACAAAGTATAATCAGACCATTAGGATGCAATTCCACACTGCAGATGGCTGATTGACTTTAGGGTCTAATTGTGACACTCGTCTGCCCTGTTCGATGCCAGATACAACCTGATGGTTAGATAATCATGTGGCTCAATTAGTGTGGCTGTGGGAACCTTAATGTCTATATTCCTGATTTCCTGCATATTTAAAAATATGCCCTGAATGATACTTGAAAGTAGCTTTTTTGCATCCCATGTATATTGTGATTTTCCCAGGATGCTGCTTGCCTTACACTGAAATGGATGCTGACTGTCTGATATACTTGCTTTTGCAACACCATTACAATTTATTGCTGAAAATGAACACAAGTAGCATCAAAATGCTCCTCGACACATTTTACCAGCTCTCTTCATAAAGCAAGGAGGCCATAAATCAGGCAGATGTTAAACATCCCAGTTGAAGCTGTATCCCCAAGTCTGAGCCCAGAGTCTCTGGGCTGGCACTGACGTGTGGTTGGGAACTGTTTATGCTTAGCTTCTTGCCAGAGCATATGGGACAGCACAAAGCAAGAATTACAGACTCGGGATCCCGAAATCCCACAAAATTAATGAACTGTAAAATTTTTACAGAGAGATGGGAAATGGAAGAAGCGTAACTTAGGAAAATGGCTTGGTCTAGCAATCCTTAAGCTACTGTCTGCTCTGCTTCTTTTTATGGGCAGCGAGTGTTGAGGTCAACCTTCAGGCAAAGGCCGTCGCAGCACCTGTGCGTCTCTGTGGGGATTGCATGTGTCTGTGCTTGAAGCTTTCCAATCAACACAACGAGATTTTGGATGTTCGGGAGACTTCAGCCTGACTTTAATAAGTTAATGTCTTGTAAAACCAGGAGCTAGTCTTGAAAAACTGAAATCTATACAAGAGAAACTTAGCTGTCTATATTTTCCTCTATTCCTGTTGGTTACCTGTTAATTTCTCTGATCTCTTCGTTACCTATCTTCATATAATTTATGATTTCCCTGCCCTCCTCAGTGTTTTCTTTCTAATCTCTAAAGCCAACACTTATTTTCTCTCTTCTGTGTCTCTTGGAACCTTGTAAACTCCGTCAAAAGTCTTCTGGGACAATACAGCTGTCATTTGTTGAGGACTTACAATGTTGTAGGCATTGTGCTGGTTCTTTACATGTATTATTTCTGTAAGGTTATCACCATCTTTTACCTGAGACAGTGGAAATTCAGGCTGCTTAAATGGTGTCCAAGGTTATAAACTGGTTGTGGCTTTTCTGGTATCAGAATCTATATCTGACTGACTCTAAAACTAATTTTTCTTTCCATGTTGGTTTTCTACTTTCCGTCTAAAACTTAACAAAATAATCTGAACCCAATTTTACCCCCTCAAGAATTTGGAAAGTTTGATGCTCTATCAAACATATTTGCGCATCTGCTCTTCTCATTACAGCTCCTGCCCCCAGGAGTGGTTCGCACCTTGCTGGCCTTCAAACTGCCAGTCTCCTGGACTTAGAGGTTTGGCTGAGGTTTTTCAGAGACTAAGGAAAATCTTATTTGCTCCAGGCTGCAGACTTTGAATAGCTTTGCTGCTGAGTCTGGGGCCCGTCCTAGAGCTGAAAAACATCACTAACCGTGTCCCCATCTGGAAGATAAATCTTACTGTCATCATGCCTGTCACTGACCACATCTCATCTGCCCTGGGCTGTCCCCTGAAGAAGGATTGGCTCTCCAGGTGACTGCTTAGGCCTGAATCACTGCTGCCTACATCACCCAGGCAAATTAGATCAAGCCAAGAGTGAACTCATTGCAAATGTTGAAGAGCGATTTCACCAGATAAAATACACAGTGTGTCACAGCTGATCCAGCACTCACCAAAACAGCCTCTCTGGGAGTGGTCTTGTCGCTTATTAGGAAAAGGAAGGGCTTGGGAGAGGAGCAGGAAGCACTGTGTAGTCACCGTCAAGTCCACTGCCAGGAGAGGTCCTCTAACAAAGCTGCATAAGAGAGAGCTTGCACCTTTCCCTAATGATAACTTTCAAACACATTCAAAAGTGGAGAAAATAGTAAAAGGAAGCTTTGTATACCCATTAGTCAGATTCAACAATTATTGAGGTATTGTACCATGAAAAACTCACATGAATGCCCAAAACCATAGGGATCAAATCACACACAAAAAAATGAAGACATAATCATTAGGTTGATTTGTCTTATACATGGATTATACTTCAGTAAAAGTTCATATTCTTATGTGTGTCTCCTTCCCCTTGTTGCAATACTGTTAAAAGTAGTTCCCCAATCATCTGTTATTGCTCCATAAATTTTCGTATAAAATCAAGCATATATTTGTGTATTAAGAAAGAAGATTTTGTTACATTTGCTTCATTTATTCCCAAAAACCCACTTTTTGGGGTTGGGAGTAGGATGTCAGCTTACAGGCCTCGTGTGTGCCAGAGAAGAGAAGTAACAAAAGTCAAACTCCAGCTCCCTGTTGCCTTTTCTCAACAATAGATACCCGTCCATTTGTTTACAGATGTTCACTGAGTGCCTTCCATATGCTGGGCATAGGCAACGAAAATGATAGAAAAGAAAAAGGCAGCATGGCGTTGGAAAGAGTATTGGCTCTTCCACATTCTAGGTGCTCAACAAATGGTTATAAACAAGTCATAACAATGAATATTCATACTATACTATCAAGATAAGCTCCTGCCCTTAAGAAGCTTTAACCTCGTTGGGAGAGATAGTCATTCAAAATAATAGATGCAGCAAGGTTATAAATACTGGAATGGAATTGTCTATGGGGCGCAGTGGAGAAAATACAGAGGGAAGTCATCGTGTCTAGGATGGGTGATAATTGAACTGATGTAATACGGACACAGTAGGTCCCCTCCAGGTGGGGGCTTGGGCTGCAGATGATGGTGACAGAATGGCAATCCAGTGGAGGGAAGAACCTGAGACTTACGGCGGGTTGATGGCACTTCAGATAGGCACCGCGACTGAACTGGTGAGTAGACAGGAGGCCGGGTCATAAACAATCTTCTAGGGCTTTGAACTTTACCCTGAAAACAGTGGGGAGCCAGAGAAGGATTTCAAAGAAAGGAGTCACAGGACTATATCTGGGAATGTGAGTGATGTGGGTATCCACAGTGCCTAGAAGAGCAGAACCTAGTAATTGTTGGAAAACATCGTTAAATAAATATTCTATCTCAATAAAGTTCTTCAGGCACCTGTTTCAAAAGCTGAACTATAATGGTAACCAGAACCATAAGGATGATGCATCACCATAGTGTGATCAGGTGCTTTCTGACCAACCTGGCCTGTAACCAGAGCTCGGGACCTGCTCCCCTGCTGAATTCCTCATGTCCCTGAAGTCTGTCACGACGTGCTTCCCCAGACACCGAGGCTGGACCCTCAGGGTCAGCCTCGACCTCTCCCTCTTCCTCAGAGTCCTTCTGACCCCTGCCCCATCAGAGATCTAGCTAATCACCAATTCTATTGATTTTATCATCTGAATGTTCCCCATATCTAGTCCCTTTCTCTGTTCCCACCTGTGACTGTCTTAGCACAGGTCCTTGTCATCTCTCACCTGGACTAACACTTACTAACTAGTTTCCCTGCCTCCAGGTTTCTAAGCCTCCCCTCATCTACGCTGCTGGATCAAATCCCTGGACTCCTTTGAAATTCTTCCCTGGCTGCCCACTGTTTACAGGATACAGCTCAGAGGCGTAGAAGGCTGCTGATGACAAGGCCTCCTGTCTAACCACCAGTCAGCCATGCTGCCTATTTGGAGTGCCGTCAACTCTCCATAGTCCACACCTCAGTGTGGACCCTAATGTGGATACTCAGGTAACCTCATTAAAGCAGGGGCTCCATGATCCAGTCTCAAAATACCATCATGATAAAAAAAAAGTCTGTCACCTGAAAAGAAATTTCCAAATAACTGTTCCTATTTTAATTGCTATCCTCACACATTTTAAGGAGACTCAATCCTGAGAAACATTTCTCTTTCTACAACCCTTTCTCTTCCATCCATTTTTCCAGAATACTGCAACTACCCCCACCTCTCCTCAGAAGCACCCTGTGAGCTCTCCCCGGCCCTGCTCTGCTCCCTCTTGTCCTTCTATTTCTCCCCTCTTCTCCAATTCTGTGCTACAAGAGCCCAGAGGACCAGAAGGCCAGAGGACCAGAAGCCCAGAGGACCAGAAGGCCAGAGCAGGCAGCAATGGATCAGACACGCAAAGCCAGACACCTCTTCAGTGAGCAGAGAGAGAAAACAGGCTGGAAATAGACACAATTACAGTTTGGGTTTCATTACACAAAGATGAACAAGCCATCTGTGATGACGGACACCTCGTTCCCCAGCGATGTGTATCACATAATCATTTCATGTTTATTTTTATTGTAGGCAACTTTCTTCTTGTGGATGGCAGTGCCAACTTTATAAGGGCCAGGAAAGCCTGCTTCCTGGAAGAGGGGTTGTGGGCAGCTTGTATTAGGGGAACAGCCTCTGCCCGGAAGCTGGGACGTCTGTTCTCTGAATTCACTCCTCGGGCTGCTCTGGGCTGCTATCGCCTGCGGTGTATTAGGGCAGTGTTTTGGGATCGGCTCTCAAGAGGGTAAAGAGCAGGAAGGCAGCTGGGGCGGAGCCAGCAGACTGCTTAGGCTTCAGGGGTCTTCTTGCTGTGGGTCACATGTCACTGTTCCCTGCCCTGCCAGCCCTGCATGCGCAGCCCTTCAGCAGTGCCAGTTTCTAACTCTGCCTGGCCCTTGCCCAGCCCCTTGCTCCAGAAGCTCCAGTGGCTTCCAGTGTTTATAGCATCTTGGTTTGCTTGTCTGCTTTTCTGCCTTCAACCCCACTGCTGCTGCTGTCTCTGCGTTGGCCCTGCTTCCTCGGGACCTGCTGCCCCTGCTTCTCGCCTGACTTCTTAGGACTCCAGAGGATTTAGCAGCAGGAGGTGGTGAGCCAGTAAAGGACATGCTGAGGGAAGGGGCGACACTGACAAAGTTGGGCTGAAGAGAAGGTAACTTAGGAGAAACTGTATAGTGTGGGTTTTGACCTTGGTGGCACATTGGAGTTACCTAGAGAGTTAAAAAAACCCAAAAAACCTTAGGCCTCAAACCAATTAAATTGAAATCTGTGGGGTGGGGGCTATGGTGGCCCCCACTGATCCTTCCCCTGGGTATTCCTGCCCTCTTATAATTCCCTCCCATTGAGTGTGGGCAGGACTTTGTGACTTGCTTCTAATGAATAGAATGAAGTGAAGATGTGTGACTTGGAGAGGAGGTCATAAAAGGCGCTGTGGCATTGCTTTCTGGCTCCCTCAGATCACTTGCTTTCGGAAAAGCCAAACGTCATGTCATGAGCAGCCCCATGGAAAGGCCCAGGGGGTGAGGAGCTCTGGCCAACAGCCATGTGCACGAGCTGGGAAGTATATCCTCCCACCCCAGGCGAGCCTCGGGTCACCGCAGCCCCAGCTGACACCTCCATTGCAGCGTCTTGAGAAACTCTAACTCAGAGCTACCTGGCTGAGCTGCTTCCAGATTCCTGACCCACAGAAACTGAGATAATAAATGTAGGTTTTCTAAGCCACTAGGCTGTGGAGTGATTGATTACACAGCAAACGATAACTAACACAGTGCTCAAGCATCTGTATTTTTCACAAGTTTCCCGGGTAGTCTAAAGAGTCGGCACTGGTATCAAGGACTGAATGAGAGGAGTTGCCTGGAGCTGTGGAAGGGAATGGATACCGCCTCAGTAACTGTGCCACACGCTCACTTCTGGCATCTTGCTGACTTCAGCAGTTCCCTCCAGGAGTTACTGGGAGCGTCCTGCTTTACAGACGAGGAAACTGAGGTTTAGCAAAATAAATTTGCCCCAGCTAGGAGGACTTAAAACCTATGTCTAGCCTTATTCAGAAGCCCGTGTGCCCTCTGCTGTTTCTGACGCACCCCCTCCTGAAGCCCCAGGAGAAAGCTTAGACCAAAGAGAGGTCTGGTGCCTCTAATTGCCTGTCTGTCAGTTGTTTGTACCTGGATTTGCTTTCTGCTCCAGCAGCTGCTAAGTGCTGATTACATGCTCACCAGGGACGTCTCTTGCCCATCTAGCCCTCAGTGAAGGTTTGCTGGGGAGGCTGAGGCAAGAGTGGTTTTGGAGAAAAGAGGTTGGGCTGGGCTGTGCAGCCCGAGTGGGGCCTCTTCCTTCATCCCTTGGAGATTTGTTTCCTTGGGGTCCTGAGCTTTTCTCTCTGACCATTTTATGCCACCACTTAACCAGGATTATTAAGCCTGAATGTACCGTTTTCCATTTCCCCCCACAATGTACTGAAGCCTAGGGCCTGGGTGTGCCTGGGCTCCAAGTCACTTATCACACGCTGTCTGACTCTGTCCATCTCTAAGCCTGGGAAGAAAATCTGCCTGAAACTAAAGATGGTTCTGGAATGAAGTTTAGACAACAACTAGCCGTAGAAACAGTGAGGAGGCACCTGTCCCCTGGTTGGAACTTTATAGGAGAGTTTTAAAAATCATTGTTATCATACAAGCTGCAGAGTGTTCAGGCTTAAGCTGCAAAGACCATTCCTAAAGGAAACACATTATCATAATTGAATAATCTTTAATTACTGATTCCAAAATGAAAAACAGCAAAACAAAACCCAAACCCAACTCTCAATTTATGTTCAATGAAGATTACATAAAGTTAATATCTTGTGGAAATAGCTCAGTAAATTTAATTACTCAGCAGCGGTGTCCTATAAATCTGGAAGAAAGTAGCTAAGTCCATTAGCTGCTCCAGCCTGGTTCATGTTGTCGTCACTTTCTATGATGGCTTCTGGGGAAGCATCGTTAGCGACCCAAGCTGTTCTGTCAGTGCTCAGGTACACAGAGACGTTCCTTGGGCTTTGAAAGGTAGTGACAGTCACAGGGAGACATCACGTTCCTTCCATGACCATCTGTCACTGTAGGTCAGACCAGGGAATGAAGCAAGGTGCAGCCGTGCGGCCAGGGCTGGAGCTCAATGAGAAGTGGAAATCAATGAGGTGCGGACAGTATGCGCATGAGGTCAAGGCAGCGTTTACTCCCCGCTCCCACTTCGTCTCTGCCCTGCAAGTCTGGATGCCATTTAAAAACACGTGCTTGCAATGGGGGTAACAGTAAGACATTCACAAAGTAAAAATGTTTTTAATATGGAAAAACATAAGTAAGAAAATAAAAATCGCATGTCATCCCTCTTGATGAGCACATGCCTCACTCTTCTTTCCTTTAGTTTCCTCACCATAGGAGCTCTGGGAGGAAAAGCTTCATGCAAAGACATTGCGTTTTAGGAACGGTTTTCAAGACGGACAGCTGCTGACTTTGATGTGAGAGTCATGAAACTCTCTCCTGGTCAGCAGATTGGATTTTGATGGTGATGAAGTTGCCCTACATTCACTGTAGGACCAACAGATACCATTCAGCTTTAAATGTAAGCCACAAATAGAAAAAGGGTCCCCAGAATAAGTTCCTATAGTTCCAGCCTGACTGTAGGGTCCTTCACATCCTACAGGCTCATCCCTTTAATGTTGTCTTAGAAGCTATGGTTTATTAATGTGACAGTTAGACTGGAGCCCAGCAATTGGCCCAGGGTGTTTGGCTTCCATGACCTGCCACCTCCTGTCACTGCCTATTTGAGGTCACCACCTCATCTTGGCCCCTGAAGTGTGGGGAGATGAGTGCTTACTTTGAGGTTGAAAGTGAACAAGCACTCATTTGATTTTGAGAGCTTTGGAATACTCATTGAAATAACCACTATTTTCTTTTCCACTAAGATTTTTTTTAAGTTATGTTTTAAAAAGAAAAATAAAACTATCAGACATGAATGACTGGAGATTTCGTAGTGTCCTGCACATCACGGGGGTCAAGCTGAATCTCATCTTGTTGGTGTTTTACTTAAATACCATCCCATCTGCCAAATGCACATATTATTTAGGTCAGGAACTTTAGATTATGTGATCTGTGTGCTGCTATCCTGCTCTGAATATCATTCCCTGTCTCTCAATAAAGAACACGATTCCAATTATTCCCGGTGGTGTTGATTTCTAATCTCAACAACAATGAAGTGTGCCGGGAAAATGAAGAACGGGAAGAAGAGACACTCAAATCTCGTTCTATGTTTTAACGTTGACTATGCACAACTCACGATGTGTGGTCAACCTTAACATTATTAATTTTTGGCTCCCCTGTCCCTCTCAATTTGTCTCCTGGTCTCAGAAAAAGAATTGGCAAATAATAGATGGTCCTATGGCCATTTTAAGTCCCAACACACAATCTCAATTCAGTAGCTAAAATAAATCCAGTCCATGACGCTAATCAGTGCCTCAGTCTTCTTTCAGAGGTGAGACATCTCCTCATCTTTCCTGGGCTAAAGCCAGTAGTCGGCAGCTGCCCGCCTTTGAGGAAGGGGCTGTGATTGGCTTCTGCTCTTTCTCCCACTCACCTTCTTACAGACAACCAAACTCTCTTTTTGATATCCTGCAAGGGCTGAAGGGGCAGAGAGGAGGGAACAGATATAAGTAAAAGGAAATCTCTGACTTGGCTGGGGGGCTTTTGCCCTTGGTCTGGAAAGTGGTCAAACGCATTCTTTCTCCTGTGATCTGCAGACATGCTCATCGCTGGGGACCTCTCACATGCAAGTCTCGCGCTGTGGGGAATGTCTCCATCCTCTAGGCAAGCTGCTTCCCGTAGCTCACTGGTGGTCCACCACTGGTGTGCTGGAGCTGGCCAATACTGCTTCACAAAAGCTGATTGTGCATATCCATTCCTGACTGCACCTTCAGGGACTTCAGACTAGTAGCTGGAAATTGGCCATGGTGGGAACATTTACACTTAGGAAATTGGCAAAATCAGAGTGTGTTTTGGTTTGTTTCGGAAGAGTTGGTTCTTAAACATTTACTGGTACTCTTCTGGGGCCACCCTTCCCAGACCATGCCGTTGGTGTTCCCTTGTTCTCCCAGGTCATCTTCTTGGGCAGGATTCACCCAGCTCCAGTCTAGCTCTCTCTCCTGTGTCTGCATAGTTTGTCCTACGAAGTTCTGGGAGCATTTCAGGCAGATCCCAAGGTAGCAGTAGCAGCAACTTTCTCCAAAGAATCTCTTCATCACATCCTCTCCTTTCTTCACATTTTGATTCCTTTATATCACCTTTATCTTGCTGAGGGGGCCCAAGAATCATGGAACAATTTCAACTGATCATTCCCTTTGTAAACTCTGCATGTGGGGAGGCTGTCTCAGATTCATTTTGGTATTTGATGTGTCTGAGTCCTGTTTAAATTCCTCCACATCATTCGTTTGTCATTCTGGGCCGAGTTATTATTCTAGGGCTTGCAAAATGCTGGGTAAGCAAGCACAGTGCTATGTCATGAGCACTTAGAATTTCCATGTCCAACATGGTAGCCGCTACCCTCATGTGGCTAAATTTAAATAAATTAAAAGTAAGTAAAATTTAGTTCCTCAGTCGCACCTGGCGACATTTCAAGTGTTCAATAACCACATGTGGCTAGTGGCTTCTTTACTGGACAAAACATTTCCATCATTGCAGAAGTCGTATTGGACAGTGGTGATTTGGATGGACATTGTCTCGAGAAGTTTAAACTGATAGGGATCTAATGTGAAAATGAAAGAGATTTCTAAATCAAAATAAATGCTGGTGTCTATTAAATTAAGATCTTGAAGTTTAGTTTATACAGACTACACAGCATTTCATAAGATGTCATTGTTAAGTCCTAGAGGGATAAGGACTGAGATTGCAGCATCTTGTAGCCTTTGGCTATAGCGTCAGAGAAAATAAACAGATTCCTGGGCAAATGTCATGCACATTTGCGAATTTTGATATGTGTCCTCTCGACTTTGTCACTTGTTTTTAAATCGTTGCTTTGTTTTTGACACTGTCATCCATCAACTTTGGATAATCTGCCTAGAGGTGGGAGTTGGGATGTGGGGCTGAGCAGAGGAAGAAGAGGGGTCTCGGGAGGTGGCCTGTCAGCCGAGGGCTGCTGAAATTTGGTAGTTTCAGTAGAGCTCAGATTTTATGGGCTCCAGGAAAAATGTCCTCCCCACTAGGCTCCAGAAAATTTTCTATGGAAATTTGGGGGATTATTAGAATTGATTTGGGAATCTTGACTTTACACCATCCTGACCAGTTTGTTCTTAAGCCTGGTGAGTCAGTTCTCATACTGCAGGCTGTGGATTTTCTTCAGTCATGAGTAAGGGGAGTTGATATTCGTATTTCAGTGTACCTATATGAACGCATATGTGTTTTGAGCTATGCAAAACTACGTATGATCACCAGTTTTGAGATCTGAGCAATGGGCCATGCCTGGGTAACACCCCAGAGCTATCACCATCAGCATTACTGTGCAGCATTTTGAGGTCCCATAGACAGTGCTTGAGTGAAAGATGACTTTGGTCTTAGAAGTGGCCTTCTGAGTACAACCCATCAAGTCCAGCTCGAGAGGCCTGTGTGCGCTGTGACATATCTTTATAACCTGGAGCAGAGACAGTGAGGCAGTTTTGCTGATGTATGTAGGTTTAATGGTCTTGATATTGTCATCCTGAGTTATGAGGCTTGTCCAAGGCTGATGGTGGTGGAAGGCATGATGGCAGAAGAGGAAGTAGAGGTGGGGAAATGTGAGGAGCCCCAGTGGTAAATCAGGAAGACCACTCCGGACATGGGAGAGCTGGACTTGGCCTGGGAAGGTATCTTTTCTTTGGTACACACAGAAGTCTGTCAAGAAAGATCATTGAACTACTGAGAGCAAGAAGGGAATGGCCAGAGAATCATTTAGAAGTTGATGGGTGAATGAAAGATGGTTGGAATTTTTTTTCTGGCGTGTGAATGTGGAGCGGTCAAGTTGGCTGGATTTCTGGACACCATCCAACAGCAGCACCCACATCTCTTATGTTTATGATTTGGAAGCTCAATACTTTTCTGTCTTTTTTAGGAATATAGGAAGAGAACGTGCTTGCTCTTGGAGAAGATAAAATAAAAATCAGTCATTTCACAACATATACAAATACTGAATCATTGTGTTGTACACCTGAAACTAACATAATGTTATATGTTAATTATATATCAATAAAATTAAATAAAGAAGAAAAATATCAGATTGTATGCCTTCAAGTTTTAAAAATTATTTTTGTCACTTAGTTTTTAGGAGAGAATGTGTGTCACTGTCTGCCTGGAGGGAGCTTTGGGAACACATCTCAGGCAGGTGCCTCTAGGTTCCTGCTCACCCTGGGATCAGACCAGAATTGATGCCTGACTCTACTCATACCACGTAAACACTCGGGGCCTGAGTCAGAAGACCTGATTCTGTTACAAAGTCCTCCTCACCACTGGCCTCTGATGTTTGACCCAACCACCCAGATTCCTTTTGGGGATCTTTCACCTACTCTCTTATCACACTTATTGGGAAAGAGAAAGATTTCTGTTCCATATTTCTATTTTTTGCTGTATTTTTATCTTGCCCCACAGACTCCATCCCTGGATTCTCAGTATCTGAATGTCCGGGTCCAGATCCTCAACCGGAATCTATGCTCCACTGATATCTGTTTCTAAAACTATTAGAAAAGGGACCCTGCATCTGCTGTGGACACAAGCTCAGGCTTGATCTCCTTATGCTGCTGTTTTGGAAACACCAAAGGAAAGAAAACGGCCTTACCTCAAATGTTACTTTAGTCCTTAGTTACAAGTATTTTCATGACACTCACTGTGGGCATTAACTTGTGAAGAATATGGGAATGTACAAGACTCAACTCTATCCTTAAATAGCTTAAACTTTAGTTAAACATACAAAACTGGAGCATATGGAAAATTAAACGATACAAGTATTAATAGTTTCAATATATTAAATGGCTACTGTGTACCAGGTGATTTACATAGATTATTTTAATCTTCAAAATTACCCTACAAAGTATTGTTATCTGTGTTTATCAGCTGAGGCCCCTGAGTCTTAGAGAGGGGAGAGAATTTTCTCTGGTTCACTCAGTTAACAAGTGGGGACACGAGGGCATGTCTTCAAAGTTGAAACTCTTACCTCCGAAATATGTTACCTTTATATTTGTTCACTCTGACAAGGATAGAGATTATTGCTAAGCACAATATTGATACTTAATAAAAAGAGTTATAAGGAATCTTCAAGAAGGAAAGTGCTCTGTGGCCTGGGGTGGTTAGGGAAGACTTTGAGTAGAAGTGGCCAGATTTTGCCTAAGATCTAAAGAATGAGTAGGATGAGTTAGGAAGAGGAAAGAGGGAGCAGGCCACCTGATGAGGGCTCGGCTTGAGCCCCAGCATCCTGGAGTGGACTTGAGGGCTGCCCTTGAAGGTGTAGCTTAGTCTCATCTCCGTTCCAACCGAGAGGCTCCTCAGGGCTGGAGAAGTTCTGGGGAGGGGATAGAGTTATGACTGTAATCCCCATGGTTGGATTACCCCTCAATGCCCAGGTCTGCTCCTGAAGTGTCCTGTTAGGTTATTGTTCTCCATGGCCGTGTTCTTGATGAACACTGGGAGAACGAAGTTTTTGGATGTCAAACCGTGCTGACAGCCCACTTCCCATTGGTATGAATTCTAGGGACTGAGAATTGCCTTAGGGGTTGAATAATTATAGGTTTACAGTTTCTTTGGCTTTATAGTTCCCTTAAAAACATTTTATGCTTTTGGTCTATCTGTATGCTTCTGATCCATTGCCAAATGTCTTAACTCCACAGAACTATTAAGCCTAAGAATTGCTGCCCCGCAGCCAAGGGCCGGTGTTCAGATGTCTCCCAGGTCGTCAACTCAATAGTTTTGTGGCGCTATCTGTAACCCTATCCCATAATGCAGTCTTGCCCACTTTCGTCTTCACAACCACCTCAAGAAGTAGAAACTGTTATTATCTGATTTCACAGATGGGGAAACTGATCCTCACAGGAGTTGAGACGTTAAATAGAGAGGAGCAGAGGTCATCAGGCTTCTCTTTCTTCTCTAGCTTGGACCAGACTTTGTGTGCAAGTTCTCTAGGGCTTCCCCAGGTACATTCCACACAGTCCGTGTCATCCTTTCACAGCAAATCTTTTGTCTGTGAAGCTCCTCTTGTGGCAACCCTCTGCCCTTGCTCTGAGAAGCCACAGAAGGCCAGCCAGTGGGCACCAGGCCACCAACTCACGGATCCTCTGTTTTGGAAGTGGTCAGTAGTATGTGAAGCCTCGCAGAGTGTACCTGGCCCCCTGTGCCTGTCAGAGCCACAGGAAATAAATCCCCTCTCAGCCCAGCAGTAATCAGCTCACGCCTTGAAGCATGAAATTTGATTAGCGCCTTTATCTCACCTGCATCACTTGGACTGTTATTATGGGTCGTAAAATTTACCAAGTCCCACCCCATCCACCCCTCTGTCAGTGTGACCCTGGTGTAGGACTCAGCGACCTCCTGAAAACAAGAGGGGTGCTGGCTGCTTACTAAATGAGGAGCTTTGTTCTTTTTCATTTCTATGAACTTGCATGTACAAATCAAAGTAATGCTGCCGGAAAAGGGAGCTCACTTCTCAGGGAAACCTAAGGGTTACTGAGGCTGTTTTTTCACCTTTTGTATGTCATTTAAACGGGGGTGGGAGATGGTGTAGGTATGTGTAATAGGACATACCTTATTGTATTCGCAGTGCAAATTCTATTCCAAATTATAAAAAGAGCCACATTTATACTGTGGAAATGAGTTGAGGGTCTCTATCTGGAATTAGTAGCCTGTAGTGATTCCCAAACTGATTTGCAAATTAGAATATTCTAGGGAGGTGTTAAAAACACGTATTCTCAGGCCTGTCTCCTACCATTTGCACGCCAACTGTATTTCTGAGAATTCAGCCCAGGAGTCTGTATTGATTGTTGGACTAGGGCTCTGGGATGCACTGATGTAAGGGGAGGCTGGCTGGCTCTGCCCCAAGGGTCAGGTATGGCAGGGCGTGGGTGTCCTGGTCTGAGGACGCCTTTTTAATGAACACAGAGTCACTCAAGCTTGAGTAAAGAGGGTTTATTTTAAGGATTCAACAGGGTATCAAAGCCAGGAGAGAGAATCCTGCGGGGCCATCTAGGGCCAGGGAGTATAAGTGGGAGTGAAGTCAGGATGGAGGTTGCTCTCTTGTTCCCCAAAGGCCAAGGGGCTCCCCCTTCGCTGCTTCTCCCTGCCTGGCTGCTGCACTTGCCTCGCTCTCTGTCTGTGCGGGACCCAACCTGTTCAGGTCAGGCATCCACCGCTCTGACTGGTTGCTGTGTCTCGTGGTCAAATTCTTGAGAGATGAAACGTAATTAGTCAGACTTGTACTAACCTGCCAATAGCCTGGCTTCTCCTGTGTCCCGGGTTCACTCTCAATCAAATTGGCTGGAGCTGAGGGAGCCAGGTCAGTCAGGCTCTGCTGCGGTCAGAATACGCCCCTCCAAATTAAAACATTGAAATCCTACCCTGCAAGGAGATGGTATTAGGAAGTGAGGCTTTGGGGGGTGTTAGGTCATAAGGATGGAGCCCTCATGAATGGGATGAGTGTCCTTGTAAAAGAGGCCCCAGAGAGATCCTTGTTCCTTCCACCATGTGAGGATACAGCAACGAAAAGTCTGCGACCCAGAACGCTCTTGCCTGACCATGCTGGCACCCTGATCTTGAACTTCCAGCCTCCAGAACTGTGAGAAATAAATAGTTTATGGGCCAACCTGCCTGTGGTATTTTGTTATAGCAGACTGAACTGACTGAGACAAGGGCCTGGATCTCCCTTTCCCAGGGCTCTGAAAATCTTCCTCATTAAGACATACGGGACAAGGACAATAACGTGCACATTGCCTGTGTTTATTACCCCACCAAAGACTGACTTAGACCTTTTTAACAAAAATACTTGACTCTTATACAGACCAGAGCAATTACGGTGGCATGACCTGCACAGTCTCTTCCTGTAGTCAGGATGCAGAGGAGGTCAAGTCAAAGTCAGCCCTTTTTATTGCATTATTGTTCATTCATTGATTCTTTAAAAAAGTATTTATTGAGTACATATTGTGTGTTAGGTTCTTTTGGGACCTTGTTTTTTTTTTTGTTTTTGTTTTTGTTTTTTAAGATTGGCACCTGAGCTGACATCTGTTGCCAAACTTCGTTTTTTTTTCTTTTTCCTCTCCCTAAATCCCCCGGTACATAGTTGTAAACTCTAGTTGTGAGTGTCTCTGGTTGTGCTATGTGGGACACAGATTCAGCATGGCCTGATGAACAGTGTCATGCCTGCACCCAGGATCTGAACCCGGTGAAGCAGAGAGGGCGAACTTAACCACTCGGCCACGGGGCTGGCCCCAAGGGACCTTGGTACTGTTTTAAACGTTTGGGATACTTTGGTGAACAAAACAGACAAAGATATTGGCTTTTGAAGAGCTTGCATTTTAGAGCAGAAGTGAGAGGAAGATGGATAATAAACAAGAAACACAATAAATAAGTAAATTATGCAATACGTTAGAAAGTTATTAGTTCCATGAGGGGAAATCTGTCAGGGTAAAGGGGATCAGAATACCAGGCAAGTGGACTGCAACTTTAACTATGGAGGTTAGTGTGGTCTAATTGAGAAGATGACATTTGAGCAAAGATTGAAAGAGTTGTAAACAGGTGGAGGAAGAGCTTTCTAGGCAGAGAGAACAGTCTAAGCAAAGGCCCTAACAAGGGAGAATGCCCATGTCACTGGAATGGGTTAATGAGGACAGAGAGTGGTAGTAGAGGTCATAAGGACACAGCATATGGGGCCTTGTAGCCATTATAAAGACTTTGGCATTTTACTCTGAATAAGATGGAAGCCAAGGCAAGACTGTGAGCAGAGGGATGACATGATTTGACTTATTTTTTCATTATCTTTGGTTTTAAACTTTTTATTATGGAAATTTTAAACAAACAAAAGCACAATAGTACAATGAACCCCCTTGTGCCCATCACCCAGTTTTACAGTAATTGACTCACTGTCAGTCTTTTATATCTATACCCCTATTCAATTCCCCTCATCTCTGAATTCCAGATATAATATCATTTAACCAGTAAACGTTTCAGGTATATAATGTGTTTTTGAAGTATAATGTACAGTAAGTACAGCTTTATGAATATTTTCATATGTTTGCACTCTTATGACCACCATCCAGATCAAGATATAAAATATTTCCAGCACCCCAGATTCCCTTGTCAATTTCCAATCCATAACCACACCACCACCATCTAAGGCAGCCACTCAGACGGTGGCGGATTTCTATCATCACAGATTAATTTTGTCGATTCTTGAATTTCTTATAGAGGAAATCAAACAGTATATAGTCTTTTGTGTTTGGCTATTTTAGCTCATCATTTTGTTTGTGAGATTCATTGTCGTGGCTGTAGCAGAAATTCTTTATTTTTAATTA
The DNA here is from genome assembly GCF_037783145.1 of Equus przewalskii. Taxonomy (NCBI): domain Eukaryota; kingdom Metazoa; phylum Chordata; class Mammalia; order Perissodactyla; family Equidae; genus Equus; species Equus przewalskii. Next base: position 12,213,065 of record NC_091855.1, on the reverse strand, counting down.
ATATATAGTTTTCATTGTGTGGATATTCTACAATTTATCAATTCTCCACTTGACATTTGGGTTGTTTCCATTTTGGGCTGCAATGATCATTCTTGTGCGTGTTTTTCAGTGGACACATGCACTCATTTCCCTCGGATGTTTACCTAGGAGTATTGCACCTAGGAGTGCGATAGCTGAGTCCAGTCAATTCTGACTCCTAGCGACCCCGTGGACCGTAGAAATCTTTTCCCTGCCTGGTCTTGTTTTTGTGCCGTCCTCTCAACTGCTGGAGCTGTATCAGACAGTGCTCTGCTGCTATTCATAGGGTTTTAGCTTTGGTAGATGTGTCCAATATGGTTAAACTGATTTCACGTCCTCTCGTAGTGTATGATAGTTCCGCTTGCTCCGCATCCTCACCAAAACATAGTATCATCAGTTTTTAAATCTTAACCATTCTGACAGGCATGGGAATTTGTACTTTCCTAATGAGTAATATTATTAGGCACTCTTTCATATGCTTACTGGCCATTTGAATTAATCTTTTACAAAATGCTTGTTTGAGCATTTTGCTCATTTTAAAAATGGTTTGTTTTCTTGTAGTCTTGTAGGAGTTCTTTACGTATTTTGGAAACAAGATCTTTGTCAGATATTTGTATAGTCAATATCTCCTTCCAGTTTATAGCCTGCCTACTCACTTTTTTAATGATGTGATTTGATGAAGACATTCTTAATTTTACTGAAATCCAATTTATCATGTTTTTCTTTTTAAGCTTACCATCTGGCTTTTATATTTAGGTATATGATTTACCTTGAATTAATTTAATAATAAAGAGTTCATTTTTTTTCATAGGATACCTGGTTGCTTCAGGATCATTTTTTGGAAAAACTATTCCTTCTCCACTGAATCACAGTGCGTTTTGCTTTGTTTTGTTTTGTTTTTTGCTAAATCAAATAATCACGTGTGTGTAGGTCTCTTCTGTTCTCTGTATTCTTCTCCATTGATCTATTTGCCTATATTTACACCCAGACAACACTGCCCCAATTACTATAGTTTTAGGGTAAGTCTTGAAATCTGGTACTGTGAAGTCCTCCAACTTGGTTACTCTTCTCCAACATTTTCTTGGTTGTTCTAGGTTCTTTGTATTTTCATAAATTTTAGAATCACCTTGACAATTTCCAGAACATGATCTTGCCATGATTTTGACTGGAAATGAACTGAACTTATAGATAAATTTGGCAAAAATTGGCATCTGAACAATATTGAGTCTTCCATTCAATGTACATGTAATATTTCTCTGTCTATTTAGATCTCCTTTGATTTCTCTCAGCAGGATTTTGTGCTTTTTCCTGTGGAGGTCTTGCACATATCTTGTTAGACTTTTATTAGGTAGTTGATCATTTTTGAAAGTATTGTATCATTTTTTCGTTTACATAGAAATACAATTAAAATTTTTGTATATTCACTTTTTATCCAGCAACCTTGTTCAATTCTCTTATTAATTTTAATAGTTTGTTAGACTCTTTTGAAATTTCAACACGTACTATTATATCATCAGTGAATGAAAGAGTTTTACTTATTCCTTTCCCATCTTTAAACTTTGTATGTCTTATTCTTACCTCACTGCACTGGCTAGGACCTCCAGTACCACGTTGAAAAGTAGTGGTGACGGTGAACATCCTTGTTTCCAACCTTAGGGGAGAAAGATTTCTACATTTCACCACTGAGTATGATGTTAGCTGCAGTTTTTTTGTTTGTTTCTTTGCTTTATAGATACTCTTTGTCTTGTAAATGTTTTAAGGAAGTTCCTTTCTATTCCTAGTTTAGTGAGACTTTTTTAAAGCGAAGAATTGGTTTTGAATTTTGTCTAATGATTTTTCAGCATCTATTGAAAAGATGATGTGATTTTTCTCATTATTCTGTTAAAATGATGAATTACGTTCATGGATTTTCAAATATTAAAACGTTTTCTCACTTTTGAAAAAGGATTATTCTGGCTATTATGTTGAAAATAGACTGGAGAGGCCACAGGCAGAAGCAGGGAGAGCTGTTAGGGGTTGTTACAGTCAGCCAAGAGAGACGATGGCCGTCCAGACCAGTGTGGGCGCAATGGAGGTAGTAGGGAATCATCAAATTCTAGAAATATTTTGAAATATAGGATTTTCAGACATACTGTACATGGAGAGTGTGAGAAAAACACAAGTCAATAATGAGCTCAAAATTTTTGGCTTGAACAACTGGAAAGATTGGGTTTCTATCAACCAAGATAGGAAAGAATGCACATGAAACAGGCTGGGGGCAGATCAGGAGTTAAGTTTGGATATGTTAAGCGAAAATGTAGAGATGTACAGTAGGCAGTTGGACGTGTGGGTCTTGAGTTAAGGAAAAGGTCTGCGCTGAAGATATAAATCTGAGAGTCATCAGGGAATAGATGGGGTTTAAAAAGATGAGATTGGATCAGATCATCAAGGGAATGAGTGAGTGTAGACAGAGAAAAGATTGTCTCCAACGTTAGAAGGTTGAGGAGAAAAGAAAGAACAGCAAAGGAAGTTAAAAGTGGAACTACCGAGGTAGGAAGAGAAACAGTGCACTTTCCAGGAAGCCAGGGGTCAGAGAATCTGGAGGAAGGTGTGACGAGTCAAGCCCGATGATGCTGGTAGATCAAGTTAGATGAGAACTAAAAAGCATTAGACTTAGGAATGTGTAGGTAACTGGTAATCTTAATAAGGCCAATTTGGGAAGAAAGAACCTGATTGGAGTGTTTCAGAGAGAATGGGAGGAAAGTGCTTCGCTTAGTATGCAAAGCACTTTTGAAGAGTTTGATACAAAAGAGAGCAAAGAAATGGGCCAGAGCTAGTAGGGAGAGTAGAGTTCAAAGAATGTTTGTTTTAAAGATGGGAGAAATAATAGCATGCTTGTATGCTCATGGTAAAGACCCAATACGAAAAGAAAAACTGTGATATAAGAGAAGGAAGAGAATTGCTGGAGCAAGATCCTCTGTTAAGTGAAAGGGTAGGGATCTAGTGTGCAAGTAGACAGGGAAAAGAAATCAACCAAGCCAGGAGAAATCAGTGCCTTTGAGACGGAAAATACTTGTGGTGGACAAGATTGGTAAGCATGAATTATCGTCTATCTCTGGCTTTGTCAGCTTGAGAATAAAGATGTAGTCTCAATAAGATCCAAATCTTCATGGCTCTGAACCCCTGTGCTTGCTGCTGGAATCTCAGCCTTTTCTAGATTTATTTTCCCCGAATAAGTTTAGAAACCCAGAGGTGCTTTTTATATTTATACACACAAGTCCTGTTTATTATTAGCTAGCATGGCTGGATGAACTTAAATATCACACGTTGAACTCTGACAGTTCTACAGGACTCAAGGCCAAAGATCCTGTGTTCCTGCTCTAAAGAAGTATTTCTTCTTAGTTATGGAAATGCCCCAGAGCAGGGTTGCTTATGCAACCTTTCTCACAAGGCATGCACGTGATTCAGGACAGATTCTAGTGTCAGTTGGGCACATCACCAAGTACCAATAACCCCTTCTGACATTAGGTCCTATCGCTTCAGTTGGCTCATCATAGCTCAAGTCTTCATCCCTTATGATGAGTTAGCTCTCAGCACCCCCATCATGGCCTCCTTTAAGCTGGCTTTTACTTATCTCTCTGCTCCCCACCAAATGGCAAAGAAGTGGCAGGGGACAGAGGAAGACTTATGTCTCCAGGCACCAGCCTATGTAGGCACCAGAAACTCACTAACTGCAAACTTCAGTGCTGTGGCAACAGAGTGTAAGGAGGGAGGCACTCTCCCGGAACATCTTATAACCTCTTCTTGCCACTGTCCCAAGCCCCATTATCTACTAAGTCCGCCAGCTGTGTTGTTTATAACTGAACCCCGGGATGTGAGACTTCACCCCAGTGACTTCTCCTTTATGTAAATCATGAGATACAAATGGATATATTGGAGCTGATGGCATATCTAACTTCCCCAGCTCTAACTCAGTCAGTACGTATGGGGTCAAAACAATGAATGCTTGATAAGGGTGCCACAGTGTGAGGCTAAGATGGCTCTAACAATATTTTGACAAGGCCATCTGGACCACTTAAGTCTCTTTCCTTCCAGGACGCTGCTTTCGTAGGCACTGCCAAAGGTTGCCTTTATGGCTTTTGTCTAAGTCTCATGGCTGACCAGCACCCATTTGGATAGACATATTTTTCTTTTACTCAGGTTAATGAAATCAAGGGTGTGATGGAAAATTTTGCTGGCCAAGGTGCCAGAATTTTAGAAAGGATTTAACTTCATGAAGTCTAGAACTTTTATGTTAAGAACCCAAATGGAAATGTTTTATTGGACAGAAATTGATGAGGTTTGTAAAAATCACCAGGAGAGGGGACTCAGAATTCCTTGACACCCGTTGTCTGTCTCCAGGATGATTCATGAATCTATTAGTGGAACTAATTGATTTGCTGTAAATGAAGTTACAAATCTGCCTTCTCTGGCCCCCAAGCATATACATATATTGTAATGGAAATCACAGGTTTGAAAAACTGTGACACTGTTGTTAATTGTCAAGAATGACTACGAGCAAGATTCCTATGGATCTGGCCTTGTGAGTGACATGTCTTCCGCTCCATGCCTGTGTATTGGCCCTATTGGTTCGTTAAGTTGGTCTCACCTGGTTGACTCCTGGAAAGGCTGGCTTCAGAGAACTGCTCTATTCTCCGCTCCCTGTAGGGGCTGTGAGGAAAGCTGGGCTCCACGAAGCTGCAGACTGGCTTGTCCATTTTTGTTGCTTCCTTTGGTCAGGAATCTCCCTCATTTGTATTCTGTGTCTATATTCTACGGCTCAACCTAGATGATATCTCTACAACAAAGGGATTATTGGTCCCCGTGATAGCCATTTACCTAGCATTCCCCAGATGAGGGATTCACACAGGAGAGCAGAGTGTCTTCCTCTGACATCCACATCCCTAGGAGAGATGGTCTGAGCACTGCGTACAACCTCCTACTGTCCACGCCATCATTTCCAAATATACCTCCATTTGCATGGTATGGCAGCAAAAGGTTCTGGATTAAAACCAATGTGGATTCAAATTCTAGTTTTGCTACTTACCCAGTGACATTAGGAAAATTACTTTATTCTTTATGAGCTTCAATGTCTTCATCAGTAAAAATGGAATAATAACACCTTCCTCACAGTCTTGAATGAACCCGAGCAGAAGCTGGCACATGGTACAGACTCAATAAATGTTCATTTCCTGTCCTCTGAGAGATTTTAAAGGCTGAGTTAGAGTCCACGTGAAATTCCAATGCCAGATAACCACACAGGACAATATACCCAGATAGGATCTTGCAACTCAATTTTTATCTTTCTTGGGTGTCATGAACACAAAGGGCTGATTAGTCCAGTCCTGGCCATGGGAATGGAAAGCACACTTGCTAATCGTAGGGATGTGAGGTAGGGGCTGCCCTGATCCATCCCTATGTCTCTAGAGGGCACAGTTTGGTGTCTAGCATGGAGGGGTCTTTGGTGAATATTTATGAATTTAGTTCAGAATCATCTGGGTTTGAAATCTTAGACTCTAATGCAACAACGTTTTGATCCAAATTTACTAGTCCACGCAGAGGCACAATCACACTGGGTTGATAGTCCTCTGGGTGTTTAAAATGATACTTCTTTACATGGGAATGGTGGTTTACAGTTAAAGACGGTTCACAAACACAACTCAGTTAATCCTTACCACACCCCTGAGAGGTACAATCACCACAGTAACCCGATTCTACCAACTAGGAAAGGTAGCCCTGGCGAGGTGAAGGGCTAGGACCAGGGTCTCCTGCCCAGAGCAGTGAAATGAGGCCTTGTCCCAGGTTTAATGGAGAGAAGCCATAAAAAAGCTGTGTTCTTTTATTCTTTCCTTTATGTTGCAGTGAGCTCCGATTGGGTTTTGTTCCTGAAATCCTGATGTACTGGAAGTTCTCAACTGGGGTGAATTTGCCCCCAGAGGAAATTTAGCAATACCCAAAGATGTTTGTGGCTGTCACAACTGCACGGTGAAGTGTTCCTGGCATCTAGTAGGTAGAGGTCAGGTATGCAATTAAACATTCTACAATGCACAGGACAGACCCTCACAACAAAGAATTATCTAGTCAAAATGTCAATAGTGCCAAACTGGAGAAACACTGCAATAGACCCAAATATCACTGTCAAAGATGACCAAGAAATGTCTCCCAAGTTCTCTGAGTTCCTTTGATGTGAGTTCTAAGCATTATAAGCATGTACTCAGCTGCTGAGAAGACCAGAATGCTCCTCTTGGCAGAGTGTCATTTGCTTCTGTCATAGCCTTGGGAAACTTCTGGCTTTTATGTTTTGTCTTCCTTTTCTGTTCACGAACTCTTGTAGGGACAAAAATTAGGACTTTAATTATTTTTGTATCTCCCCACAACATTGGACACATGGCTCCATACTCCATAGGGACCCAGTACTTATGGGTCTTTGAATAATCAAAACATCTCATTATTATTATTATTATTAATGATAATCATAAAAGTAAGAATTTATTGAGCATTTACTATGTGTTAAGCAATATTTCAAGCATTTCATATTTATTATCTTGTTCTAATGCCTCAACTACCCTATGAGATGTGTGCCATGGCCACTCTTATTTTACAGATGTGGAAACTGAGGCATCAGGAGGCTAAAAGCTTGTGCACAGTCAGAATTAGGCAGTGGTGCCATTGAGATTCACAGCCAGGCCGTCTAGCTCTGGAGTCTGGGTGTGTTGCCATTTAGTCATGTGATTTCACATGCTCGGACAGCCTTCAAGGCTGTTGTCAGCTTGAAAACCCTGTAGAGAAAGGACCCAGCCTCAGTGACCTCCTTTCTGGTGTGTTTTAGGGTTTTCTGCAGGAGGAGACTGAAGCAGGAAGGGATAAAGAACTCCTATGGAAAGAAACTGAAGTGAAATCAGCAAAGTCAAGATCTTTGTTGGAAGGAAGAAAAAACTTGGGAAATGAGATGGCAACACATAAACTCTTCCCTGGATGTCCTCTTTTCTCCACTCTTCTCCAGGGAAAAAAGGCAAAGGAGAAAGCAACAAAACCCCAGGCCAAGTGCCCAGGTGGCAAGTCTTCCGGCTGCATCCACTCATGTCCTGGAAGATGAGGGGGCTGGCACCTGTGGCCTGTGTGGTCAGTCTTCTGGACATGAGCGCTGCAGTGGCTGTTATGTATTCCAGCAGAACTCTCCACACTGCTTCTTGTGCAGAGTGTTGCTTAATGATTTTTGCTTCTTGCTATTCATTAGAGCTTCTTCACACTGAATACACTGTTAGGTTTTGTAGGACTCAGCAGCTTGGAGGATGCGCTCACGCTGGAGGGACCAGAGACTTGGGAGGCATTGAAGAAAGGCCTACAAGAGCCATTGTGGACGCTTGTCTCATTTATTCATTCATTCACTTGTTTCCTTATTCATTCATACATTCCTTTGCCAAACATGCATTGAGTCCTGTATGCCTGGACCTGTGTAGTCCCCAAGAAAACAAAGATAAAAAAGGCATTGAGGGGCCAGCCTGGTGGTGCAGTGGTTAAGTGCACATTTCTGCTTCGGTGGCTCTGGGTTCGCCGGTTCGGATCCCGGATGTGGACATGGCACTGCTTGGCAAGCCATGCTGTGGTAGGCGTCCCACACATAAAGTAGAGGAAGATGGGCATGGATGTTAGCTCAGGGCCAGTCTTCCTCAGCAAAAAGAGGAGGATTGGCAGCAGATGTTAGCTCAGGGTTAGTCTTCCTCAAAAAAAAAAAAAACAAAAGGCACTGACAGGAAACATGAGCATGCCAGGGGACAGTTGCCGTACAAGAACGTGATTGCTCTAATGGAGGCCATAGAGTGGAGAGATTTTGAGCACAGGCACAGGCTTCAAACCTTGAGGCTGTCACTAACTAGCTGAGTGACCTTGGACGAGTTATTTAATCAGTGTGTACCTCGGTTTCCTCATTACACAACAAGAATAGTAATAATAGTACTCGCCTCATAGAGTTGTGATGATTTAAATTGTAAAGTGCTTAAGTGACACCTGGCACATTGCAGTGCTCAATAGAGGTTAGTTATCATTGACTGACCGTTGAATGTTTATTAGACAGAGGTTAAGTATTATCATATATTGAGTATATGAGTGAAAACACGGGTGAAGGAGAACCTAAGACTGTCCAGGGGTCAGAGGATGTTTCAGAAAAGGTGGCCTGCGGGCCGAGACTTGAAGAGTGAGCAGTAGATTGGCAGGAAGACCTGCGGGGTGAGGGCGTCCAGGCAGAAGAGGCAACGCATGTGCGAGCAAAGAGGCCTGAGAGAGCTGGCCCATCATATTTGGGGAACCATCTGTCCGTGGTGTGGAATGTCTTGGTCACAGAGTATGGTGGACGAGAGGCCAGAGAGGAGACAGGACAGGTAAGCGGGGACCAGTCCTATACGAGGAATTTAGGATGTCTCCTGTGGGGGATTTAAAGTCATTGAATGATTCTGATCGGGGTGAGATGTGACGCTATTTTCACATCCCCCTGGCAGCAGTGGGAGGATAGATGGAAGGACAGAAATGGAAGCAGAAAGACCAGCCCGAAGGCTACAAGGCACTGGCCAGAAGCAATGAGTGCACTAACGCTCTGGCAAAGGCGGGCAGAGAGGCAACCTACGCGAGGCATTTGAGGAGGCAGAACTGGTAAGAACTAGTGCTGATCAGATGTGAGGGCCGAGAGAAGAGGAACCTTGGACAACTCCCAACAACGAGGTAGATGGGGGTGGTACCCATCCTGAGACGGGGACCTTGGAGGAGGAGCAGGTTTTGTGTGAGGAGATGAGTGAGGTGGGTGTTAAGGTGAAGATGTCCAGCGGGGAGTTGAATCCATTGGCAAAGTCAGGATTGCTCAGGGGATAGTCGGGGAAGGAGATGCAAAGACTGAGCTCCTGGGGACACATTTCAAAAGCAAGAACATGGCCCCCAATGTCAATACCACAGAGAAGTAAAGTCATATGGGGCCCGAAAGCTTCCCATGAGGTGTGTCAGCAGGTGGTGTTTACAAGCTTGGCGACAGATGTGTAGGGGAAGAGAGCAGCGTCCGGGCTGCAGTGAGGGGCCAGGAGAAGACAGGACAAGAATACTTTTTAGAAGCCTGATTGTAAGGAGAAATTACTGTTTTTTGACACATATTTTTAAAAGATATCTGTAAATCCAAGGTGCCCAACAGGGAAATCTCTGGAAAAGCTTGCTGTGATAAAGAGCGGAATACTAACAAGTAAGAAATTCTTGAGTAGACAGTTTAGAAAATGAACCTATATTTAGTTAGGGCAAATTTTTACAGGAAAAGAATATTTGAGAAGCCCTTATTTTTACTGAGGTAAGACTGGTTTATAACGTTATATAAATTTCAGATGTACATCATGATATTTCGATTTCGGTGTAGACTGCATCATGTTCACCACCCAAAGACTAATTACCGTCCATCACCAAACACATGTGCCCTCTCACCCCTTTCGCCCCTCTCCCTCCCTCCTTCCTTCCCCTCTGGTAACCACCAATCTAATCTCTGTGTCTATGTGTTTGGTGGTTGTTGCTTTTATCTTCTACTTCTGAGTGAAATTATGTGGTATTTGACTTTCTCCGTCTGACTTATTTCACTTAACATTGGCTCTTTACATGATTTGTAAGCTCTAACCACTAGCAGGCTCTACTACAAGACTTACAACTTCTAGGAATTTATCTGCATATTGGATTCCCTTGGAATATAGTTCATGACTCATTGTAGGCTAAACTTCTAATGCGTGTAGTTTATGGACCTCTGGTAGCGAAATCCCCAAATTTCAAACACGTAACCCTGGTAGTATCAGATCCTCACAAATTTTATATGTTGTTCTGAGATTCACAGATTCACATAACTTCCCATAGCTCATGAGAATAAGGCTCATATGTTGCATAGCACATTCACAGTTCTCTTTCAATCCTATATTCTTTTCTTTCTTTCTTTCCTTCCTTCCTTCCTTCCTTCATCCCTTTTTTTTTTGCTGAGGAAGACTGGCCCTGAGATAACATCCATGCCCATCTTCCTCTACTTTATATGTGGGACACCTGCCACAGCATGGCCTGACAAGAAGTGTGTAGGTCTACACCCGGGATCCAAACTGGTAAACCCAGGGTTGCCGAAGCAGAATGTGCAAATCTAACCACTGTGCCACTGGGCCAGCCCCAATCCTATATTCTTATAAAATTCCAAAAGCAACACTTTCTTTAGACCCAGAGCATGTATTAATTTTTCTGACTGGAGTTAGGTGAAATCACTTTCTAAAAGTGGTGGCAGAATATCAGAGAGACAAATAGAGAAATCTCATAGTTGAAAGCAATTTACATTTGATTCCAACACCAAATTCTGATACCAACAATGGCAATCATTTTTCACTGAAGTGGCCAGAGAAGTCTCCGTGAGGAAGGTTGTTTCTGAGGTAAAATTTGAAGAACGTCTGGAATTTTGATGAAAGAAAGAACCACTCAGGTGAAGGAAATGTCACAAGTAAGATGTAAAAAAACTCATTGAAGGACAGTAATTCAATGCATAGTGTTTTGAAGGAAGTATTTATGGAGAAAAGTAGTGGAGATAAGACTAGAAAGGGGTGACTAAGATCAGAGTTTTGGCAACAAGGATTAGGACTTTGGGACGTCAGGGAGCCAGAATCATGTCATTACTTTAGGAATAAGTTTCCTTAAGACTGTTTTTGCGAGTCTCAGTCAAATTATGAACTCTAAGCTCCCACAGTCTGATGGAGCAGAAGTGAAAAGCAGCGTCCAAAAAGGTAGTTAAATCCTGGTTGGCAGGTGATGGGAAGAAGGGAAGACTGGGGAGCTACAGTCTGTGCTGGGCTCAGTGTGCTCAGTGGAGGCGGGGCGTTAAGGGGAGGAACCAGCCACGTAGATGCAGTCACGCTGGGCTGCATGAGGCAGGTGTTCAATTGGATTGGTTGGGGTGGGGTGGTGACAGTGCGGCTTTCACCCTGAGCCCTTCCTGACTCGTCTATGGTTTCACAGTGTTGGCCAAACTCTCCTCCACTTGCCCTGAATGTCCCTGGAAGAAGGGAACTGTCTTGCTCGAATTCATCACTTCTGACTTGAACTTGGCTCCTTCCCTGGAAGCAGAGATTTCTCTGTGTGGGATGCTCACTGGGAGATTTTGGAGCATTCTCTGAGTATCTCTTCATTCTTCTGTCTCTCTGTGTATATGAATATAGATAAATCCTCTTTTCCACTTTTATGGGACCAGGAGAAACTGTTAAGAGGAAAGTATAAGTTGAGGAAAACCAGTGCATTGAATTTTGAGGTAGGTATCTATTGTTTTGTCTGCCTGGTTTCCCTTCTAACCTTTTTCTGGTACTCCCTTTCCTTAGGGAAATACCCATTTTTCTATATTATGTGTTTCTGGTGGGACTGTCATTCATGGTACTCTCCTCCACTAAGCCACAGGTGTGGGCATGTGACCAGAGTCTGGCCAATCATAGTGTCTCATCCTCTAGCCCACAGTGATTGGACATGTGTGGGCATGAGAGTGAAGCAGGACCAATCAGAGTCCTTCTCTGGGATTTTCTGGATCTGCTGGGATGATGGTTAGCATTTTCTGCAACCAAGGTCTTTCTTCAGTCAGAGAGGATGAGGCTACCACACTGAAAGAAGCATAGAGGAGAGGGAGCGAAATCTGGTAACTTCCCTTTGAGTTCCTGGGCTTGGCTATGTTGGAACCCACTCCCCCACTGTCCACTCTCCTCATGGTATTTTTTGCTTGAGTTATTTTGAGTTGTGCTTCGAATTTATTTATTTATTTATTTTCAGGTGTACATCATAATATACTTCAAATTCTGTGTACATTACATCATGTTCACCACCCGAAAACTAGTTATAGTCCATCCCTTCACATGTGAGCCTAATCACCCCTTTTGCCCTCCCCCTTTCCCCCTTCCCCAATGGGTAACCACCAATCCAATCTCCAATGCTGTGTGTTTGTTTGTCGTTGTTTTTATCTTCTACTTATGAGTAAGATCATATGGTATTTGACTTTCTCCCTCTGACTTATTTCACTCAGCAGAATACCCTCAAGGTCCATCCATGTTGTCACAAATGGCCGGATTTCATCATTTCTTAGGGCTGAGTAGTATTCCATTGTGTGTAAATACCACATCTTCTTTATCCATTCGTCCCTTGATGGGCACCTAGGTTGCTTCCAAGTCTTCGCTATGGTGTATAATGCTGCAATAAACATAGGGGTGCAAGTATCTTTATGCCTTTGTGTTTTCAAGTTCTTTGGATAAATACCCAGCAGTGGAACAGCTGGATCATATGGTAGATCTATCCTTAATCTTCTGAGGATACTCCATACTGCTTTCCATAGTGGCTGCATCAGTTTGCACTGCCACCAGCAGTGAACAAGGGTTCCCTTCTCTCCACACCCTCTCCAACATTTGTTGCTTCCTGTCTTGTTAATTATAGCCAAACTGACCGGAGTGAGGTGATACCTCATTGTAGTTTTGATTTGCATTTCCCTGATAGGTAATGATGTTGAGCATCTTTTCATCTGACTGTTGGCCATCTGTATATCTTCTTTGGAGAAATCTCTGTTCAGATCTTTTGCCCATCTTTTAATTGGGTTGTTGGTTTTTTTGTTGTTGAGCTGTATGAGTTCTTTGTATATTTTGGATATTAACCCCTTATCTAATATATGGTTTGCAAATATCTTCTCCCAATTGTTAGGTTGTCTTTTCGTTGTGTTGATAGTTTCCTTTGCTGTGCAGAAGCTTTTTAGTTTGACGTAGTCCTATTGAGTTGTGTTTTGGTCACTTCAACTGAAAAACAAGGCCTGATTGATATAAAACTTGTTTCTTGCTTATTTGCTTTATTACTGGCTTCACCTTTACAACCTTTTTTTGGTCCCAGACAACCAGTAAAGTCTTTTGAGGGTGGGATGTCCATAGTGTTAATTTAGGCATAGCCCAGAGGGTGTCCTTATAGACGTGTCACCTTTTCAGCAGGTCTGAATGCTCAATTCTGTGGAGTTACGCATCTCTAAAGAAATCTCAAAATACTTGTTAAAAGTGTAAACAGGGATCCCTTCTTTTTGGGTTTAGTTTTGCAGCAAGAAAAATGGATTTTGCAGAGTATTTCTGAAAAGCAGATGAAAATTGTGGTACTAATATACATTAAATACTAAAAAGAAAAGTGGTTCAGAGAAAAGGCATTATTTCTAAGAGTATCATTAAGATGTTTCATTATATAGTAAACGAGATGCCGTTTCACACCCTGGCAACTTACGTTTAAGATACTGTGAGTGTGTGTATGTGTAAATTTGCTACAGAAAATGGGGTAATTTAAAACCATTTCAAAGCTTTGGATCTTTATATCAGGAAAAGGTTTCACTTGTATTATGTATACTTGTGTATAGAAAATACACGTGTATGTTCACTTCCTAATCAGAAGCATCGTTGCTCTCCAGATCCGAGCATGCTCAGTGGTGGGTCAGGCTGCGGATGAGTTGGGGCAGATGGACGGAAGAGCTAAGAAAAGGTCCCTGCAATGACACCATCTGAACCAGCCTTGCCACTCAGCCTAGTCATTCAGTGACTCTGAGGGGCAAGGTGTGGCAACAGGAGTAGCCAGGTACCCGGGATGGTACTTGGGGTCTGCAGTGGCAGCACGTGGTTCTGAGTGGTTCCTCTCTTTGGAGCAGGACTCCAGGTGGCAGCCAGGGGGACTGAAGAGCAGGGGACAGGTATGGTTTCCTCATGCAGCTAGAGGAGCTGGGGCTCAGGGTAGAGCTCCGGTTCCAGCACATCAACTCGGAACAAGCCCAGACCACAGAGCAGGTATGTGTGGAGGGGGTCGGGGGAAAGGCTGCAGCCCAGGGGGCACCTGGGACTCATCCGTGAGACAAGGGCTCAGGGCAGCAAGCAGCTCCAGCCCTGAGAGCAGGGTGGGCATGGAGCGCCCCATAGAGCCTGCGCACTGCGAGACGTAGGAGAGATGGAACTAAATCCGCAGGGCTGGAATTGATGCCAGAGCTGAGCGGATGCAGGGAAGGAAGGCCCCAACCTCTTCTGGGGAGGGAGAGGGCTTGGTGCCTCAGAGGGGTCCTGAGGGGACCCTGAGGCTGCACTTACTTCTCCTCCTCATCCTGTCCCACCCAAGCCTGCCGTGGGTGGAGACTCCTGGTACAGGGAAAGGAGCTGAGCCAGAGAGGGTAAAACTCCCTATAGTCTTGTTATCTGTGGATCCTGGCTCATCCACATCAAAAGGGCTCCCCCATGACCGCAGGGAACGGACAGGTGCAGGCTCCTCGAGTAAGTCCGCAGACTCTGAACAACATCTACTCCATGTTGGCTCATGGTTAACTCCCCCAGCCTCGGCAGCCTCGGCCTTCTTCTGTCTCACCTACTCTCTCCATCCTTTCTCAGGACCCAGCCCTGCCCTTGTGCTATTTCTGAGACGCTTCACTTTTCACTGTGATGATTCAGTGATACTACCCTAACTGTAGGATTCTTTCTATTTACAGGGCTGGAAGTTGAGCCAGTTGTACCAGCAGTGAAACAGTGATAGGCGGGGTGTGATTTGAGGGGCACCAAGGAAGCTCCCCATGTCCCTGCCCCTACATGGAATTCTCTCAGAGTCATTTATTTACACTAAGACATCGTATCTCCCCTACAAGACTTGTGCTCCATCGAGGCAGGGCATCTGTTCACTGCTGAGCTTAGAATGGCACCCAGCACACGGTGGGTGCTCGATAACTGTTTGTTGGATGAATATTCTTCAGGGGACACTGTGTTCAAGTGTAAATTCCTTTGGAGTAGTGCTGAGATGTTATCAGTCCTCAAGGCCCTGGCAGGAGTGGTTGCTTTTTCCTCATGTCACTGACCCTGGGCCACCCTTCTCTGTACCCTTGAGGGAGCCCACACACAAGTAAAGGAGAGCCACAGATCGGGCAGTTGTCCCTGCCTGTGTGTCCCTCCTGTTCCTGTTCCACTCCTATTTCTCCCTAGCTCAGAATTGCTGACTTCGTCTCCTGTTTATGACTCTGCTCCTGCCCCTGGAAGCTGGCCTGGTCTCCCAAGCCTGACGTTCAGTTCTCCCTGAAGGAGGTGGCTTGGCCCACCCACATCTATGCCCTGCCCTCAGACTGCCTCCTCCAGGAGGGTGCCCACCCTGGAGGGGTCCTCGGCTCTGCCCCCGCGTGGCCCCTTCTGAGGCAGAGATGCTCTGAGATGTGGCTGTGGAATGTGGGCAGGGGGAAGGCAGGGGCGGTGAGGGTCTGGACTGTAACGTGTTCTCTGGACAGTTGTCCTTCCCTCTGCACATCCCTCACTGGCCTCTCATGCCTACTTCAAATTCAATGCTGCCCTCCTCGCCCAGAAACTGACGCGGGAATTTGATAGGTCTGGGAATACGAAGCATCTCTCCTCTTCTGTCACCTTTCTCCTTTGTGATTTTTACTGCCTATTTTTCTCTCTGCTTCCCCCTTTGTGGCTCTCTTCTCTGTTTTCTCCTTCCTCTATCCCAAGAGTGTGTCCTAGCCTGGGTTTCCCTTGGAGGAGAGCTGGCCGAGAGCTTGAGTGTGGGCTGCTGATTTTGGGAAGTGATTCCTGGAAAACTGGAATGGGGACTGGAAAGTACGCAACAGGAAAGATGAGAAGGCCACTATGCAGAGTGTTCTTGAGTGAATCATTCCTGCAGGCCACTGGGGCTCAGCTCCACTGGGATATTCGGAGAAGTCATGCAGAATGTGTCCAGAATTGGCCGCCTAAGCGACGGAAGGGAGGAACATCCATCGAGTGACTTTAGGATTGCCCCGTGGGGCATCAACATCTGTGCAGATCTGGGCTCGGCTCCGTGCTGTTCTGTCCAAGAAACCCTGAGGCATGGCACAACTGAGGCATGATGCTCTCAGCTTATGCCTGTGCAAAAGTGTTTACCACGGCAGAAGCAGGAGGGAAAGTGGGTCACGAAGAAGTGAGGCAGGACACAAGACCCAGTCCTCCCTTGCACGGCTCACGTCTAGTGATGTCTCCATTAAGTCCGATGTGTTACAGAGACTTCAAGGTGTTGTCAGACTGCTATCTTTACAAAAGACTTACGACACGAGGGTTAGTGGAACATGCCATGGTCTGTGATCTTACAACTGGTCCCAAGACCTCGCTCACTTCCCCCACTATGTTTTCTATGTTTTCCTCAACTCAGTGAGCACTTCAGTGGGTCAAAGTTGCTAGCCTGGTGGGACAGCTGGGACCTTGCCTCCAAGGACTCTGAGCCTTTGCAGACCTCAGTTATACAAATGGCCACTTTACAGTCATCACTGGGCACAGGAAGCCCCAAGAGATACTCCAGTGAATCTCCTGCGGGTTCCAGACACACTCCTTCCTGCCTCCCACTGTAGAGCAGCAGCCCAGCTCCTCATGGTCATTAGGGCCACTTACCCCCACCAACATCCTAACCCCTCTCCTTGCCTGCTCCTCCACTGGCATGAGAAGCCTAAAATGAACAGATGGCAGTCGTGGCTTCTAGTAGAACTCCACCTATGTGTCTACCTTAGGACCTGGGGCCTCTAATCCAGCAGAGCCTGAGGTCATGGGACAGGAGCACGAATTCCTCAGGAGGCCAGTGGGGGTGATGGTGGGGAGAGAACCACTCCTACTTCCACCCAGGTTATGCCTGTGCAAAGCTGAATGCTAAGACATTGTAAGATGGACCCCAAGAGGTGTTTGATACACTCAGACGGACTCTTTCTCCCTCCCTCTCTGTGTCTATCTCTGTCTTTCTCCCTACTCTCTGCTCCACTCTATCCCCTGACAGTCTGATTCCCCCGTGGAAGGACAGATGCAGCAGCTGCTGAGGTCACCTCTCTGTGCCCGCATGGTCTCCCCAGCTCTGCCTGACCTGGGCTGCTCCTTCCTAGAGTGCCTGGGGACTCTGGAAAGTGAGGGGCAGAGGGAAGTCTATGGGTAGGGGCTGCTTGTGAAGGTGGTGCTCAGGAGGAGGGAAAATTCTAGAACAAAGGCTCTACTCAGAAATTTGGCCAAGGATTGGCACTGCTGGAAACTTGAATTTAACTAGAAGACTGTCCCATCCTGCACCAAACATCACTTTCATCCGTTCTGCCCCACCCATGGGGAAGTGATGGGAACAGGTGCTGAGGGAATTGATGGGAGAGGATGGGAGATGCTGCCCTCCTCTTCCAGGACCACTCTTCCTGTACCCAGTGAAGGATTGCTCCCTCCTTTCAGCAGGGGCTCCGTAGATCATCTGGACAGCCTTCTCCCTTGCATGCACAGGCCCAGCAGAGCCTGGGAGAGGAGGCCTGAGGCTCCGGCCGCCTCCTCCTCCCAGTTCTTTCCCACTCTAGCCTATCACCAGTCAGTGACCTGTGCCGTTGTTATGCTGGCCTCCAGGATGGACTTTCCAACGCTTTTCTATTCTTCTTAAAGACTTAATCAATTTTTTTAAGACCCATCTCAAGCATCATTTCCTTTGCGAAGGTCCTGGTAGAATTATTCTCAGGTATCCTAAGCTCCTTTGATGATATCTCTATAATAGCACTTAAGTGCTTTATACATAATAACTCATTTAACGAGTCACAGGGAGATTAATTAACTTGTCCAAGATCACACAGCGAGTAATGTTATTTCCAGGGCTGTGTCTTGCCTTTGTACTGGCAGTGTGTAGCATCGTGTGTCACGTAGTGGGCCAAGTGAATGATTCGAATGCTGGTCCTTGCTCAGAACAGCCAAATAAAGTCTGATTAAGCACAGAGCAAGGGTGGTTGACAGTTTGTGATCCTGAAACAGATTCTCTTGTTTGTGAACTCTGGGCTTTTCACTCCTCTCTCTGCCTCTTCTCTTTCTGGTCATTTCTCAGTTTCTTTCTTTCTTTTCTGTTTGGAGAATATGAGGTGAAATTACCAGAAGGAAGAGCTTTGCTAGGGAGCCGGGGTTGAGCTCTTTGCCAGGTTGGGTGTTTGGTGAACCCGTTGGCTTCACGTTCTTCGTTAGGGTTGGATAAATGAGAACTGGCTTCATGCAGGAGTGGAAGAACGAAGCTATCAGAGTACCTGGTGAGAAATTGAATTCAGAGAGAGGGAATGAAGTGGAATATGTTCCTTTCAGTCCCATCGATCTTTCTGTCCATCAAATCATCTCCTGAAGGCTTCAGTTAAAGATATAGAATTATAGGAATTAGATATGTTACCCTATCTACAATGATGGCAGGATCATTTGTCAATGAAAAAAATTCAATTGTAGAGTTTCTGGAACACTCTTTATGCCTGACTTGTTTCTGAGATCTTTTTAATTGGATCTGAGCCTTTTGTTTTGTTTCTTTGGACAAAGTCATTAACCTGTTCCACTGAGCTGAAGGAAGAAGTGAAAGGCAGTTTTGACTGTAGGGAACCCTGAGTAAAGTGTAAGAGCCAGAATCCAGGCCTGCCTTGTGTGGTGCGAGTACCATACCTGCTCCTTTCTCATTCGCCTCAACACTGATGGGGGAAGGAAGTGATGCGGTCCACTATGACACTCATTCTCACTGGAAGTTTTCTAGGAAATGCAGCATCAAAATCAACAGCTAAGCCACAGGAGTTGGGAACATGCTGATCTAGTGACAAAGGCACGAAGTAGAGAAAAAAAGTCTGCTCACTGGTTCTGACTCTGTTACTAAACTACGGGTTAGGAGAAGTCAGTGCATTAGTATTGAAAATGTTTCCTTGCTTGTAATATAGGGAGAATGAATCAAAAGTAACCTGGTCTCATGACTGGTTGCAGTGTGGAATGCCAGGTCTGCAATTCAGTGCAGACACACATTTTTCCTTACTCTTCATTCCCTTTTTAATGCCTCCTTTAGTCTTTAATCCATTCCCTCTTTAATCATTCTACTCTAAATTGTGTCATCAGAATACAGGATAGATAAAGATAATAATGATGAAGATGATGATGATGCTAACGTGAGCTACTCTTTGTAAATCGCTTGGTATGTACTAAACACTCAAAAATATTGTTTCATTTAATGCTCAAAACAATCTTAAGAAATAGATATGATTATCCTGATTTTAGAGGTGGGAAAATCGAAGCCCAGAGAGGGAGAGTGAATTGTGCTGGATCACAGCAAGTGATGGCTGAGTCAGTGTGGACTCTCAGGATTTTTTAAATCCAAAGCCCACGCTTTTAACCAGTACCTTACATTTAATAGAGGAGAAGGGTGGTTAGCAATGATCCCCAGATGCAGAATCCAGAGGACTTTTCCTTCATAATCCTTTGCCTCTCAGGTTGTGCTCGTGTTTGATCATCATTATCTGTCTTAAAACCCTATCCTTTGCTTCCTTGAGGATGTCTTCCGTGATCGTTAATTTTACGTGTCAACTTGGGTGGGCCACAGTGCTCAGATACTTGGTCAAACATTATTCCAGATGTTTCCGTAACGGTGTTTTTTTGAAAATTTTTTTTTTTAAAGATTAGCATCTGAACTAACATCTGTTGCCAGTCTTCTTTGTTTTTTCTTCCTCTTCTCCCCAAAGCCCCCCAGGGCATAGTTATATATGGTAGTTGTGGTCCTGCTGGTTGTGGCATGTGGGACGCCCCCTTAGCATGGCCTGAGGAGCAGTGCCATGTCCATGCCCAGGATATGAACCGGCGAAACCCAGGCCGCTGAAGCGGAGGGTGGGAACTTAACCACTGGCCACCAGGCCAGCCCCTGTAAGGATGTTTTTCAAATTAGATTCACATTTAAATTGGTGGACTTTGAGTAAAGTAGATTGCCTCCATAATGTGAGTGGACCTCACTCAATGAGCCGAAGGCCATAAAAGACAAAGACTGAGAGAGTGAGAAGGATTCTGCCAGCAGACAGCCGTGGAAGCTGAACTGCAACATGGTTCTTCCGTGGGTCTCCAGCCCGCCAGCCTACTGTCTGGATTCTGGACTAGCCAGCCTCCATAGTCCCACGAGGCAATCCCTTAAAATTAATCTCTCTCTCTATACGTACACATCCTATTGGTTCTGTTTCTCTGGAGAGCGCTGACTAATCCTTCTTCCTTCTTGGACTCTTCCTTCTCCATGTCCTTCTAGTCCTCATTCCTCCTCTGCCCTGACAAGAGGCTTCCTTGGTTGTGGATGGCAATTTCTTGTTCTTTCCCTCAGAGAACACAGTCATTCTCACAACTTCACAATGGATGTGAGTTACTCCAAAATCTGAGCTCCCAGCCCCAGCGGCTCTCTTTACCCCAAGTTTGCTGCTGACTGGATCTTTACAGGAGGACGCCAGTCATGCTCGGCAGCTTATCCTTCAACTCCCAATCACTGGGCCCTCCTCCTGGTCACAGATTTCTTTAACCACTCAGGTTTAAAACCTTGGAGTTTCTTAACTCTTCCTTCTCCCCTGCTCCGTATGCAGCCAGCCAGCCAGTGTTTCGAATTGCTTTTCCTTGGGACCATCTTTCGTCTTGCTATGGTCTGAATGTTTGAGTCCCCACAAAATTCATATGTTGAAATCCTAACCCCCAAGGTGATGGTGTTAGTAGGTGGGGCCTTTGGGAGATGATTAAGTCACAAGGGTGGGGTCTTCATGAATGGGATTAGTGCCCTTTTACAGAGATCCCACAGAGCTCCCTAGCCCTTTCCACCATGTGAGGATACAATGAGAAGTCTGAGACCTGGGAGAGGGTCTTCACTAGAATCTGACCATGCTGGCACCCTTATCTCGGACTTCCAGTCTCCAGAACTGTGAGCAATACATTTCTGTCATTTATAAGTCACCCAGTCTGTGGTATTTCATGAGAGGTGCCTGAACAGGCTGAGACACATCTTTCCTCTTCATTTTTTCTCTTGGCACTACCTGGTCCATGCCTGTTTGTCTCCTTTGTGGACTGTCTCCCTGTCTTCACATCCACTCTTTCCAGTCCACCTTGCACATAAATAGCAGACTAACTTTCTTTAAGCATCATTTTCTCCATCTTTCTTCTTCCTAGTTTTTGATAACAGGGAAGCCTAGCCTTATCTGGATCTAGTGCTAAAACTGGGTCTGAAGTTTATCCTTTATACGAGAATGAGGCCAGCTCAGCTTCTCCCCACATGCTCCAAAAGCCCTGGAAGCCAAGGCCACAAAGAGTCTTGCACTTAGTCAGAAGCTCCTTTCAGCCCCACGGTCTCTTTTCAAGAGCTGCAGATGTCCAGCAGCACCGGGGGAGCTCCGATCAGATGGGACTTGGCAACCTAGGGAGGGATCCACCAAGACCCAGCACTGAATCCCATGTGAGTCTATGGCTCTTCCCACACATGAAGGCTGCTTCTGACTGTCAGCCCTTGGCCAGGTCAGACTAAGCTCGTTTCCCTAGAGGCTGAACTCAGATCGAGATGTCGGAGAGGGGACAGAACTAGAAAGCAGGTCCAAGAAAAGAGAAACTTTATTTATGAATGTTGCCGTTACCTCAAGAAGCTTCACTGGGCTCATAAAGACCGGTGAGCACTGGGGCAGTGGTTGATTGAAATAACTTGCCTGCCAGTATCCACGTTGGAAGGCAAGCTATTGTTTTGGTGTGGGGGTAGTATGATTTTTTTGTTGCCTTTCAAGAATGATACAAGCACTCTTACTTTACATTGAGATGAAGACTTTTTACCAAATTGGGCCAAAGTTATATAATAATAACAATAGAAACTATTATTTATTGAGTATTTAATGGTGCCACATATGGTGCTAAGCGTTTTGCATATGTAAACTCATTTACTCCTCATGATAGTCCTATATGTTATAAACCATTATTATTTCCATCTTGCAGATGTGGAAACTGAGGCATAGAGAAGTTTGCTGGAGGTGACAGCTAGTAAGTAGCAGACTCAAGGTGTGAACAGGCACCCTAGCTCCACAGCTTACAGGTGGAGGGAAGAAAGGACAGCTGATTGATTCCTACATTTGGTAGGTAGAATTCATTGTAACTAGTGCCTAATTAGACACTGGCCCAATTGGAAGAGTTTTACCTTGACTATGGGAGGAGTGGCTTCTCTACAACGGGAATCTAACTTTGAGACTCCTGATAGGTGACTCAGAACTTCCTAAGCTACAAAAATTCTCTCAAATTTGAAGTGGAATTAGGTCATAACAAAATTTAATACATCCCTGATGGCTGGTGGGTTGTGTGGGGACGTGGGCCTCCAGGATGCTCTCGGTCAGGTCACAGGGCAAGGACAGTGGCAGGAGTAATGGAGGATGGAGGGAAATTTTGGAAACCCACTCACTGGAATTAGAAAGGATTTCTCCTCCTTTTGACGATGCTAATTGTTTAGGAGCAAATAAAAAGAGCAGAGACATCTTGAATGCTGAGTCTAAATCCTCTTGGTGGGCAGACAGCTTTCATGGGTGGCCTTCTGCATCACAGTGATGAAGTGAAGACCCTGGATATGTCCAAAGGGAGTGACACATTGTTTACAAATCTTACGGCTTCCCATGGCACTGAGAGCTACCTGGGCTGTGACTCAAAGGATTTCCATCCAGATGGCACTGATGTGGGTGGAACTTCCTTCTTTGTAACCCGTGCTTCCCCAGGCCACACTAACACCTGGCTTCCATGTTTGCTTGGTACCATCTGAGTTCTCCTGCAGCCACCAATGCATGGCTCCACTCTCGATGGCTGTGGAGTCACATTCCAGCCTCTAGGAAAGACAGAGTCTCCATTGCCCCTCCAAAGCCCTGGGTTTGACTGATTTGAGGGCCACTGATTTGGCTTAAAGAGAGAGGCAGATTTGGGGGAGGAGAAAGAAAGAAGCTAATTCTTGTTTCCCAGGAGAATATCCTTCTTTTGCAATCTTTCTCTCAGTCACAATTTTGGGTTCCCTTCTTCCTGCTGCCATCTTCCTCTTCGTCATTGAATTAACTTGAGAGAAAGTCCATGTGACTTTCTTCCCAGAGGCTGGGCTAAGATGGGCCTGGGGAAGCCTCTTGCTTGGAAGGAGGCTCCCCTGCTTAGGTACTGCAGCACGGATGCGAGCGGGGCAGAAGGCGAGAGGAAAGCATGGAGGGGCAGGTCTGGACCAGCTGTCAAGGCCTGAGAGAGAAAGGCCCTCTTTTCCTGTGTGTGTCTATGCTTCTTCTCAACAACAGAGCGTCAGGATTCGACCTCAATCGAATGCAAGCCTTGCGGAAGACGCCAGCAGGGCCACATGGCCTGCTTTTAGCTCGGTTCACCAGCTGAGGACCAGGTTAGGACAAATGCCCAGCACCCATGTATGCTGGTGTTTTGTGCATTTGAGGCACAAAGGTACTGGGCTGAGGGAGCAAAAAGTGGCCACTGGAATCCAGTACATTTCCTTAGGCTGACTCTGAGAAGAAGAAGGGACACACAAAAACCGTGAGCCTGAGGTTATCCGCCCAGAGGGGTCTCCTTTCTCTAACCTGTACAAAGGCGCTACATGGGCTGCCCTGCAAACTCCTTCCTAGGGATAGGGGAGGGTGCCTTTTGGAGGTGTCCATTGTGCTGCTGATGGCCCTTAGCATCCCACAGCAGGTGTAGTTGGCAGAGTTGGCAGTTCAGAATCATAGCCATTTCTCTCCCTTTCTTTTGTGAAATGTGAAACAAAATGGAGTCACTTATGTCTAAGGAGCCAGGAGGCCATTAAGGAGATGGGTTTTATGCACATCCTCATTGGGCAGAACTTAAACTTTTTTTTTTTTTTTTTGAGGAAGATTAGCCCTGAGTTAACATCTGCTGCCAATCCTCCTCTTTTTGCTGAGGAAGACTGGCCCTGAGCTAATATCCATGCCCATCTTCCTCTACTTTATATGTGGGATGCCTGCCACAGCATGGTTTGCCAAGCGGTGCCATGTCTGCACCTGGGATCCCAACCGGGAACCCCGGGCCACTGAAGCAGAACGTGCAAACTTAACCGCTGCGCCACCAGGCCGGCCCCAGAAAAATTTTTGAACTGAGTGAAGACACAAAAACTCTAAGCTTGCTGCACAAGACCTGCAACTCATCACCTTGACAGACTTTTACTTCCTTCTAGCTAGCCTTAGCAATCAATTATTTTTATCCAAAGTTAGCTTTCTGCCGCCAACCACAATTAATGTTCTTTGTAATGCAAACCTCCCTCTTTTGCCTTTAAAGGGCCCTGCCTCTTACTCCCTAGTGGGACACTATTTGGGTTGCTACCCTGACTTGCAATTCTTTGATCCCAAACTAAATGTCTCTCTGCCTCTCATTTTGTCTGTTTCTTTTTAGGTGAACACGTTAAAACTCTAGTCTTAATAAACAACTTCTCCTTTTGCCGTGGGGTCAATCTTGGCCTTCCCATAGAGGAACAAGTGACTTTGTTGGAAAGTTTGACACTTTCTGATTCCCTTCCTTTATGTGTGTAACAGAAATTCTCCATAGCTCCCTTTATCTGGGAATGTATGGATTTGGAGAACTGATTCTGGGAGACACAGCACAGCAAGGCTTATGTGGCTCCACTCCTGGGAGAAGACCCGGCTAAAAGAGAGAGAGAACCAAACTGGGATGGCATGGGGGCTTTATTCTTTACGCCTTACATTATGTCATGAGAACTTTTGCATGATCGATACGTCGTAGAATCTGTTAGAAAAGAGAGGTCGTCCACCTCTTGGAGTCCCACATTCCAAAGAAAAAGTTGGAATTGGGTGGCATGCCTGTTATGTCTTTGGGTGTGAATGAAAGGGGCAGGCAACCTCCAGGAGAGAAGCAGTGAGCAGCTGGTGGGGTCTACATACCTTATCCTTGGACCTTTACCTTCTGCATCCTCATACATCCTCTGTAAGGATATAAGGACAGCCTTATCCTTGTCCTCTTTCATTCAGCCTTCCCAGACAAGTAGCTCGTGGGTCCAAAATCTCTGCTCTGACTTTTGACACCACTCAAGAAACAATCTCATTAAAGAAAAGGCTGAGAAACTAGTTTGAGATTTTCTGATTATACTTTAACATTATCTTGAGTAGAAAACGGCAGGATTTTGCTGAAAAAAAACCCTTTTGACTGATGTGTGTCTCTTCTAGTTCTGAACATTTCAGTCACTGTCTTATAAAAAGAATTTTATTGATTAGAGGCTTGACAAAGAGAAATGATCCACTCTTCAGTCAAAAATTGTCTTATAAAGAGTATGTGACCTTTTCTTTTTTCTCTTTCCAGCAGTTCTTTGTATTTTCTCTTATCTCCAGTGGTCTCTGATTCCATGATGCTATGCCTGGGTCTTTTCCATTTATTGTGCTGACTGCTTTGTGGGGCCTCCAATCTGAGAAATTGTGTCCTGTGGGGAAAAAGCCTGTGAAATTTTCTTCTATCACACTTCTTTGATAATTTTGTTCCCTCCTATTTACTCTGTTTTGTCATTTTGGAGCTCATGGTATTCAGATATTGGATTTCCTGGACTAAACCTCTAGCTTAAATAAAAAATCTTTTCTCTCATGATTTCTCTCATTTGATTAATTAATCAATTAATTTTTAAAATTTTAGAGTAAACAAACTTACAGAAAAGTTGTAAATACAGTAGAAACAATTTTTTTCCCCAAATCATTTGAAAGCAAGTTGTGGACATGATATGTGAATGCTTTACTCTGTATTTCCATCAAACAAGGACACTCCCCCACAAAACCACAGTACAACCATCAAAATCAGAAAACTCACACTGATACATTACTGCCATCTAATTCGAGACCCTGGTCAAGTTTCCAGTTTCCTTAATAAGGTCCTTTATAGCAAAAAGCTCCCGTATAGAATCACATGTTACATTTGGGTAATTCTCTTTAGTCTCTTTCAATCCAAAACAATTTCTCAGTCTTTCTTACGTCACCTTGATACTTTTGAAGAGTACAAGTTAGTTATTTTGTAGACTTTCCCACAACTTGCGTTTGTCTGATGTTTCCTCTTGATTAGATTCCAGTCCTGCATCTTTGGGAGGAGTATCACAGAAGGGATGCTGTGTGCTCCTCACTGCATCCCTATCAGGTGATACATGATTTTGACTCATCTTTATTCTGGTGATGCTCTCTTTGATCATTTGATTAAGGAGGTATCTATCAGCCTTATTCTCTGTGAAGTTTTACTTTTTGCCTTTGTAATTAATAAATATTTTATGGGAAGGAATTTTGAACCTAGGTAAATATCCTATAAACTGTAAATAGTATGAATAGGAACTATGAAGAAAAATAGCTATTATGAAGAAATCCTTGACAGCTTGCTCAAGTTACTAATCTATTTCTGCATATTTGCTCCACGTAAAGGTATATAAAAGAACGTTTATAACTTCATGGAATTGAGAAGGCCGAGGGTTTGAGCCATTGTTGTATTGTGTGTCTCCTCTTCTTCCTCTTGCAAGCAGACTTTAATAAATATCAACCTTAACCTAAAATCTGAGTCTCTCTTTGTTTTTAAAACAGCTGTAGGATATAGATGTGCGTCTATACATTTACTTTCCACCTCTGATTGCTTTGAAGTTCTAGAGGAGAAGCCCCCCAATAGCAATGCGCACATCTAGTGCCAACCCTGGTTTCTAAATATCATTCTCTAGTAAAGACAACCAGTGCTCCTTGGAAAAGTGGCCCATTCCAGACCAGGTTAGAAAAAGCACAGGATGAACCTGGAATATCTTATGGTGCCAGAAAGTAAGAAAGTTCTCAAAAAAAGATGGGAATATGGTGAAAGGACAGAGAAGCCAACTTAAAAAAGCTTTCCCTGACCAAACTTGGGACAACTGAACAACAAAATAATGAGAGTAGAATAAGACAGTATAGAATATGGTAAATATCCATGAGTCTATACTGAGATAAATAAATACTTTTGTAAATAAATAAATAATTAGGAGAGAAGAGAAAGCTCCAACTATAGAATTTCCATTAAAAATGTAGTTGTAATGATAGAAATTTAAAAAATCATCATTTGGCAAATGCCACAGTAATAATTCTTATAGGCAAGAAGCATCAATAGATGCTAAAATTAGTGGGTCAAAGTGTGTTAGGAAACAGAGTATTTTGTGCCCTACTGTGTAGTTATTAATTACAAAGGTAACATTAGAGTGGAGAAGCCCTCCAGAAACCACCTTAACCAAGTGATCAAAGTTAACATCACAGTATGAGTCATGTAGACATCATGTGCTTCCTGATATGGTGTGCTGAGAAGGAAAGTTCTACACGGTAGCTAACCAGTACCCTTTAAAAGTGTCAAAGACATTCAAGACAAGGGAATAATGAGTCTAAATTGTAGGAGTCCAAGGAGACTCGACAACCAAGTGTGGCGTGTGGTCTTGGATTAGGTCCTATACCACAGAAAGAAAATCAGGGAAGTTTTAAGAAGGCCCACATGTTAACTAATAGTACGGCATCAATGTTAATTTATTGATTTCGATAATTGTGCAATAGTTATGTAAAATGCTAACATTTGGGAAAAGTGGTGAAGGATCTATCGTAACTACATTTTATTTGCAAATTTTTGGTAAGTCAAATTATTTCAAAATGAAAAGCTTAAACTGTTTTTCACAAAATAATTAAGTCAGAGGCTGCACCTTTCTGTTAAGCAACCCGAAATGTCATCATAGATAAGTCGGGTGGTGTTCATTTTCTCCAGTGCACCTGTCTGTCAGGCTTCTGGGAGGGGGTCGAGACAGGGCTTGCAGCCTCATTATTCAGTATGTAGATTTTCAGGCAGTTCTCCCGTTTTCATTCAGCACTTTACCTTTTGTTGACTTTTGTGTCTCCAGGCCTGAAAACCTTTTGGCTCTGTTTCTCCAGGGGATACGCCTCTTGTCGCCTGTACTAGGTAGAGGCGGGCTGGCCATCTGATTGCACGGGGTTGTGGGAAAGGACAGGGCTGCGGTGTACACACTCCTCATGAAGACTTTTGTCCATCAGGTTGTTTGCCCCACTCCTCACTCCCATCTTTAGAGGTACCTGGTGGCTTCAAAGCCAAAGCCCCTTAGAGGCTCCATGGCGTGGATCAGCTTGCCTCTCATCGGCCGCCTCTCTGAAGGCAGTTGGGTTTCAACTGTCTCTGGTCTGCAGCTCTCTCGCATCTGTTCACTGTCCATCATCTTACTTTCCGTCGTCTCCCCTCTCCTTCTCTTTGTCCATGTGGTTTATTCCTTTACATTTCTGTACTGTCATTTTAGAGACATTTCCGTGGGAAGTAAAGATTAATACATGCTTTCAATTTCCAGGCTTTACTGGAAGTCCTCAAGGTATGTTGTACCATTTCTTTGAGCAGGTCCATCTGATCCTCATGCAATGGATTTGGGCTGACACTGTAGCTTTCAGAATTCCTGAGATTTGTATGAAGATTAGGTGCCTCTTTTGGACCCTTGCAACCATGAGATGCCCGTATTTAAAAAGTCCCTTTATTCAAACAGGAGGCATCACAATCCCTGACTTCAAAACATACTACAAAGCTACAGTAATCAAAACAGCATGGTACTGGTACAAAAACAGGTGCACAGATCAATGGAACAGAATTGAAAGCCCAGAAATAAAACCACACATCTATGGACAGCTTATCTTTGACAAAGGAGCTGAGGGCATACAATGGAGAAAAGAAAGTCTTTTCAACAAATGGTGCTGGGAAAACTGGAAAGCCACATGTAAAAGAATGAAAATTGACCATTCTTTTTCACCGTTCACCAAAATAAACTCAAAATGGATCAAAGACCTAAAGGTGAGACCTGAAGCCATAAGGCTTCTGGAAGAAAACGTAGGCAGTACACTCTTTGACATCAGTATTAAAAGGATCTTTTCGGACACCATGCCTTCTCAGAGAAGGGAAACAATAGAAAGAATAAACAGATGGGACTTCATCAGATTAAAGAGCTTCTTCAAGGCAAATGAAAACAGGATTGAAACAAAAAAACAACCCACTAACTGGGAAAAAGTATTTGCAAGTCATATATCTGACAAAGGCTTAATATCCTTAATATATAAAGAACTCTCTCAACTCAACCACAAAACATCAAACAACCCAATCAAAAAATGGGCTGGAGACATGAACAGACATTTCTCCAAAGAAGATATACGGATGGCCAATAGGCACATGAAAAGATGCTCATCATCGCTGATCATCAGGGAAATGCAAATCAAAACTACACTAAGATATCACCTTACACCCGTTAGAATGACAAAAATATCTAAAACTAATAGCAACAAATGTTGGAGAGGTTGCGGAGAAAAAGGAACCCTCATACACTGCTGGTGGGAATGCAAACTGGTGCAGCCACTATGGAAAACAGTATGGAGATTCCTCAAAAAACTAAAAATAGAACTACCATACGATCCAGCCATCCCACTACTGGGTATTTATCCAAAGAGCCTGAAGTCAGCAATCCCAAAAGTCCTGTGCACCCCAATGTTTATTGCAGCACTGTTTACAATAGCCAAGACGTGGAAGCAACCTAAGTGTCCAGCAACAGACGAATGGATAAAGAAGACGTGGTACATATATACAATGGAATACTACTCGGCTGCAAAACAGAACAAAATCATTCCATTTGCAATAACATGGATGGACCTTGAGAGAATTATGTTAAGTGAAATAAGCCAGCGAGAGAAGGACAATCTGTGTATGACTCCACTCATATGAGGAATTTAAAATTATGGACTAAGAACAGTTTAGTGGATACCAGGGGAAAGGTGGGATGGGGGTGGGCACAAAGGGTGAAGTGGTGCACCTGCAACATGACTGACAAACATTAATGTACAACTGAAATTTCACAAGATTGTAACCTATCAATAACTCAATTAAAAAAAAGTCCCTTTATTCATATGACACAGATCAATGTAGATTTTCATTTTAGCAAACAGTGTCTAAAATATTCAGACGATAGACCTCGAGGTGTGTTTAGAGTTCGTTCTCTTCTAAAGGAATGGGCACACACCAGGTCACTTGACTCAGACTTGAGTGGAGCGACTCTGGGCAGGCAGGGAGTAGAGAGTGGAGAGGGAAGATAACATGATGAAGAGCATCTGCTTTGCAGCCAGGCAATCGGGGTTCAAATTCCCCTGCAGCCACTTGCTTGCTGCATATTCTCGAGTAAGTTATTTATCCCTTAATATCTCCAAATTATTCATGTATAAAAGGATATAATAATACCTCATTGGCTCATTGTGAGGATTTAATAATATGTATATAAAACATAAATGGTACCTATTGTTATTACTATAGCCTATTAAAATGGCTTATCCACTGGGCTCCCAAGGATGACAGAGCAAATAGTAGGGAAAAAATGGTCTTGTGCCATTCCAGAGGTGAACTATGACTATCTCTCCACTCAGAGTTGAGGTGGGAAGCATGGACCTGAGGCTGTACTCCCCCAAAGACTCTGATTTGGTTTTGGTGTCTGAGGCAGTCAAGCTGCAGGAGTCACCTTCTTGCTCTGTGTTCCTACCTGTGAGAGATGCTGCTGACTCCTAACAAAACAGAGACCGGCTAGGCCAGGCTTCTTGCCAAAAAGCTTCATCTTTGTTCTCCTTTGGAGTTTGTTCAGCAAAGATGATCTTGCCTTGTTCCTTTGGACGTTAAAACCCATGCATATCTTTGGTGCAAAGTGCTGACGCCTGACCCAAGTCCTTCCTGACACTCCAGATGGGAAGCCCTGCCTGAAGGAAGCAGCAGAATGTCTGGCCTGGCAGCTGCCTCTGAGTGGGGCCATTAGATACGTAGGAACGTCCTGCAGGCTCTTGGAGAGCTCTCTGTCTCTCTCATTTTCATTTCCTTCTTGTGCAGTTCATAAAAAGAGGGGTTCACGAGCCTCAGCCTGCGTAGCTAGCTGGCGGCTGGCAGGGAGTCCTCTGGATCACACAGAGGTCAGGGGTTGGTGGGAATCTGCTCGGCACTTTAGTAGGCTCCTTCCAGAGATGTGAGAGCCCATCTCAGTGCTGCCTAGAGAGATGCTGTTACAACAATAAGAAAGAGCAGCTGTTGCCTCCAGGACTGTTGCTCCAGAAACTCATAACAGCACAAGCCTTGATTTTAATATTCTTTTATAGAGGGGTTTGGAGAACACATTTTACAGCTGGCAAACGTTTTTAATCACAACAGGGTGTGTGTTCACCAAGGAACCCTGCAGTAACCAAGGGGAATGCTGAGTATGACCGGAAGCCTGGTAATTTCTTTGTGATATAAAACATTTCACAGAGAGGAGAGGGCAAAGTGGGGAAAGACAAGTGATGGTTGTCGTCGTAGAAGGCAGAGTCCAAATAACTTTTTTCTAAGAGCGTATACTGGGGAATAAGTTTACTCACATACAAACAAATATTTTAAAACACATATTCTCTGTACCCATGGATAAAACTTCTTCAAGGAAACGGGCTGCTCTCTGTGCGTGGGTGACTACCACACATTTGCTTCTCGTGACAGTTACTTTCCTAATTATAACTGAAAAATTTTGGAATCCATTAAGTAGTGCTATTTTCAGGCCAAAGAAGATGATTTCGGTACAAAGGGGTGGTAAACTCTTTGTGTGCAGCGTGAGCAAAGGATTCGAGCTGAGGCTTGGGCTTCGCAGTCCAAACATGTCTTGTCATGGTTCCTTCATTGATAGCCAGCCACTGGGTAGGGACCACCAAGTGGTTCAATGCATTTAGGCAAGAACCCAACCCTCTTGCTCTTGGATGAATTTGAAAAATCAAATGCAATTACAGAAAGATCTGTATAAGTCAGACAAATCCATCTTCCCTGATTGTAACATTAGCTAGTCCCGAAAGGAGATGAATCTCAGAAGCAAGAAGCATCTTAAGTAAATAGACAGTCTTGTAGAATTTAAGATGTGGGATATTATTTTTAAAACCGAGATCCCAGATTATTGTGAGGAAGCATTAGTGAGGTCAGCTGGTGGCCCAATCAGGCTTCACGGAATAGCCCTTGGTGGGGGCATATTAGTCTAGCATCTGAGTCCTTGGCCTTGGGGTTTGGGAGCTCACTTGCATCGGTACACATGGGTGTGCTCTAGCTCACCTAGAGTATGGAGGGGCATTTTCCAAACTCTTAAGACAGTCATTTATAAACACATTAATGCAGGACTTCTAATAATCAGATACTCATGTCCACTTAGCTGGATCACCTTCTTCCCAGTGTCTTCCCTGGAGATCCTAAAGTTCCTTGGAGAACCGACAGTCACAGAAAGGCTACCTAGTGTTGCAGGACCAGCTCTGGTAGGACCTGAAGAGTTGTCCCAGGAAAAGATAATTTTCTAGCAACCAGAAACCATAAATTGCTCAGACTCTTGGGGCTGGCCCCGTGGCCGAGTGGTTAAGTTCGCGCGCTCCGCTGCAGGGGGCCCAGTGTTTCGTTGGTTCGAATCCTGGGTGCGGACATGGCACTGCTCGTCAGACCATGCTGAGGCAGTGTCCCACATGCCACAACCAGAAGGACCCACAACGAAGAATAGACAACTATGTACTGGGGGGCTTTGGGGAGAAAAAGGAAAAACATAAAAATCTTTAAAAAAAAAAAAAAAATTGCTCAGACTCTTGGTTAGACCTATTTTTAAAACCCTGACCAGGACTTTTCTATTTATCTCCTGTCTCTAGATTCCATGCAGAGCTTTCCATTGCATTTGTCATTAGTGTGTTGCAATTTTCAAAACTATACCAGGGCCAGCCTGGTGGCATAGTGGTTAAGTTCGCACACTCTGCTTTGGTGGCCCAGGGTTCCCCAGTTCGGATCCCAGGTGTGGACCTACGCATCGCTTGTCAAGCCATGCTGTGGCAGCCGTCCCACATATAAAGTAGAGGAAGATGAGCACAGATGTTAGCTCAGGGCCGGTCTTCCTCAGCAAGAAGAGGATTGGCTGAGGATGTTAGCTCAGGTCTAATCTTCCTCAAAAAAACCAAAACCAAACAAACAAAAACTATACCTTATCTCAATAAGCTAAAGTCCATTTGAGATTAGTAGTTTCCATGGAAATACAGAAGACTCCTGGGGTCCTTGGCAGGATTTGGGAGCTACTCCAATCTTATCTGTAATATGTTTGCCAAACATCCTTGAGGGTGGATGACTTACAGGGAATAAATAACTATGGGTGACTAATCCTATTCATCGCATATTGATTTTTGTCATTTTCAGTTTTGAAAGATGTCATTTTCTGACCTTGTTTCTAAATCCTAGTGCTAACTTTAGGGACTTCTCTGACAATTCAGAAGAATTATTTTCGTGGTGTATTTCCTGGGTCATGAGGAGCACAACTTGTTATAATTCTACTTCGTCGAGTTGCCTTTGGACAAAATCAATAAGAAAGAATAAAATGATTTCATGGTGTGCCCCCTTCAGCTCGATTCATAGGAGAGCATCCTCTCAAGATTCTTCTTTCTGACTTAAAGTGGGGGCCAGGGGAAATCTTTGGGTTGTCTCATAAACCAGTCTGCCATCCGGATGTGCTCATGGCAGTGTCAGATCACCCCCAGTGAATCAGGGCCCTGAGGGTACGTGACCCCCTGTATTTAGCCACCACCTGTGACTTCTATCTGGAGACTCCACGGCCTCTCTGAATAGCTCCTCTGGGTCTGTTCCATGGGCAGGCGGTGGTCGACTGCTGAGACAGACTAGAGCCAGATGAAAATGTTGCAAGTGCACCCGGAAACAGTCGGCTTTGCTAACTCACAGAGGCTGTGCCGAGATGTGCACGTTTAAGGTGCAGGTGTGTGTACAGAGGAAAACAGAAACCTTCTTCAGCCCCTGCCTTCAGTCAGGTGGTTCCTGCCTCTCAGACGTTGGGGAGAATCTTTCAGTTTCCTGGAGAAAGCCCAAAACTTTGACCTTAAGCCCCACGTAAGAATTTGATCCAGGATATTGGAAAGCCTTTAAGGAAAAGCTTTATTTTCAAAGGTTTCACTGCTTTTCTGTACTGTTAAAGGTTGAGATCAAAATTCGCTTTGATTCTTTTGTTTAGGGAAAAATCGTTCTGTGGGAATTTAAAGAAAAAAACAAAACTTCACTTTTTGAACAGTTTTACATTTACCTTCTCCTTAGGCTCCTCTCGGCTGTGACAGTTTGTCAGCCTCTCCTTGTTTTTGGTGACCTTGGCATTTTTGAGGAGCATTGGTCAGGCATTTTGGAGGATGCCCTTCTACGGGGATTTGTCTGATGTCTTTCTCATGATGAGACTGGGGCTGTGAATTTTGAGGAGGGAGATCAACGAGGCCAAGTGTCATTTCTATCACATCACATCAAGGTTACACACTATCAACACGATTTAGGACTGCTGATGTTGACCTTCATTACCGGGCTGAGATGGCTTTGCCAGCCTTCTCCTCTGTAAAGTACTCTTTTTTTCTCTTTCTTTCCATACTGTCCTCCTCGCAAGGAAGTCGCCATGCTCAGCCACCCTAAAGGAGTGAGGAGTTATGCTCCCCTTCTTTGAGGGCAGAGTATCTACATAAATTATTTGGAATTCTTCTGCATAAGAGATTTATCCTTTCTCCTCTGTCCGCATTTATTAATATATTCAATAATTTATT
This sequence comes from Equus przewalskii, assembly GCF_037783145.1. Taxonomy (NCBI): domain Eukaryota; kingdom Metazoa; phylum Chordata; class Mammalia; order Perissodactyla; family Equidae; genus Equus; species Equus przewalskii. The sequence goes on along the minus strand of NC_091855.1, from coordinate 12,178,609 downwards.
TATATTAGCATGGACTCACAGATATGTGTTGCATATTTGGATTATAATCCAATGCTGCTTTATTTATTTTGTTACTCACATTGTTCCAGTATTGGCCATTGGGAATTCCATGCTCCTTTGACATACTCATCAGTGTGGGTTATTTTAATTGTTTTTAGTGCTTTCTTATTTTACGGCATTAGAAGTTGCTCTAGCCTCATCTTGTGTGTTTCTTGCTCTAGTCCTAGAATCAGCCATTTCTCCAAGGAGCCCTGGTTCCTTTTATTGGCGAAGGGCATTAGAAATGAAGATCTGGACACTAGGTGTGCTCCTTGCTACTGGGGTGTCATTTCTCTCAGGCCCTCTCAGCTGACAGAACAAAGAAACGTATATGTGAATTCCAACCTGTGCGTATACCCATATCTATAAATATTTTATATGTAACCATCTGTATCTATATTAAGCTAAACATGAGTTCATACTGATGCCTCAAACTCTAATCCATTACCATATGGATTATTCCAGCCTCCTCCCCTTGCCTGTCTGTAAATTCCGGCTCCAACAGTGAGAAACCTGGTGCTGCAGGAAGTTTTTTATACAGATAAACCAATGCTAACATTTTGCTGAAATTTTTCCAAACATCTTTGTCTATGTCTCTGTCCAGGTTCTTGCCTTTCTGTTAATATTTTTCTAAATACATATGCTCATATATATGTATGTATATGTATATATGAATGTATGTGTATGTATATATGTCTTGGTTTTCACATAAGTGGTATATACCTTACAAGCTGCTTCATAATGTGCTTTTTCCTACTTAACTATATGTCAGCAATATCTTCTCAAGTTAGTAAATTCTGCTATACATCTTTGCCTCTAAAAGTATGTATCCCGTAAGTTAACTAGCCCCTTATTCACGATTGCTTTGGTTGTTCCCAATTTTGTCACTACTACAAACAATGTCACAATGCAAAATCCTTCTGCACGTTATCTCTGTAGAAAATTTTCCTAGAAGTGGAATTTGTCCTACAGAGACAGGAGTCTTTAAATTTTTCAAAGCACTTCCAGAAATATGTAATTTTACTTAGACTGGACTTCCAGGAGTCAACCCCAGTCTGATGGCTTATCTGGGGGCTTGGCGAGCACAGAGGGGCTGTGGGGTGGGGATGGGGTTCAGGTCTGTTTCCGCCTCCGCGGCAGAACTGGTGCCTTCTCTCCTGCTGGCTGCCTTGGACATCCCTCCCCTCCGGCCAGCACCTGGCATTTCCCTAAAATCAGGGTCTGGGGCATTAACCTTGTTGTTCTCTGACCCAGTCTGACTTTACCCAGGGGCCAAGTGCTGAAATCTCCCATGAGCCCCGGTCTCCGTTCTCCCCCATGTGCCTCTTCCTCAGCATTTGTAGAGATTCCACCCTGTCCTAACTGACCCCTGAAGACTCTGAGTGCATCGGCCGCTGCTTTATCCCCAGAGCCCCAGGAACACGTTTCTTTAAGTATCTGGAATGGGTGAGTCAATTTGCAGATCAAGCAAGAAAGAATAGAAATAAGATAAAATCTTTACTCAAAACTTGGAACTAAACCCAGGGCAAGACCTTCTAGAAAGAGCCAGAGAGAGGCTTTATCTGACATCCTGCTATGCTGATGCTACAATCTCTGCCCTTGTCAACTGCTAAGCTGCTGGGTAAAGAGCATCGAGACCTTTCTCAGAGGTACATATTTTCCTTAAAGAAACTCTTAAGGATTAGAAGTCTTCAAGGAAATGGCAAAATGACAGGCGGTGGGGCCACAGACCCCTTCTGAATTCATACTGTGTGGGTGGACGTTTTTTTTCCTCCTGCATTTGTTGCGAGGATTAGAGAAGATAATGTAGAGTGTTTGGCATACAGTAGATAGTCAGTAAATAGTAACAGTTGGAAAAAGTTAGTATTTATTGAGGACTTATTATGCACCAGACACTATTCTAAGTATTTTATGTGTGTTAACAGACTTTATCCCCATGATGATACTGTGAATGGGGTGTTATTTTTTCCCCCCAATTTTATAGATGAGGAAAATGAAGCACAAAAAGATAAAACAATTGGCCCAAGGTCACACAGCCAGTAAGGGGAAATGCCAGGATTCAAGGTGAGCCGTCTGTCTCCAGAGTTTGTGTCTCCATCCCAGGCCACTGGTTCTCAGGAAACAGTGTTCCCTTGTGGAAGGAGGGCTGCCTTTTCAATCCATGGCAGACACCGCTAGATGCCGCCTCAGTATCGGTTCCCCCTTCTTTCTTACTAATTGAACTTCAATATTTTTTACAGGGTGGTAATACGCCCAACTAAAAATAGACACCTCCACAGACCTCCTTGCAGGTAGGGTGGACACGTGACTCAGTTCTGGCCAATGAGATGTAAGCCAAAGGGACAGACTCAGCTGGCATCACCTTCCCATCTTTTCCCCTCCCCGCGTTCACCGCCCAAATGCAGTTGTGATGCCTGGAAGCTCAGAACCTTCCTGTGAGCAAAAGGAGGAAAGCCACCTGCCAAGGATGGAGGAGCAGAGAGACAGAGGGAGGCTGGGAGGTCGACAGCATCGCAAAACCACGCGGCAGTCCTGGGGGCTTACATCCAACCCTTCTGGTCATGAACACCCAGAGTGCAGAGGATGGTACCAAATAGGGCTTGTCCCTTCCCACCGTGCCAGAGAGAGACACCTCGATGGATGCCTGGCAGTTTTGTGTCCCCCTGCCGTGCCTCCACTCCCTTTTTTCTAGCCCTTTTCCCTCTCCCAGGCTCTGTTTTATCTTGCTGGTGCTCCCTATGGTCAAACCAAGGAGACCCTCAATTCCGATTCTACCCTACAAGGGAAAAGGAGGGACCCCCTATACTTCTCTGGGTGGGGTCAGCTCAGTGGGTTCTTAGACTTGCTAAAATTGATAGCAGTAAGAGCACAGATGCAGAAGCTAGACTGCATGGGTTCGAATCTCGCTCTATCACTTACCAGCTGTATGATCCTGGAGAAGTTACTTAGCCTCTCTGTGCTACAGATTACTCATCTCTAAAATGAAGATAACAGGACCTATTTCATAGCGTTTTTGTGAGTTTATATTTAAAAAATTTAGAATAGTGATTCTCAAATGGGGACAATTTTGCCTCCTAAGGGCATTTGGCAATGTCTGGAGACATTTTTGGTTGTCACAACTGGAGGAGGCATGCTCCTGGCATTTATCTAGTGGGTAGAGGCCAGGGATGCTACTAAACATCCCACAACGCACAGGACAGCCCCTCACACAAAGAATTATCCAGCCCCGAGTGTCAGTAGTGACACGGTTGAGAGACCCTGACTGAAAAGAATGCCTTGCTCGTGGTAAGTGCCGTGTAAGTTAGCATGACTTTGATTGTTACGCTAAAGATTCCCTTTCCACTCAGTGAAGACAGAAGAGAATAAAAGAGGCAGAGGGGACCAACATCCTTGTTCTGCTGTGTATGTGAGAGGTATGGTGATGAGAACTTTTAAGAGGGCTGCAGGGACTCAAGAGTGCGTGTCTGAATGGCCAGCACAGGCCAGGCATGTGGTAGGCTCAGTAAAGACAGCCTTTAGGACTATCATCCCACTTTGTCACTGATCACAGTGACAGTTGTTCATCCTTTTGTCCGCTGGACTCGCTTTGTACTTCCCTGAAGCCTTCTGATAACAGAATCAGAGGTGGGTGTGGCTGGGGCCATGCTGGAGAGAGAGCATTGACTTAGGCACTGGGAGGGGTGTCACGGCATCCTTCTCCACTGAGAATGCTGCCGTCAAGGAGGGCGAGGCTCGGTCTCGGTGGGTCATGGGGGCAGGGCGGCTGTTTAGACTGAAGCATCCTCTGGTCAACCATTAAGAGCAGGGGTCAGTGAACTGTTTCTGTAAAGGACTACATAATATTTTAAGCTTTGTGGGCCAAGAAGCACAATTAAGAATATTACGTGAGTAATTATATAAGAAGAGGAAAGACAAATTTTCATAAACTTTTGAGAAAATTCAAAACCTTATTATGGACTTAAATTTGAATTTGATATAATTTTCACATCATTTTGATTTTTTTCAGGCATTTAAAAATGTGAACTCCATTTCTAGCTCCTGGGCCATGCAAACACAGGTGGTGGCCTGGATTTGGCCCATAGTGGGCCATAGTTTGCCAAGCCACTGGCTTGGAACATCATCTCCTCAGCCTATGGCAGTTCTCACCCTGACCCCCTAGCCTGGTTCTCTGTCACCAGCTCTGGTCATTTACTGTCCAGTTCCCTGGGAGCAGACTTAGTGCAAAACAGCCCTTCATATCCTAGGGCACTGGGCACCTGTGTGCTGGGGCAGGTGATGCAAAATGGAGAAGGCTGTGTTCCTGCCCTGGCATTGCTCACCACCTGGGGAAGAGGCAGAGACAGCTAAGAATCAGGCAGTAAGAGGAAGGCCATTGCAGTACAGTGCCACAAGGCAGATCATGTGGGGGCAGGAGGCTCCAGGCCCTCGGGGAGCATCAGAGCATCGGGGGAAGGTCTCAGAGAAGCTACATGCTTGAGCTGAGACCTGATGAATAAGTAGGAGTCTTCTAGAGATGGGCGGGGGTATAAATTTTCAAGGAGCTGAAAACAACATGTGCGAATAATGTAAATGCTGTGGGTAAGCTGGGAGGGCGTTCTGTGTTTAGGGCCCTAGAGGTAATGTGGTTTTCATTGCTGGGATGTAGTTTGAGGAGGGGCCATGGCATCCTACGATGTGGGGCCAGCAGGCAAGGTTAACCTTGGAGACCTGTGGGCCCACCTCTGGGGCCTGCTAGGACCCTGCCTTGTTCTCTCCTGTCGCATACGGGCCTGGTCCCGCTCCTCAGACTCATGCTTTGAGGCTGTGCTGTGATTGGCTTCCAGACCTCCCACCTCCCAGACCTCCCATATCACCTAACCCCAGATTGGGCCAAAGCTGCTCTTTGCCTGCCTGGCAGCCGACCCTCCTGACCCCTGTGCTGGTTCACCCTCCCTAACCCAGGGGAGTCCCAGTCTTCTGGTTTCACAGAAAGAAGCGCTAATTTCTAATCAATAAAATGGCTCCCTGAAATTGGCCTGTTTCCTCTCCTTTCCACTCACCGGTGAGATCCAGACCCCCTTCTTTTCCTCACCCGATTTGTAAGTGGGGGACAGTGGAGATGCCACACCTGGGCATTCTTACAGAGTAGATTTAGGGGACGGGGCATAGGATGTCCCTGCGATTCTGAGCTGCACAGAATGCCTGCCTTGAGTGACGGCTGCAGGGAGCGCACCTTGGGGATGCGTGATTGGAGGCATCAGGAACGGCTCAGATGCAGCCTGAGTCCACTTTCCCATTTCAGATTTTAGATGCTGAGTCTCGCTATCTAACTGGCTATATTTTTGCAGGGTCTATAGGAAAGGCTCCTGTCTTAGGAATTTGATATGTAAGATCTTTAAAAAGTGAGTAAATTGGAACCCTAATACGTTGCTGGTGGGAATGAAAAATGGTGCAGCTGCTGAGGAAAGCCAATTGGTAGTTCTTGAGAAAATATTAAACATTAGACGAAGCCACAGGTACAGGTTTTGCTCCGGGGTGATGACCATGATCTGGAATAAGGTAGCGGTGATGGCTACAAAACACTGTAAATGTACTAAAAGTCGCTAAGTCCTACACTTTAAAAATGGTTAAAATGGTGAATTTTATCTCAATTAGAAAAAAAGTGAATGAAGTCAGCTTTCAGCCTCTTGTGCCCATAGAGCTCCCTGGTGAAGCAGTGAAGTTTCTTTTCTTTTCTTTTATTGAGATATTATTGACATATAACATTACACTAGTTTCAGGTTTCAACATAATGATTCTATATTTGTATATATTGTGAAATGATCACCACAATAAGTCTAGTTAACATCTGTCACCATACAGAGTTACCAAAAAAAATTGTTTTCTTGTACAGTGATGTTTCTGATGTCCTTATATCCTGGCTGTTGTAGATCCTGATGCCTGGGGGGCCTGGGTCAGGTTTAGGACATTCCTCCAGAAGAGGACAAAATTCGGGATTGGCCTTTCTCTAATCTCAGGAATGGGCAGCAATTTCTCTCCGTGACATCCATCAGGACAGATGGATTTTGTTGTCTGCGCTTGGTTTGCCCCTTGACCTGAGGCCCAGGACTTGTCCCAACCAGGATTCTGGGTCCCTGAGGAGGAGGAGCATCCTTCCTCTCTCACTTCATCATTGTCCAGTCTCTCGCCATAGCCTCTCCCGGCCCATGAGGGGACCATTCATGGGCTCACACATTTCACGGGCATGTGTTCACACTTTTGAGTCGAGTTCTGTCCTGGTCTGAGGATCATATGAATAAGACAGAGTCCCTGCTCTCAAGGAGCCAGTGGGGGAGGCAGAAAGATGACAGAGCAAGTGCAACATGTGTGATAGAGGAAATGCTGAGGCGACGGTGGGTGGACTGAAGGGGAGACATGTGATCCGGGTCTGGAGAGACAAGTGAGTTCATCAGGGAGGTGAGGCAAAGAGAGAGACTGGTCAAAGCCTTGGGTATGTGAAATAGCCTGCAATCTTGAGGGAAAGAGTTGAGATTGAGAGGGGACGAGGTAAGTAGATGAGCAGATCAAGTTGGATAGCTGGGAAGGGGCAAAGCTTGGAATGCCTTGTTCACCAGCCTGAGTTTGGAATTCATCCTGATAGTGGAAGGAAACTACTCAAGGGTTTTATGAAGTTCCATCACCAGATTTGCATTTTAGGGAGGAAAAATCATACTGGGAGCAAAATAGAGGCTAGAGTAGAGAGAGAGTTAGAGTGGAGGTCTGCCAGGAGGCTGCTGTAACAGTCCATGCAAGAAACGACGGAGCCGGAGGAAGGCCATTGGCAGTGGGGATGGAGGAGGCAGAGACACAGCTGAGAACTGACTGCACTGAGATGCTGGGGAGCAGTGGCTGTGCAGTAGGGTGGGCATATTAGAGAGCAAGAGCAGTCTAGGGAGACTCCCAGATTTCTGGCTTGGCTAGGAGTCAAGAGGAGCAGATTTGGAAGAAAGATGACAAGCGGAGTTTGGGGCAGGGAGAGCCCAAGAGCCTGAGAGCCTGAGGCGCGTCCAAGTGGAGAGGTCAAGCCGGCCCTCAGGTGTTGGGATTGACGCTCAGGATAGAAGGCTAGTGACTTCTACCTGTGCGTCCCTGCTGGTGCGTCCCATTTCTCCCCAGGAGTTTGGTTTTGGGCACTGTGACCTGGAAGCTGCTGGTGCCCACTCCTGTCAAGGTTATTCTTGTCTAAGCTCTTTCTCCTGTTGGCATATGATTTCATGGTTTTCACTTCTCCCTTTAAACGGAAATGCAGAAAATGATCCTCTCCCTCCAGGGGGGATTGAGATTTTTTCCTCTCTCAGCTCTGACACCTGCTGCTGTTTGACTCACTATTAAAGGTCTGCGTGACCGGGTGGCATGCCTCAGGCGGTGCTAAGTGGGTGTGCAGGAGGGCCTGGAGAACTGTCAGGAGACAGGTGTTAGAATGTGACTCACAGCCACAGGGAGCAAAGACCCGCAGGCTGGGATGGGGAAGCTGGGGTGTGGGTTTCTGAGTAAGGACCTAGGGCATTGTCCCAGAATAAAGGTACCACCCCATCTCTGGCTTATAAGGCTCCGCAGCTCTTTCCAGGCCTCCGTCCCACCACTCACCTACTCCAGCCCACCTTTTGGGCATGGCTTACTCCGCCTTGTCCATGGTCACACAGTTCAGACATAGTGGAGCCAGAATACAAAGTCCGGTCACAGATGGCAGAGTCTTTCTCTCTCTGCCTCAATGCCTGTTACTGTGATGAATGGTCCCATCAGGGTGAGAATAAAAGACAAGCTACCTGCCGACCCAACCCAACCCTACCTAGCTCCAGCCTTGAGTGACTCAAGGGGGGTTCCATCTGTAAGTTCAGGCATCAGGGGAGAGATGTTGGGGTGGGGGTTCTGGGCAGCCCCTTGCTCTGCCTCCCCTGGGAGCCTGCCACCGCCTTGGGTTTCTCTTTCTCTTCAGCCCTGCTCAGGCTGCACAGTGAGCAGGGAGCTGCCTTCTGGTCCTGGCTTGTTTGTCAGTTTATTCTCTTGCAAACAAATCTTGCCTTGTGGTATTGCTGCTGTAATGGGAAAGAGGTTCATCTATTTCCAATTCTGCAATGTGCACAGACTTTTAAGGGGTCTGTCTCTTTTCAATTCACATATTAATATGCTTCCTGCCACAGCTCCAAATACCTTCTGTTCCTAAATGCGGGCCATTTTACTTGAGAAGTGGGATGGAGGGGAGATAATATTTCATTTGTTACCTTTTCAAATGGGCAAGGTTAAAGGGTCTTGCCCTATCTCAAGACAGTACCTGAGGGGTTTGGACAAGATAAAAATCCAAATCTTTTACCGATAGAAATTCTTTGCTCAACAGAGCTGATAAGAAGTATATGCATTTGAATGTGTGTGTGTGTGTGTGTGTGTGTGTGTATGTGTGCACGCATGTAGGCATGCACATTAAAGCTGTTAAGATCTCAAGCTACCCCTTCTTGGGATGGCAATACTTCCTTACTGGAGAGATGAATGGTCTCACTGATGCTCACGGCTTCCTTCTTATCGAGGGACACCAGATGTCTTCGAAGGACCAAATCAAGTGGTAGAGCCTTCCCCATGCTCTAGAGACTGGCCAGGGGCACATATTTCAACTTCTTCTTCCTGTTTCCCCCAAAGAGCTCTAGACTAAAACTCTGCCTGTTAGAAATCCAACATCACAAGGGTTTTGCTAACATTTAATCTCTCTAATCCATACGATGCTGTAGTATTATCTCATGTTTAATAAATGGAAAAATGCATCTTGGCCTTAGTCGGCAGAGCAGTCAGAGTTGAGCTGTTGGGAGGCCAGGAGTGGAATCCTGGAATGGACCCAGGAGTTCTGCAGCCGCCTGCCCCACCCCGTACCTGTGGCCCTAACCATTGTTCCTCTCGTGCCTGTCCCTGCTGAGTTTAAGGAGTTGGAGTTCCAACACAGAAAGGAAGACTTAAATGTCCTTAATCCTCCACCCTGAAACATCGTTCATTAAACCTCCAATGTTTCAATCTTTTTTTAGATTGCATTTCTTGATTTATCTCCCTTCTCCTCAAGTGGGAACCTAGAGACTTTCAATTACCGTTATCTAAGAGGAGATGTGTTTGTGTACATAGCCAGGGGCTTAGATGTGCTTATTAATTGCAGGGCATTTTTTTGGTGCTCTCCCGGGTTTTTCTTTGCCTACGTGATGCTACTTAAAATCTGCTGTGTAATCTTCACACTCAGACTTCTGGGCCTTCAGATCCAAGTGTGGCCTCCTGTCTATGCATTATTCATAGACACACCTGTTCTCAAGTAAGAGACCAAATGGAGATTAATCCATTTTTCTAAATTGGAGTGGAGGAATCACAACTCTGATTTGCAAACCTGTTGTCCCCTTCACGTCTAAGTTATTCCAGAAACATCCCTCGAGAGCCCTCTTCTCCGCAGCAAGAGGAGGCCTGCCTCTTCTAAAAAGGGGACCCCAAGAACCCTGCCAGGGGGCCTCTGCCCAGAGACACATCTCTGTCACTCTTGATGTTACTTAGTTGTGTTCCTTTTGCCTGGAAGGAATGGTTCAGCAGTGAGAGCAGGCCTGCTTCATTGGAAGGCATTGCATGTTGTTATATGAAATTTCCTGAATTTGAAAGATGGAGCACATTGTAGCCTATGAGAATCTTGTAAGGCTTACATTATTGTCAAACTTTAATTGTTGCTGTTATTGATTAGCTTTATTCCTAAAATTAACTTTTAAAATGTTTGAACTAGTCTTCTGATTGATTCTTCCTAACCTCTTAGCTCTTCCTTTCCTGTGTTTTTTGGTTGTACTATTTTGAATAACGCCGCTTCCTATGGGAGATTTTCCTCCCAGAATAAACCAACCGCCATTTTGATTCAGAGAAATGTGGCAAATGGGCATAGCCTGAGTGGCAGAGAAAGCCAGGAAGGATCCTGACAGGAAGTGGATATTTTGAAGTTAACAAAACTACAAAGATGTTTGTGACTTTGTGATATAGTTTACATGGTTGGAAGTATGGCCTCTGGGGTTAGGGTAAACTCGACCACATGCTGGTCAACTGACCTTGGACAGGTAGTTTAATATCTCTAAAGCTAGGTAACCTCATCTGGAGAGAGACAGAGAGAGAGAGAGGAAGAAAATAAAGGATGAAATAAGATATTACATTTTAATGTCAAACACCCTCAATAAGTATTAAGGATTGTATTATGACTATTGAGTTTGTGAACCACGATTTCAAAGCATGCCACTGAATGGGAAATGGTCTGACATGTAGATAGATGCATAGGATGGTTTGTGTTGAAGGCAGCCATCTCCATAACAACCACAGTGCCCTCTACTTATGGGGTCCCCTGACAAATCACCCAAGGCGCCATCTTGCTTATAGCTCAATGATTCCCTGGCCTTTCCAGGTGCTTTATGATTAAAGACTCAGAAAGGTTTTCTTCTTTTTAATATAAGAATAGTTTTTATTAATTTTAATTATACAAGTAATACATGAATATATTCTCTTTATAAAAAATTAAACATTACAGATAAGGCTGAAGACTGCTTTGAGCACCATCTCCCATCCTCATCTCCACTGCAGAGGTAACTCTCATCACCAATTTGATGTGTCATCTTCTACACATTTTACCATGCTTGGAATGACTTATAGTATCTAATACTCATAGAAAAAAATACAAGATTGTTTAATGTGCTTTGGTGTTTCTATATGTAAGTTATATTGTGGGTCATTCTGCAGCTTGATTGTTTTTTTTGCTGAGGAAGATTCACCCTGAGCTAACATCTGTGCCAATCTTCCTCTATTCTTCATGTGGTTCACTATCACAGCATGGCTGCTGATGAGTGATGTAGGTCTGCAGCCAGGAACTGAACCCTGGCTGCCGAAGCAGAGCGTGCTGAACTTAACCACTAGGCCACGGGGCCGGCCCCTGCAGCTTGACTTTTGTTCACTCAACAGTAGGTCTTGAAGCTCTTTCCATGTCAGCACATACAGTACATTTTTTCAAAACTGCTGTACATTTATGTGCGTGTGTGGTATGGATGAACCACAATTTACTTAGTTATTCCCATTTTGATGGTCATTTAAGTTATTTCTGACTTGCTGCTATTGCAAACAAAACTGCCACAAACATCCTTGGACCTGCCTTCTGAGCGCATGGACAACTGCTTCTCTGAGAGAAGGTCAAGAGAAGCTGAATCGCTGGATCTCAGCGTATGAACCTTTTATACTTTAATAGATACTGCCGAATTCCTCTGCAGAGTCATTGTACCAGTTTACAGTCCTACCTATACAGTATGGGAATCACTTCTCTCCTATCTTTTCTCCTTTTTAATTTTTTCCAATTTAGTAGGTAAAAAAAAAATCCCTCACATGTGAATTTCCATTTTTCTGATTACCAGTAAAACTGAGCAATTTGTCATGCAATTTTGTGCCATTTATATTTCTTTTTTATTTACATTTTAAATTTTTTATTTTATAAAAAATTTTACATTTACCTTTCTGCAAATTAGGGTTTTAGATCTTATAATATTTTTCTGTTGGATTGTTTATCATTTTCTTTTTGATCTGTAGAAGTTCTTTATATATTCTAGATACTGATCCTTTGTTGCAGATATTTTCTATTTTTCGCCTTGAACTTTGTTTATGGTGTCTTCTGTCACATGGAAGTTCTTGTTTTTTGATATAGTCAAATTTATTATTCTTTTATGTGTTTTTGTTTTTGTACCTTGTTTAGAAATACTTTTCTATACCTAGTCATGAAAAAAAATTCTTCTGCATCATATTCTAATGTTTCTTTACATCCAGGTGTTAATGAGAGTGGTTTCCTAGGTAAGGAACACCTCGTCTGCGTGCAGTATCTACAACCCAGGCAGGACCGTTGGGCCCTGACGCTGGCAAGTGACAAGAGCCCTAGCTGAGGACTTGAGCAGTCCCAACAGTTTCCAGCAGAGGGCAGTGTCTGAGCGGGTCTGCCTCCCTCTGCTGGGTCTGCGGGGTTCCCGATTCACCAAGGGGAACATTTTAACTGCTCTGAAATTAGCTAGTTCCAGTGAGGGGAGACTATGTCTCGTCAGGGAAGAGATCAGGAGCAAAGTGTGTTGCCAAGTGAGCTACACAGTGGGAAATAAAACAGGGCCAGGGGAAAGTGTCCGTGGGCTCTGTGTTATGACTGCATATGGCGAGAAAACACATCAAAGTGAGCCAGGAGCCAGAGAGTTTTCTCCAAGAGAAGCTGGTCCACACACTTGACATGAAAAGCCCAAGTTTTAAAGTGGAAATGTTATTTACTGGCCAAACAACAGGCAGGAAGAAAACATGAAATCCCCAAACTTATCTTTGTGTTTTCATCAATAATTCAAGTCCTGTCTCCTTTAAAAAAAAATAAAAAAGTCCAGTGGCCAGAGGCACAGCTGACTTCAGAGGGGAAACTGAGGACACAACAGAGACAGTGCTGTTCAGTACAGTTCCCTCCCACCTGACCCCAGGCACAGCCTGAGACGGCACACGTCTGTTTTCTGTTGGTGTTTGTTTAATACTGTCAGTGTGGGATTAACCATATCGTTATGCAGCCAGAAGAGCATTGGCAGTGAAAGACATAGATCCGCCTAAATGTGTCGATCCACACAAATTTGCAGATCTGAATCAGTCCCTCGGCTCCTGTGCTGGGTTCTTTCTGCTTGTCCCTGCTCATCCACTCTCCACCTTTTTCTAGCCTGCTTTGTGCCCAGGAAGGCTGCCTGTGTGAGATGAGTCAATGGGCTCCCTTGCTCATTTGTTTCTGGTTTGGATGAACCAATGAGAAACAGAGAGCAAGAAGAGATGTCTGAGTATTTATTCCCCAGGCTCCCTCCGAGCCGGGCTATAGTTGGCAATGGCTTCATTCCTCCGCAGGTTCAGGGTAGTCCTATAGCCGCAGAAACAACTAACAGCTCTCTCTTTTGTCCCTTTCATGCCTTGAGGTGTTAGAGCTTACCAGATAGACTGGGCTCCTCACTATCCCGTATTGGCTTCCTTTATCCCTGCTCACACCCTTGGACCTGGTGAATCCAAAGTCTGCACTCATTCCACTGTCCCAGTAGACTTCCTGTTAATCATACCCTTGGAATAGTCCCTCCATTAATTTATCTTCAGTCATCTCTCTCTTCTGAATGTACTGTTTCATCCCTGCCCCAAACCTGCCGGAAACCTAAACCTATCTGCGCTCTTCATCCTGAAACAGATCAAGCGTACAATTAAAATTTTATTGTAGTTCTGGACTCCCTTTTGCTACACAATCTCCAAGTGCAGTGGTGGCTGCTGCGTGCACACCTTCCCAAGAGACAGGGCAACAAATCATTGCAAACCTGCCTAAAAACCCCGCTGGCTGGGTTCATTTTCTGCAATTCCCTAGTGTTTATTTATCAAAGACCCCTTCCTCTAGGCTCACAAAAGTATCCCATTGCTGTAAATACTCTTCAATTCTGTTCTAAACTTTAAAGGCAAACAACCTGGAAGATGAAAGGATTGCAGGAACCAATTTGGATGCCTTGATGGTTTGACTAATTCGTTAAGGGATGGTTGTAGAAAGTTGCAGGAGATGTAAATTGCAAGTATATGCAGCCCTCCCCTTCAGGGAGAGGATTGCTGTTCTATAAGCTAAATAGTCACAATAAATACTGGCACTCCAAGTAGACGAGGCCGTTCAGTTTCCATCTCTCCTCCAGACGTACGTGACTAAGTGACTTGGTCTCCCACCCTCATCTCTTTCCTTCTTCCACCTGCTGGTGAAAGTGTAGATGAACAAAGCTCAGACCGCAACAGGAGGAATGGGACCCTACTCACCATGTTAGATCACCGTGACTAGCTGAGAGCTGTTTGGACCCCCACTCTAATTAAACACTGAGTGAGTCTTATTCACTGCAGACTGGCCCACTTTCACCGCTTGTCCTTTCTGGGTGCACTGCTTTCTCACTTGTAGCTAATCTACTCTACCCTCTCCCAATGCAGCTCTAGGCCCATTTTCAGTCCTTATCTAGTGACCTCATCTAGTGGCCTAAGAGATGCCCTTGATGCCATTTTCTTTTCCTACCCCATATCCAATCCATACCCAAGGCCTGTGGATTTCATCTAAGTCTCTCTCTCTAGTCTGCATTCTTCTCCCCCACCTTCACCAGGGCTGAGTCAGAATCCCTGGCTTCTCCTCCTGCCATCTGCACTCCCCTCTCCACAGCATAGCCAGAGTGAGCTCTGCAACATGTGAACCTGTCCCCGATACTCTTCTGTTTACAACCCTTCAAAGGCTCCCTGTTGCTTTTAGGATAAAGACCCAAAGCTTTACAAACCTCCACAGCCAGGTCTTTGCCCACCACTCATGGGTCATCTGATGCCATGCCTCCCTCTGCTGTGCTCTGGATCCCTTCCTTGGGTCTTCTTTCTGGTCTTCGTCAGGCTCCATCCCAGCTGATGTCCTTTCCCTTTGCCTGTAGTGTTCTCACTACAATCCGCACCTGCCTTTGCCTAGTTGACTCCCTCAGACCCCGACTCAAACAATCCCCTTCCCAGGGGAGCCTTCCCTGACCCGAGGCTAGGCCAGCTTCCCTCTCACACACTGCCCTGCTGTGCTCGCAGGCTGTAACTATGCACTTAATTGAGACATTGATGCCTGTCTCTTCCACTAGAATGTACACTACCTGAGGTCAGGAGTAGTGTCTGTCTTTGTGCATCTGGCATTGTGCCTGGCAAATGTGAAAATCTCAAAAAAGACTTGCTGGAGTCAGCCCTGATGGCCTAGTGGTTAAAGTTCCGTGATCTCACTGCTTGGGCAGCTTGGGTTCGGTTCCCAGTCATGGACCCACACCACCCGTCTGTCAGTTGCCATGCTGTGGTGGTGGCTCACATAGAAGAACTAGAAGGACTTACAATTAGGATATACAACCATGCACTGGGGCTTTGGGGAGGACGAAAAAAAAAGAGGAAGATTGGTAACAGATGTTAGCTCAGTTGGCACCTCCCTAGACTGAAGGAATGGAGGTCCTGGGTCTGGAGAGATGCAGACAGAGTACTGACCAGAGCGGGTGATGGACTACACTGTTTTCTGACAGCCAGTGATTCTCTGATTTAGGGGATATTCATGTCCTCTTGCCTCTTCTGTCTGTGTAGACACTCTCTCCCAATCTGCTGCTGTCTTGTGTCAGTGTTGTTGAGTCCATGCCCACACCCGCCAGCCAGTGGCCACCAGAGCCCCTCTTGCTCGTGGTTCAGTGCCCCTATTTATTCTTATGCCGGGAAGCCGAGGTCTGCCATTCCCGGGCATGCTTCTGAGCAGATACAATAAAGCATTTAAAAGCCAGTTGGTCTCCTGAAACTTCTTTCCTCCCAGTCTTATTGGCAATGCAAATGAAGGATTAAATTACAAGCAAGAGAGGTTTTGTTCAGAAGCCTGGGTTTTCAGAACCATCCCCAGGGTAATAAAATGGAAAGGGGAAAACCGAGCACACAAGACCTTCCTTCCATTCCCCCAAGTGCCAGCTAAGATTGCAGCCTAAGTGATGTACAAGTGAGGGAGCCAGGGCTTGGACGGGTCTGCACCGGTGGTTCTCAGCCTTTACTTAGCATGCATCAGGATCTCTTGGAAGGCTTGTTAAACACAGTTTGCTGGGCCCCAGCCTCAGAGTTTCTGATTCATTTGGTGGGGGTGGGGCCCAAGAATTCGAATTTCTAACCAGTTCCCAGGTGGTGCTGATGCTGCTGGTCTCTGGGGACCATACTTTGAGAACCACTGTGCTCAAACTTATTGTGTATTCCAATCACCCAGGGATCCTGGTGAAGCACAGACTCTGACTGAGTAGATCAGAGTGGAGCTCGGTGCCCACACGGCTGCAGTGAGGACCACATGCTCAGATGCAAGGCTCGGGTTCGCCGTCATCTTCCTGAGTCCTGGTCTTCTTTGATAGAGGTCTCTTCCTTCCTTTGTGCCTTCCTGGGATAGCAGGGGATATTTCGGATGACCTGAGAAAGAGGTGGGTGCCAGGGAATATCACCCTCGCTTATGTTTTCCACGGTCTCAGAGGCCTGGCCAACAAGAATCCAATGTCTGTATGCCAGAGGCAGCTTCTGTCTTCACTTCATAGAGAAACCTGGCCTTCCTTTATCCCCCTTTGCTGAAGAGACCCTTACCCAGAATGTTAATAGATGTGAGGAGGAAATACAATGGGAGAGTTATGCTGGCAGGACCCTGCTGCCTGGTCAGACAGGTGGGCAGTGTGTCTGTAGTGGGAGTTGGGTCTCACTGAGGCTGCGAAAGGGTGGGGATACAGTGTGGAAAAGTAAAGCTTTTCCCTTTTTAAGAACTGTGTGTTACAGCATATTGTTTAAAAGCCTGAGCTCTGAGCTTAGACGTGGACTCAAGGTTTTAAATAAAGTTGCATTTGTAAACTTTACCACAGTGCTTGGCACTTAGTGAGTGCTTAATAAATGACAAGTATTCTTATTTTTTAATACGAAGTATTAATTATAGTCGAATGAGAATCCATATCAAGAAGAAGACGAGCAGCTCGAAAGCCTACAGAATGAAACAGTAGGGTTGTTTGGCCATTGGGATTTCCTACCCTCTGCCTAGCCCAGTGCCTGGCCCATGGAGTAAGTGTTTGTTGAATGGAAGGCAGGAATTATACGAGTCTAGGTAAATTAGTAGCTGGGGGATTTGAGCTTATGGAAATTGCCCAAAGGGAAAGAATTATGGCAGCACCTGAATTCTTGAAAGTGAGGACTTTCAAGCCCTGGGTAACATTGCTCAGTTTCTTTATTGATAAAATCAGTCACTACCACTACTGTACGAGGTTACCCTGAGAAACATTTGACAAAGCATGCAAAAGCGTTGGCTACTGTAAAGCACAAATCCAGTATTAGCTGCTTTAGTAAAGAGGAGCAGATCCTTGGGGCGGTGACAGATCCTTGGGTTCAGTGCTGAGGGAGAGGGTGACGGTTTCCAGCTCTCGGGTGTTGATGTGTTGCCTTTGCCGTTTAGGTTGGCTCTTGTGTGCTAGAAAAACCTCTGGAGTTCCTAATATTTTTTGCTAAAATGGGATATGAGCCTCTTCAGAAGGCCCGAGTGCAGGTGGGCGAGCGGGTAAAGCCGCCTGAGCTGGGCTCACCTGGGCTGATAAGATAGGGAGCCAGGAGCCTGGCGGCCCAGGAACAGCACTCAAGTGCTGCGCTCCCCAGCGGCACTCCCTCCCTCCCTCCGCAGTCTGAGGGGCTCATTCATTGTTAATGCCGTTTCCACAGGCTCATTTGCAAACAGCCTGAATAAAACATTCGAGCAGGCACGGGGGCAGTTCTCTCCGTCTTCCATTGCTGCCTCTGCCACCCTCCCTCCCTCCTTCTCTCTCCTCGGGTCCCTTCTCCCTTCATTACTCTGATTAACAATCTTTGTCTAATTGGCTTGTCATGAAACAGCCACATAGGACTCCTGGGCTCTTGCAGGGACAGTGAGGAAAATGACTCAGACAGGCCCAGCATTTGTTTTTGGCTTTTGTTTTCCTGGATGGATGAAGGAAAAGAGCCAACACTGAATTTACAATCTTAGAGAGGAGACCTGGAAATAAAGTGGCTGCTCGGCTCCTCCCAGTGAACTGCCTCAGCCCAGGAGAGGAGGGCAAAGGGCCAGCCCTGGTCAGGGAACCATTCACCCCTGCGGGGTGAGGCCGCAGGGCGGCGCTGCAGAGGATCAAATCTCGCTAGAGGCAAACCCATGCGTAATCCCAAAACAAGGCAGATTAGGAAAAGCACAACCAGAAAGGCATGTCGTGGGCATGACCCTCAATCTGCACACAGTTGCACAGGAATTATAGTTTCCGTTATTGTCTCTAGTTTAACAAAATTACTATCCTGATTCTTACAGCACCACTTCCCTGTGTTTCTTTATAGCTTTACCACTAAAAAATGCATCCTTGGGACCAGCCCAAGGGCATAGTGGTTAAATTTACGCACTGTGCTTCTGCTGCCTGGGTTTCACTGGTTCAGGTCCTGGGCACAGACCTACACACCACTCATCAAGCCATGCTGTGGCGGCATCTCACGTAGAACTAGAAGGACTTACAACTGGGATATACAACTACATACTGGGGCTTTGGGGAGAAAAAAAGAAAAGAAGAAGAAGATTGGCAACAGATGTTAGCTCAGGGCCAATCTTCCTCACAAAAAATTTAAAAATAAAGAGACTCTTATCTCTAAAAAAAAAAGTGCATCCCTAAGACACTATAATTTAACCTTGCCAATTTTTAAAAATTTGTTATGTGTTTTAAATCTTTTTCACCTACAAATTTTGCCTAGAGTCCTTCTTATTTTTGTAAATTTTCTGTTCAAGAACCTGAGGCTTTTAACCTGTACATTTCCCAGTCTGGGTTTTGCTGATTGCATATTCAAGGAACAGTTCAACATGTTCCTCTGAGCTCTGTATTTCCTGCAAATTGGTAGCTGGCTCCAAAGGCTTGATTAGACTTAAGTTTGATGCCTTTGGTGAGATTATAGATGATGGTGTGATTTCATCGGGAGGCACATAATGTCTGCATGTCTCCTTCTTGTGTTGTTAGCAGTGCTGATGTTCAGTACCTGCATCCCTTAGTTCACTGGGGGGTACGGAACAGTGAGGTTCTAATTCTAACACTTCTTTTTCACTTATTAGTTGGAATCCTTCCATTAAGAGAAGTTTCCTCTCATCTGCAATTTGGTTACCCAGTGGTACAATTTACAAAGGAAAGACAGGACAAATGCTTGATTCTTTGTCTTTATTTATCAGTTTTCAAGATAATGAATAGATGCCTTTCATCCTGCAAAAGGGACCAATTAGTTTTTTTCAAATATCATTAGGAACCCATGGATTTAAATACATTTATACAGTTATTATCCTTACTGAAATACAAGTTGTCCCTCTCTGGCACTGGGAGCTTCTTCAATTGGCTCCTGAGTCCTGCTGATGTGACCCCACTAGTCCTTGATACCTTCCCTGTTGTCTGGAATGACAAGATACTCCACGTTCATCTTATACATCTCCTGCCCCCGGCCTGAAACCAGTCCTTCCTCCAAGAAGCCCTGACTTCTTGTGGTAGGAGGTGGTGCTGGGGATGCTCATTGCTCTTTACTGCAACATCAGTCATCATTTTTAGTCCTCTCAATGGACAGAGCTAAGGAGTTAATGGGGGGGAAAAGCTATATATGGCCAATTCTGCCATAATGCTTGTTTTGAAAATGCAAATTTGTTCAAACATAATTGATAGATTAAAGAACAACGTGAGCGTAACACAAATTTTACATTTGGCTACGGGTGATTTTATACAGGATAAATATTAGGTGAAGGCAGAAAACTGCACCCAGTTTTACGCAAAACGGAAAAAATCAGGAACAATCTTTTCCACAATCAAAAAGAAAGCACAATCTGTCTACAAAGATCTTAAACTGAAATTGCCAGATCCTGCAGAGGTGGCACCTTTTACTGCTATGAGTGGCTGGGTTGGTGGTTTCAAACATTTCTACAATTTCCAGAGCTTTCAGCTGTCAGGCAAAGCTGTAAGTGCAGATGCGGAAGCAGCAAAAGAACTTCTAGCAATGACACAGAAGCCGACTGAAGAAGGCTACACATTGGATAACGTTGTCGATCGTGATGAAACAGGTGTCTATTATCAATGCACGCCTCAAAAGGCCTCCATCTCAAAGGCAGGAAAACATGACCCAGGACGTAAGGGAACAAAAGATCTTGTAGCTCTGATGTTCAGTGCCAGTCCCCAACAGAGGGTAATGAGCCAGCTGCCCGCATCCAGTGTTACAACCTTCTGCCCAGTTTCAGGTAAACTTCCTTCCCCGCTTCACAATGACTAACAAGCCACAACTCTTCCAGCACCCACCTCCACAAGCAAACTCCAGCTCTTTTTCAAGGCAAAGTGCCATATTTATTGCAGCAATTATGTATTTCTTAACCTTTTCGTATATATAGAACTGTGGTACCATTTTTACTAAACTTCTAGTCTTTAAAAATTTGTCACTCATGAAATATTTGAGTGTTGTGCTCTTACCTCCATTTTTACTATCAGCCCGGTGGGTTTTATTGCATGATTTTGAACAATGTGGAGATTTTTAGGAACACATATGTCGTATTCTAGCAGAACTGAGCACATGCACGCACAGACCTCATGAACTCATATTCATACTTGTAATTCAGTTTCAGAACTATGAGACTTTGACTTAACCTCATCTCTAGTACATCTGTATCTCCTTTCTTCTATGCCCCAAATCCTGGTTTTCCAGGATATAGGAGATGATCGAATATTCTATGATTACTCATTCCCTTTATCCCATCTTATGCACACAACAGAATAACAGCACAAAAGCTACCACAATCTGTATAATTACTGAGAACTCTCCCAGAGGGGACCCCCAGTTGGTCACTTTCAAGAGTTGGCAAGAGTGCTCTGGGACCCCTTAAAACCCCATCACAGACCCCCCTGCACTCACCGCTACTAGACTAGGCAGAACCCCTCCTCGGTTCCACTACAGCTCTCAGGTCAGCCTGCCGTTCTTCTGTCAGATTCCCCGTCCCTCCCTCAGCTTCCTTGGGCACACGTGCTGATACCCTGCAGATGGTGAAGGTATGGGTGGTTGCCCTGCCTGCTTGTATTTTGGAGTTCATGGGTACACCTTGTCACTTAGCCTTGTTGTAAATGTTGTCCGTGGATTTTTAATTTTTTGCTACCTTGCTGCTCTGTCTGTTTTTATATGGAAATTTGGGGAGATTTAAAAATCATGCCACTGTTGCTGCTGTCTTCCCAGAATCCTTCTCTCATAACCTGACAATTTCTTCAATATTTGTCTTTGAAAATGAACACTGATTTTTTTTATATACAGATGTTTTAAATTTTTATTTAGTCAAATGGACTTGATCTTCCCCCATTGCTTTTATGTTTAAAAAGTCTTTTGCCGTCTGGATGTTAGATAAAAATCTTTTCACAATTTCTTATGATATTTTAAGTTTCATTTTGTACATATACTTCTCTTGTCCATTTCCTCCATTTGAAGATTTTTTTGTAAAACGCTGTAGGAGGAATGTCTAAGTTAATTCTTTTTCTCCTCAAACACTAAATTTCCCCAAATCCATTTATTGACTTTGTAATTCTTCCCTTATTATAGATCAATCATAACTATCAAGGTCTGTAGCTAGGTTATCCCTTCTTGATACGTCTGTCTATTTTTATAGTTGTACCAAAATGCTTATTTATTTCAGAGTAATAGTATATTTTAATGTCTAGAGCATGTCCCTCCTCACTATTTTTCTTTTATTAAAAAAAAATTTAGTCGTTTTCACCCACATTATTTCTTAGTGAATTCCAGCAGAAGGAAAGTCCAAAGTCAATTTTTTGGGTAACCTTTTGATTCTCTGACAATCTTTTTATTTAAAATGAAACCATGCCTACTTGTTTGACCTCTTCCAAACATTGTGTAACTTTCCAATAGGTGCTGCCCATGGTTCTATGTCAGGACATTGTGGCAGGGCTCATGACAGCTTATTCAAGGCTGGGTAAATGCGTTTGGGGGAATGTTTAGGGCCTGACATTGGACCTGCTCAATAGGATGATGGGAGAGCCATTAGCTGGGGGATACCATCTGAAAGACAGGATTCAACCAGGCAGACAAGACTTTTTCTGCCAAGAGACTTAACCTTTCCAGCTGTGATTCAGAAAAGTGCTTAGTGCTGGTAGGTCCAAGATGGAGAAGAAGGTCCATTCACAAGTAATAAGAACCCAGCATCAAACTTCAGTTCAGAGCAAATGCTTCTGACAACAAATAACACACATTTGCAAGATAGCGGGGTGGAGCCTGGACTGTGATACGAGGCCATGGAGCAGAACACAGCTAATGGGATTACCAGGAACGCAGATCCGTGATCCTGATCTCTCAAGGCTGCTGTAACCAGCTGCCCTGCACAGCCACAAGCCAGCAGAAGCAATACAACAGGTTTGCATTCTGGACTTGATTTTTTCTGCATGGGGCTTTCAGCTCTGACCTTGTCAGGCGAGGGCTAACAGCTTATAAATACCTTCTCTCGTCTTCCCGAGACAACAAAAACAAAAACAAAATTAATATGCCCAATAAATGGAATGTAAAGACTCCTATCTTGTAAGTAAACTTGGAAAAATATTCTGGAATATCTCATATAAAACATCAGCCTTGAGCCCCAACTGAGATTCAATAGATTCTACTTTATGTGCAGCCTGCTGTTAAAGGGGTAGAAGGAGTCAATAGTAAAACTCAGCCTTCAGGAAGACGCAGAGATACTAAAAAGGAACAGGCAGCTCATGTCTGTTGGCAGTGAATCCTCTAGTGACACTGGCCCATTAATCTTTTTGTATTTTTTTCTCTTCCCAGCAGTGAGAACCTTCAATGCACCTGCAAGAAAGCATATCCACCGATTCCTTTAACGGATTCAAATTTAGAGCTCTGAGAAGATAGATTTAAGATTTAAAAGATTTACTTCCGTCTCTCTCATTTTACAGGCCTCGAGAGGAGGCCCATAGGCCTGGAGAGGTGAAGGGACACGCCCATGCAACGTGTCTGCAGAAAAGCCAGAACCTGCCGGGTCACGGCTGTGGGACGGAGCTGCCTTCAAAGATTTTGCTCTTCTCATTGTACAGATGGGCCAGATGAAGCCCACAGCAGGGAGATGGTGTGGACAAATTACCAAGGGGTGTTCTGGGAACTCTACTGGTAAGAAAAGCACCAGGCTGGCTCCTTAGAAGGACCAGAACTCACATGTTGTGGCTTTTGTCTAAATTGCCCATCAGGCTCTCTCAGAAGGTGCAGTCCAATAAACACCCACAAATAGAACAAATAAACAGTCCATTTTAATTACCTAAAGAAAACAGTAAGGAATGATTTTAAGCTAGGACAGCTGCCGTAACACCGTAAGTAAAGTTAATGCATTGCTCAGTACATGAATTGATTAGTGTTTAAATAATAGAAATGACTATCAATTACAATACATCACCACAAATTACTTGCTGTGCAAACAGCTTCTTTTTGCTACTGTTAATAATTCCAGCTACTGATTTTCTGTAATTGTAAGCCACAATTTTCCTTTGGATGAACAGCCCAACAGAGTTACAACACAAAGTCAGGTGCACACTCACACCGATAAAAGCTGCCTGGGGCCCCTGCCCCTTCTGAGCTAGCTTGCTTCTCAGCCCCCATTCTCTGCTGTCAGAGAAACCTAAGAGAATCAGCTGCTTAGTATTTGCTTGTTATCAGAACTAGCTTTGATATTGCAATCAAACATCCAAGAGAACGCCTGAGGCGACATTTTCTGCTTCTAAGTATGACTTGCTCGATGAAATGATTCCACCTGTGTGATCAGCTCTGCACCAGTGGAGGGTGGATCTTGCTGGGGAGTACATGACAGGGAGCAACGTGATTTATTAGGGGGCCTGGGCCTGTGGTTTAGAAGATCAGAGTTCAGGCCCCACTCTTCCATAAACTCAATGTGGCACTTGATCTAGTTATTTAACCAGTTTGAGACTTCATTCTCCCAGTGAGGAAAGGTAGACTGTGCTCCCAGCCATTTATTGCACAGGAGAGGGAGTAGGATTATAGCTGGGGTTTAAACCTCAAATAAGACACATAATAGCTGAAGAAAAACTTTGCTGTCTCTTTTTCATTGAAAGTAAATTGTCCTTTAACTCTCAGGCGGATTATGATTGGGTCAACCCTCTATCCGGTGTGAACAGAGCGGAGGAACAAAGGTGCAGGCCCTGGGTGTTCCTCACCCTCCTCGTCTTCTCTGACACCCGCATACAAGTCCGGTCCTGCCCCGTTAACAGATCCGCATTTCCCCAGAGCTCCTGGCGTGTGAGCACCGTGCTCAGACGTTGCACGGATTTTCTCACGCAGTCCTCTCAGCGACCCGATAAGGTAAGCCATTTTGCCCCCTTTACACAAATAAAGAAACCGAGACACAAAACAGTTAAGGCCAGGGAGCCAGCCAATGACAGAGCCGGGATAGCAGCCCCGGAGGACTCTTTACCGCCTGCTAAGCCGTCACATGCACAGCTGTTACCTTGGAGCGGCTTCTGCCCTGCACCCTGCCTCCTTCCCTCTTTCTGTAATCTGAGTCTAACAATCTAGAAGGCAATTGTGTCACGTCAAAGAGGACTTCCAAGAAGTCTCCACTTCCTCCAGGAAGCTCCCCATAGCGATCTCATAGCACCATGGGCCCCCCCTATCCTGGCTCTCAGCTCAGCGACCCCACAAGACTGCGAGCTTCTGGAGGACAGGGACAATTCGCTGTGGGGTTCCCAGGTCTCACCCAGCGTCTAGCACTTGTAGGTAGATGTGTGTATAACAAGTAAGTCCCTCTCTTCCACATAAACACCCAACACACACATACAAGGACTGATGACCTTTGGCCCCCAAAAGTCCCAGAATGCCTCTTCAGAACTCCTAGGTTTATAATCTCTTCCCTTTTCCCCCTAACCAAGGGCCCTTTCTAGTCCTGTCCCCAAAGATGGCTGCAGGGGGCAGAAATGAGAGAGACATGAGAGCGAGAGGGCCCTTGTCTCTACTCAGTTGCTCTCTTACCAACCACCTGGGAGCCGCCCCCACCCTGCTAACCACACCCCCCTATCGGAAAAGGTGGCTGCAATAAAATGGGAAATAAAAAGCAGAAAGCCCATATTCTTTGGCTGATCAGTCTTTGTAATAAACGCTACAAGGTGGAACAGAAATAAATTTATGAACTATCTGAGCTGCAATTTCTTGATTTCAAAGTAATCCAATCGTGGGGAAATGTCAGTTCCAATTGAAGAGGAAAACAAACTTCAAGTGTCTGGCGTTCCCCACCTTGAGCAGTCACCGAGGTCATAAATGTGGTCGTTGTTCAAGAGCTCCAGCAAGTCCTGTGTTGGGCTCGGTAGCCGTGTGTATTTGTGCACGGGCCATGCAAGCATTTCATTCCTCAATATTCACATGTTCTCCTCTCCTCTCTAACGCCCCCTCCCTGTCCACCGTGGAAGGGGTATTGATATTTCAGCCCACAGCTGGTCTACAGAACTCAGACTCCAGAGCACGAGGGGAAAGAGCCCACCGTGCTGTTGAAAGCAGGAGCCAGGCTAGATCGATCCGAGGCTTCCAGAGCATTCAGAGAGTTCACCCTGACCAATGGGAAATAAGTCAGAGGGACGCAGCTTCTCATGGGCTTGTCAAGGTTGCCAAGACTTCTGGGTAGAGGGGCCTGGATGACACAGTAACCCGTTGCAGGAAAGGCCAAGCTCTGCTCCAAGGCACCCCTCACCCAGAGGGACCAGTAAAGGACAATGACCCCAAATGCCCTGGATCTTGCTTTTGCTTGCTTTCTGAACAGCTCCGTAAATCTCAGAGGCTGATCCTGTGGTTAGGACTTTATTGACTCAACTACTGTGGGATTGTCTGAAATTTCTTGAGCAAAAATTTCTTTCCTTTCTTTGTTTGTAAATTAGGTCAATTCCTGTGGTTCTTTATAAATTCTTTGCCTCTTTCCTCAGCAGTTTTCTGCACAATTGACCACACCTTCCTTTTTGGAACCCTCTCATTCTTTGCTCCCAGCACACTTCCCTCATGGGCATTTCTCCTTCTTGGCTGCTCTTCTTTGGTCTTTGAGGACTCCTGTCCATTTGTCTTCAAATGCTGGCCTCTTTGGAGCTCTATCCTCCACAGTCTTGCTTTACACTCTCTCCCTGAGGGTCCCCATCCAGACCCACCTATGTCTTCATTTATGGCCCAGCTGAGACCTCTCCCAAGGCTAGACCTGTGTCTACCGGACCTCTCCCGTTGGGCATCCCATTGGTGCCTCAAATTGAACATAACCAAATATATCATCTCTGCTCTGTGTTCTCTGTCTCAATGAATAGTTACCCAAGGAAGAACCCCAGGAGACATTCTTAACTAAATCCTCTCTGTAAGCTACATGTCATCGCAATTCTGTTTTCTAAGAATCTTCTGAATCTCTGTTTTCTCCATCTCCACCTCATCATCTTCGTTCAGGTGATCATAAACTTCCGTTTGACAGCTACAATGGTCCCAAATACATCACTCTGTTTCTAGTGTGGCTCTCTCTTAGTAGTGGTCACAATAATGCTGCAAACGAAAGAATCTCAACATCTCATAAAAAGATAAACATTTATTTGCCTCTTATGGGTTTGTGGGCCAGCTGGGCTGACTGTGTTTTAGGCTGCAGCAGCCAGGGTGGCTCTGCTCCGTTTGTCTCCCATCTTCCTCCTGGGCCCAGTGGGCTGGCCCGGAAGCATTCTTCTCTTGGCAGAAGCAGAGGTACAAGAGGGCAAGTGGAAACATCCAAGACCTCTTAAGGCCTAGGCTTAGAAATGGCACAAGGTCACTTCTACCCACATACCATTGGCCAAAACAAGTCATAAGGCCTGGCCCAAAGTCAAAAGGTGGAGAAGCACACAGCTCACTATGAGCCCACGGCAAAGGCGTGGGTGCAGGGAGCAGCAAGCAATGGCAGCAATAATGAGGTCTGCCACTGGTCCTCTGTAATCCATTTTCCACCCTGCAGCTAGATTTCTAACATGCAAATCTGATTATGTTACTCCCCATTGTCCATGAGATAGAGTCTAAATCCATGATGCGACCACAGTCTCTCTCTCTTCTCACACCACAAATTACTCCGCTTCTGCCATACTGAATGATATTTATTTTCAAAAGTGGCCTGAGCTTTCTTACCGCTAAGTCTTTGCACAGCTGATTCCTTTGCCTGGAGCACTTCCTCATCCTCACCTCACTGCACGATCTAGCTCTCATCCTATGCATCTTCTGGCTAAGTCTACTAGTCCCTTAGGTCTCTCTTTAAGTTTTCCATCCTCTGAAAACTCATCCTGACCTGATAGAGCTGTCCCTAGGCACATTCCTCTCTTCCATGTAC
Source organism: Equus przewalskii (assembly GCF_037783145.1). Classification (NCBI taxonomy): domain Eukaryota; kingdom Metazoa; phylum Chordata; class Mammalia; order Perissodactyla; family Equidae; genus Equus; species Equus przewalskii. The sequence goes on along the minus strand of NC_091855.1, from coordinate 12,151,623 downwards.
TCATGCCTGTAATAATACTTATCCATCCGCACTGTAATTGCCCAAGGAGAGGGACTATATTTAATCTAAGTACTTAGCCACTGTGCCAGGGTCATTGCAGGTGCTCAATAAATAACTTTTAATGGATGATTACCACATAGGAATCTGCTCATGAATACAAAGTTAATGCCTTTGTTTATTGTTGTTGTTTTACATAAAATCAGATAAACTTAAGGTAACTGTATATATTAGGACTAAAATTGTTGTGGTCCAGTTGAGGAGAGGATTAGTCTGATAAGCATCTCAGGTCTGAACATAAAGCTCACCTTATTCTGAATGGAGATCTACCTATTTATGCATTATCCCATTTAAAAGTAGCAGCTAAGGTTTAGGTGGCAGACACTGTTGGTTGCCTACCCAATAGGCATTCCCCTTCAGCAGAACCCCAATTCTGCTTGGAGTGGCAATGTGCCCACCCCCAGAGGATGGCTCCTGATTGGTCTAGACCAATTGTGGAATCCCGCTCCTCTTTGCCAGAGAATAGCCTACGAGTGGGTGTGAGACCTAACTGGCCAATGGGATCTGAGGGATCGTCCATGGGCTACTCCTGGGAACACTTTCCTATCTGACGAAAGACACAGCAGCAGGAAAAAGGGTCCTCCTCCATATGCTTGCCCTTGCTTGGGATGATGTTTTGTGAGAACACGATTCTTGGAACTGTGTAGCCATGTTACTACCATGAGAGAAGACATTACTGACCTCCTGAGAAAGGCAGAGCAGAAAGATGGACAGAGCCTGGGCCCTTGCTGACCCTCAGCTGCTGCCCCCATGTTGGAGCCACTTACCTCTGAGCTTTCTGTTACACGAAATAATTAAATGTCTTTACAGCTTAAACCACTGGTATGTGGTTATTCTGTTATTTGCAGCCGAACTAATTTGACACAAATGGCTTTGAAATTTACTTTAGAACACCCAAAATTTGTTATTAGCAAATATCAGAGATTTCACATCACTCTAGTCCATTATTTAACATAGTTTTCTTAGGGCCTGAAACGTTTTCACAGCTGGCTTTTATTGACTGTGGTGGCTGATATGACGGAGAATGAGACTCAGAGGCATGAGGATTCTGCCCCTCCTTTTGTTTATTAATCAGTGTTCCAAGCTTCAGTTCTTTCTTATTACAGTCCCTGATTCTTCAGAGGAACTGGCGGGGGTGGAGCTACACCCTCTTCACTTGTTTTCTGAGACTTGTCCTGGGAATAACCTACCAGTGTGGTAAAGAAAGAATAATGGACCCCCAAAGATGCCCACGTTCTAAACCTCAGAATCCATGAATAGTTTACTTTACATGGCAAAAGGACTTGACAGATGGGATTAACTTGAGAACCTGAGATGGGGAGATCATTCTGGATTACGTGGGTGGGCTCCACATGATCACAAGGATCCTTAAGAGGGGAAGGGGAAACAGAAGAAGAGCATGAGAGGGATGTGTGACTATGGAAGAATGGTCAGAGAGGTGAACACTGTTGGCTCTGAAGACGGAGGAAGGGGGCACGAGCGCAGAGATGCGGGAAGCCTCTAGAAAGTGGGAAAGACAAGGAAAGGGATTCTCCCCTAGAGCTTCCAGAAAGAAGCACAGCTCCGCCAACACCGTGATTTCAACCCAGTGTGGCGCATTTCAGACGTCTGATCTCCAGAAACGTAAGATCACAAATTGGTGTTCAATTTGTGGTAATTTGTTACAGCAGGCACAAGAAACTAATGCAATGAGTTGGCCTTATTGACTGCAAAACTGAGCACCCCTGGTTCAGGCGAGCCTCTGGGTGCTGCTTGCCTGAGGGTGCAAGGCATAAAGCATGAACTCAAGCTGGAAGCAGCGGCCTGGGCTCAGTACTGGAGTAGACGTAGTTTGGGAAGTGTCAAGGAATCAGCAGTTCTTCTCAGGGGAGAAGAAAACCCCCATGAGAATAAAAAAGCAGCAGAGGTCCACAGTGGCGTGGAGTTCTAAGATTTCCTTCAACACTCTGGAAACAAGGACAATGTATTCTGTTGACTTTTCATGGCACCCCCCCTGCCCCCACCTCGTTTTTCCTTGCTAATGCTGGTGGGAGAGCCCAGAGCGGGTCACTTACATCCATCTCGTGGGCAGTCCTGCACTTACATCCGTCTCGTGAGCAGTCCAGCCTCAGTCCAGGCTGCAGGGTGGAGAATATGCTCAGACTCTGGCCCACAGGAAAGATGTCAGCCTTTTCTTTTATCAATGGCTGAGGGGAAAAGGATCCAGGCCCAAGGAATAGCATGTACAAAGGCCCTGAGGCAAGAAGGGTGAGGGCAAGCTGCTATGGCAGTTGTATAGGATGTAAAGGGGAGCAGGGCACAAGAGGAGCTGGTGCCTTTTAAAAGCCTTTGGAGGTTTCAAGCTAAGATTCTGGTTTCCCTTTGTCATGCTTTCTGAGGCCTTAACCATGAGTTCCCATTTACTGAAGAAACATCAGTATAGGACTGGGCTCAAGCCCTCCAGGCCCACGATCCCAAGCAGCCTGCAGCCTGTCCTCTCTCCAGAGGGTGCAGAGTGGGGCAGGGGTGAGGGTCAGCACCACTCCCGTCCTTTCTGTCTATCTTTCTTTTTGGCCCAGCTTCTTTGCTGTTACCTCTGGAGATTTTCAAAATTAGAACCATTACCTAGATGAGCCTGCAATGCAAATCAAATGAGAGGATGCGGCAGGCTAATGAAGGCCAGCGACCTGGCGATCTAATGAAGATGGACAGCTCTGTCATAGGTAGAGGATGCTACTGCATTGTGTGCTGCTTGGAGCAGGAAAGAAGCAAATTCAGGATTTTTACTGTGCTCTACCAAGGCCAGTAAGATGGAAATATATCTCTATCTACCTATATCTGTCTCTCTATCTATCTATCTATCTGTCTGTCTATCTCTATCTATTTATAGCCATGTGGTAAGAGGAGAAAAATATTATTTAGATGCCTTGGAAAGGCAACGGACTCATCTTATGTGGCCCGGTTAATTTTCCCTGTTCTCATTCAAGCTTTGGGTGATGAGGTCGTTCAAGGTCAGAATATGAGCCTCCAAAGGCAATGCGGAAGGATATATTTTGGAATGGCTGAGTAAACTGGGTACATTCAAACTGGGGCGAAGAATTAACAGACAGATAATGCAAAATAAAAATATATTTTGTCCTTTTATGTGTAATGGAATATAAATATATTATGTTCATACTTAAAACTTTGATAATTGTACAAATATGTAAAGCTAATTTAATCATTTAAAAATCATTTTTTGAACACCTGATATATGCCAGGAACTATTCTATGGATAGATTTGGTTTTTCTTAATCTTGGATGTTTGAAAACCTTGGGTAGTTTCTGAATTTCTCTTGATTCCAAATTTTGTGACAGTTTTGGAAAGTGCTGTCAATATAATTGGTAGACGATCATATCAAAATCTATTTTAATGGGTTTTCAGTGTAAGAATTCAGTAAGATCCAATGCTCAAAGGCTCTGTTTATGTGCTTCCCATTAACGCAGTGAGGTTACAGGATCTTGGTTTTCTGGAATTTCATTCATTTAAAGAATGCTAACGAGTGTGAAGCTGAGGTGCCCGGAGAGCATGGTGAGGATGGCAATCAAGCTCTCAGTGAGGTGACAATAGACTGGGAATTTGAGGATCAACTCTCTCCACTAAACAATTTCAACAAAGTCTTGGAGGCCCAGAACTGGGAAACATTAAGTTGAAAATCATTTACTTAGGATAAGTCAATTAAGCTTGTCTTTTCTCAGTTCATCAGTTTTGATGGTAGCTTTTGTTGGTTCATTTTCATGAAACTTCAGCCCCTATTTTTATTGTCAATAAGTTAATAGATTTTATTTTTATATCCTTTTATCCCGGCACATAATTCTTTATGTTCATAGATCAATGTTAGGGGAAATTTCTGTGCCAAGTAATGATCCATGTAGTCATCATAAAAGGGAGAAATTTCAAAGGTTTTCAGAGCCAGAAAGAATTATTGCAGAAACAAGTGAGTCTCTAACTGTGTTGTCCAAATGTCCCCCCAGATTTATTAGCCTTTTTTAGCTCTTTCCTGATTGAGAGTGAACCTCCTGGTAATTGAAGCCAGGAAATAATCTGTCGAATGTTAGAGCTAGAAGTCATCTTAGATACTGCATAATCCAATTCATTCATTTAGGAATGAGGAGACTGAGGCTGGCCTTATTGACAGCTCCTGTGCATTCAAAATCTTCCAGGTCATGGCCATCGATTTCACAAATTACAAAGAGGATTCTTGCTTAACCACTTGCTTGACCCTTCCCACCAGTCTAAAATTGCTTTTTCAGAAAGGCTGAGGCCCAAAGAAGTTGATTTGCTTCAGATGATGCAATCGTGGTGAAATTAAAACTAGAACTCAAGTCTCCTAACACTCCATCCAGGACTGATATCCGTGTAACCAAGAAGCATCTGGAAAATGGGGATAATGATACCTTCCTCGCTGCATTGTGATGAGAATTAAACAGCATGAACTGTGAGAAATCGTTATATTCACCTACAGTTTGTTTTTCACCAGGTAACTTGCCTAGTCAAAAAGGTAGATTTCTCCAATCGCTCAAGGGTGGGTTTGCCACTGGACTTCCGGAAGGACTGTAATCAGGGCCTGGAACCCACCGGGGCTCTCCCTCCATCTCTCCTCTCGGGCTCTCCTTTCCCAGTTGTTGGATTCTTCTCTATCTACAGGCAAATCTCTTCTGCTTTTCTGATCCATGAGTCACGGACACCCAGTTTATATGGGGAGAGACTGAATCTCTCTCTCCCTCTGTTTCCTTTGGGCTTTCTCAGGGAAGGGACTTTGGACCAAGTAGCTGGGTATGTTGGGGAGGGGGGTTGGGGTAGGGACAGCCGTCGGGTTACCCTAAGTTTGATAAGTGTCAAGAGGTAGGTAGTTCTCAGGGGAGAAGAAAACCCGCATGAGACGAAAGAGGCGGCACACACCCACCCTGGCTGGGAGCTCTAGTTTCCTGCAGCACTGTGGAAACGAGGACGCTGTACTCTCGACTTCTCACTTCTCATGGCGCTCTCCTCTCCCATCTCTCTTCTCCTTGCTAATGCTGGTGCGAGAGCCCGGAGTGTACCACGTGCATCCGTCCCATGAGCAGTGCTGTGTGTGGTTAGTGAGAACCTGCCTTGGTGAGTTTAGGCTGCTGTAACACAACACCATAAAGTGATTGACTTATAAACAGCAAGAATTTATTTCCCACAGTTCTGGAGGCTGGAAGTCCCAGATCAGGGTGCGAGCTCAGGTGGATTCTGGTGAGAACCCACTTCCAGGTTGCAGACTGCCGTCTTTTCATTGTGTCCTCACAAAGCGGAAAGGGGCAAGGGAGCTCTCTGGGGTCTCCTCACATAGGGCACTAACCCCATTCACGAGGGCTCCACCCTCATGACCTAATCACCTGCCAAGGGCCCAGCTGCTAATACCATCACATTGGTGGTTAGGATTTCAGCATATGAATTTCGAAGGAACACAAACATTTAGTCCATAAGAGAACCTCAGTCCAAGTTGCAGGGTGGAGAGTGTTCTTGGTCTCCCTCTGACCCACTGGAAGGATGTCAGGTTTTTCTTTTATCAACAGCAGCAAATGATGGCTCATTCACTCAACAAATATTAATTAAGTGCTCCCTCACTGCACAGTGTGGAGACAGTGTTGTACAAAATAGATATGTTCTCCATTTTCTCCGCCTAAATTCTTTTAGGGAAGATAGACATTAAACCACAAGACAACAAATAAATATATAGCAACAATTATGATAAATGTGATGAAGGAGAATAGGATGCCGAGAGAGAATAGTAGAGGAGACTAGTTTATGTTGGAGGGCCAAGGAAGTTATTTCTTAGGAAATGATATGTAAATTGAGGTCTGAAACATAAATGGGAATTAACTGGAGATAGAGATCGAGGAAGAGAGATCTAAGCCCAGGAAATAGCATGTGCAAAGGTCCTGAGGCAGGAAAGGGGGGGCTTTGGGCCTTTTTTTTAGCTCTTATCATACAGCATGTGATCCCTGAAGGTGGGGAGGAATAACACTCAGAAAAAAAGGACTGACCAAATATCCCAGGAGGTGTTTCCTATTACTGTAAAATACATTATACATAACAGTTTTATTAGAATTTCTATCCTCACATAGGCAGATTCATTATATAATTAACAACCTGACATTGGGAATTTGGCTATTGATACAAGTACTATGCAAGCAGAGAGGGACATTCTGTGGGCTACTATTTGGGTCTCTGCTGTGGTGGAAGATGACAGGACAGGACCCCATAGATTCCAGGACCCAGCTCTGGACTCATCACTGGCCCTATGGGACAGAGGTGAGTGGTTGCCAATTTGCTCAACAGGTGAGTCAACAACAGTTTTGGTTTTTGGCCTCTCCTCTCTTTTCGTTTCATGAATAGGGAGCAATTTATTTCTAAATGAAAAACATTCACTACAGAGCATATATATTTGTGAACTTCTGTTGTTAGGCTGGGGTGTGAGAGGAATGCTATCGGGGTTAGGGCTAGGAAAGTGAAGCAATCTATTTTCTTGGCCTCAGTTCCTCCCTCACCCAGGCTAACTTTGGAGTTCACATCCAGGGTTCAAGAGTGGAGGAGACTGCTGGTGGAGCTATCCCAGGGGTGGGCAAACTACAGCCCATGGGCAAACCCAGATGACACCTGTTTTTGTAAATAAAGTTTTATTGGAACACAGTCATGCCCACTGGCTTACCTACTGTCTGTTGCTGCTTTCTCACTTGACTGAATGGCCCACAAAACCTAAAATATTTACTATCTGGCTCTTTACAGGGATAGGTTGCTGATCATGGGACTAGACCACAGATTATCCATAAAGTATTATGTGGATGATAATTTCACCCTAAAAAGCTAGGAACAAGAACCAAGCAAAAGCATAAGGCCAGTGAAATTATTTTCTTCCTTTGAGAAAATTGTTTCATAGTTAAAAAAAAAGAAAAATGGAAGAGAGGAAGAAAAGAAAACAAAAGACACAAAAAGAAAAAAAAAGGAAAGGCATTGTTTTAATCTGATCTAATTCCCTTATTTTACTAATGAGAACATGGAAGCTCAGAGAGGTAACATGTCCTGCCGAAGATCACATGGCTCCTGACCCGACTCCCAGTGTCATGAGTACTCCCGAGTGCCCCCCTACTCAGAGGGCCCACTACATCAGCGTGCTACACTTCTTTGCTCCAGCCTCCATTTTGGGTGCTCATAAAGAATTATGTATTTTCCTTACATGGGAAGCACAGGAGTGAATGCCACACAAACCTGCCCTTTGGATGGTTGGGGTTGCCTGTGTCACACACTGTGTCACAGTGACACATGGGTCCCTCTCATTCTTGCAAAATGACAAAGAGGAGGAGGGAATCCATTCAGGGGCTCTGTGCCTGGGGCCACGGGTGGCGATGTGTGGGCCAGGTAAGTGTGAGCCGTGACACATTCACTTTGCCTCGTCCTTGGCTCCTCACACGTGTCCGCAAACGTTAATCAGGCTTCCCAAACAGGGCTGATGGATCTGAATAAATAATTTCAAGTACCCTGAGCTCCAGCCATCTGAATGTAGTGGAGTCAAGGACTCCTGGAGCTTGTGGTCAGCGCGTGCCACTCTGCCCTTCTTATCTGCCACTGTCAGCAGCTGGAGCTGCTTAATCCACATTCCTCAGTCTTCCCACTTCCTCTCGGCTCTGGGAAGGGTTAGACAACCTCCCAAACAGGGCCGGCCAACTTACATGACGCTGGAACCGCTTGGCAGAGCATCTGTTCTCTGAAGAACACGTTGCCAGATGGAGCCTGGGGGCTGGGCTAAAGCCCTCCTGCTCAGAAGGCTCGGTGACTCCAGCTGTGGGGCAGCCTCACCCGAGGCAAGTCCCGAGTCATGTGACTCGCCGCCATGATCTCTGTTCCACTGCCCTGCTCTTGCTCCCCTCCACCGGCGAGACTGCGGCTCTGAATATTTGTTCCGGCCCCAAAATGGTCACAGGCCTTTTGAACTCCTGGATGTTCACTTGATTCCTTCAGTGCACAGTCCTTTCTGTCAGGTGATTTAGAAGGAAGCCCCCGACGCTGAGTCAGAGGGCATTTGAGGCTGAGCAGCCACCTGGTCTACCCTAAGTTGTCTACCCAAAATGGCTACAGCCTGTGCTGACTCTCTTTGATCTCTGGGGGAGTCCACAGCATCATTTCTTTTTAGGGCTGCTCCTTTACTGCCCAGCCTCCCAACTTCTGAGACTGGAGCAGCCCTTTGTTCAAAGGCACCAGACGCCATTCTAGCCCCAAGCTCTCCTTCACCATATTTCCCACCAAACCTTGAAGCTTTGTGCAAAGGGGACTTCTAAAAGTTGGTCCTACCAAGTCTAATGGACTAAAATCATGCTTTCCCGTGGCCTCATATTCCATCATCCCCAGTGAAGATGTGACTGGAGCATTTGGTAAAATATTAGGCTTCTGCAGACCCCAAGTCCGTTAGCAGAGATCCAGAGAGAGCACAGCCACCAGAAGGGAAACCACCCCCACCCCCATAGACTCCCTTATTCTCCTCAATCCCCATAGACTCCCTTATTCTCCTCGATGACTCTTTCAAACTCCCAACACCTCCTTCCCCATCCTTGCTCTCCACAAATGATCTTGTTTCCAATTCTCTGAGGAAAGTGAAGCAATCAGCAGACAATGTCCACAGATCCCCACCACCACGTCTCCCTGACCAGCATCTCTGCCTCTGTGTGTGTTAGCTCAAATGAACATCCATCTCATTTTGTCCTCCCAAGAACACCCTTCCAGCAATCTTTCTCTCTCCTCCATCATCAATGTTCCCTCTCTACTGAATCGTTCTCATGAGTATACAAGCATGCAGATATTACTCTCATTTAAAAATTAAAAAGTGAAAACCACAAAAAACCTTTTTTCTTGACTTCACTTTCCCCTACCAGCTACATCCCATTTCTCTGCAACAAAATTTCTTGGAAGAGATGTAAGTACTAGGTGTCTTCAATTCCTCTCCTCCCATTTCTCTTAAACTCACCTTATCAAACTCTTCTTGACAAGATCACCAGTGACCTCCATCTGGTTAAATCCAAAGGTAACCCACAGTCCTCACTTTACTTGACCTGTGAGCATCATTTGACATGACTTAACCCTTTCTCTCCTTGATACTCCGTCTTCACTAGGCTTCCAGGCTCTCTTGATTTTCCTCTTATCTCAATGAACCCTTCTCAGTCTCTTCTGATTCACGTCTTCTCCTCAACCTTTCAGTGTACGGATGCCCTAGGGCTCAGACTTCTTCTCTTTGTATGATTTCATTTCCTTGATGATATCATCATGTCTTTTGGCTTCAAATACTATCTATAGATCTCTGACCCAGACCTTACTCCTGAACTCCAGACTTGTATATGCAACTGCCTACTTGACATCCTCACCTCAAACTTAAATTGTCCCAAACCGGACCATCTTCTTCTTTGAACCTGCTCCACTGGCAGCTCTGATCTTCTCAGTCAATGGCAGCTCCATTTTTCTAGTTACTCAGGTCCTAAATCTTAGAGTCCTGCTTTTTCTTTTAGTAGATTTTATTGGTTCTATCTTTAAAATATACTCAGAATCTGACCATTTCTGCTGCTACCATCCTGATCTGAGCCACTGTCATCTCACCTAAATTACTTGTATCAGCCTCCCTGCTTCTATACTTTCCCTACTACCAAAGGGACCCTTTCATCCTTTTAAAAGGTAAGTCAGATTAGGTTTGCTTAAAACCCTATAATGGTCAACTTATTGTGGTGATGCAGCCACCAGAAGCTGGAAGAAGCAAGGAACACATTCTCCCCTGGAGCCTCTGACACCTAGAGTTGAGCCCAGGAAAACTGATTTTAGACTTCTGATGCCTACAACTGTGAGGAAATAAACTTCCACTGTTTTAAGCCACCAAGTCTGTGGTAATTCACTACATAGCAGCCACAAGAAACAAATACAGCCCCATTTCATTCAGAGTAAAAGCCTGTAAAATCCTACATGGTCCGGCACTTGCTAACTCTCTGCCTCCGCTCACTCTCCCCTTCCTCACTGGCTCTGGGCACCTTGGCCTTCTCCTTGTCCTTGTCCTTAAACAAACCATGGCCTTTGCTCTAGCTGTTTCCTCAACCTGATGCGCAAGTACTCTCCTGGCTTCCTTCAATCTGCTCAAATGAGGTCTCTCCAGACCACACTATTTAATACCTCAACCGCTCTGCTCTTTGCCCCCCACTCCTGATCCTTTGTCCTGATCTGTTTTTTTCTTTTTCTGAGCACTCATCTCCTTCTAACCTGCAAAATAATTTACTTGTTTATTATTTATTTATCACTTATTAATCTCTTCCCCTGCTAGAATATGAGATTCTCACGGGCAGAGCTGATGACCTATTTTGTTCTCTGCGGTATCCCCAGCACCTAGCATAGTGCCTGACACATGCAAGCACTCTATTAATATGTGTTGAAAGCATGAATGGCTGTCCTTAGAGCTCCTGTGGCGATGATGCAAATTAGAGACATCCCTTTTCTCCCCATCTCCCACCTCTTTCCCTCCATGGCCCTCACTATATTGGCAAAACAAATAAACATAGTAAGACACAGAATATTCCGTTCAACATGGTAGGGAACAACTGGGTAGGTTAGTGAAAATAAAACTTTCAGCTTTCTCCTCCCCTGAGCCTGGTGGCCTTTTATACACATTAATTTGTAATACTCACCACCTAACAAAATTTTGATGGTTACCCTACAGAAATGTTTATGTAGCAGGTTAAATAATTTTAGGCTACAAATCCCAGGTGTCCAAAGCATGTAAGTTTTCGAATTTCTCTTTAACTATCTGAAGTCCCGTCCTGCGTGGTAGGAAGAAAACACAATCTCACCACTTCAGGAGGAACTCTGTCACTTCAGGGTTATTTCCTTCCCCCACTTCCCCTGGGATGGGCTGTCTGCCTGGGGGGCTGACATAGTGTTGAGGCATCAGGAGCTTGGCCATGGAGGTACCTGGCCGAGCTGTCATTTCCTAAAATGCCCACCTTCCATTTTGGTCTTCAGCAATTACAATCCATACTAGATCCTTCGAGGGCATCTTCCTGTCCCAGTGAAGAGGCCAGATCCAGTGTAACACGCGTGCTACTCTGAGCCACAAGGAAGAACAGAGGCTGCCTCGGCTTGGCTGCCTGAGCAACCTGGCAATCTGAGAATGTTTATGCAGCACCGCCATCACTCAGGCTGCAGGACGGCAGTGCCCAAGTCTGAGAGTCACTGCCCTTCAGAGATTATGTTCTAGAGAGGGGAGCCACATCCTAGACACAAAAACAAGTGCAAACAGGTGATTTGAGGTACTATGAAGGGAGCCAGAGGTGAGGAAGGTCTTTCTAAGCATGACATTTGAGTTGAGACAGAATGGTGAGAAGGAAGCAATCACGCAACTATCTGGAGGAATGGATTTCCAGGAGGAGGAAACAAAAGTGCAAAGTTTCCGAAACAGAGATATGTTTGATGGACTGAGAGGGGATAGCATAGCTAGAGTATAGAGCAAGAAGAGAGAATGGAGAGTTGCAGGAGAGAGGTGAGCGCGGCCTGATCAAATAAGCTATGCTAAGGAGTCACCATTTTATCCTACGTGCAAGGAGATCCTATGAAGCCATCTCTACACCATCTCTACATCTCTCCTGCCATGGCTTTGGGAAAATGTCTGTGGGCCTTGCCCCTCTGCAAGGAAGCCTGGCATGCATGCCATCTACCCCGCAGGTCCCCAAATCTTCCAGTGTTTATATTGCCCCACCCTTGGCTTAGTTGGGAAGACTAGTGACTAAGGGGCAAGACACAGAGCTCCCCCCTTAGGGACATCCATCATACCTAATGACCTTGTCAGGAAAGATTGTGAAAGACTTTGGAAAAAGGCAAAATTGATTACTAGGTGTCCTACCTATAGCACCCTTCTGATTCATCTTTCATCATCTATGAGCTATTTTACAACTCTGTCAAGATGTGGAATATCAGTAGTAAAACAAGTGATTCTTGCCCAAAGAAATGCAAACTGTGTCCAGTGGAGAGCCAGTTGATTGTTGCCCTGGAGATACTGACCAATTTTGTATCTATTTGTAGTTATTTCAGCGTTCTTTATTTTGTGGTCTATATACATGTGTGTGTTATTTTGAATCCTTATTTGAACTAGTTGTAATATACTACTAGTTCCCTCATTAATAATGGCGTATGTTCATTTTATGTTTGTATGAGTCAAGATTCTACCTTTTATAAAAAAGTATCCTTTGGAAACCTTAACTTACTCTCTGTTCTTCCTCCTGTGACCTCCTTCTCTTGTTCTGAACAATCACACGTCCTGGAGGCAAGTGGGAAGCAGATGGCACTCTCCGCTGTGTACAGAGGGAACAACTGGGGCTTGGAGAAGTGAAGACTTACCCCTAGTTTGCTGACTTCATCCTGCTCCATAGTAGGTGGGAGAGGAGTACCACTCCTATGGGTTCTTTGGGAAATACATTGAAGTTATTTTTGGGAACGGAGAAGGGTCTATTGCCAGGGACATAAATGTCCTGCCATGCACAAAACACTCCTCCAAAAGGAAGCTATCCTGCTCCAAATGCCAGGAACACCCCCAGGGAGAAATGCTGCACTTGGACGTCCTTGAACATTGAACTTGGAATGTTGCTCTTGGATACAGGAGCCTTGATGACTGTCCGCTAAGAATCTTGCTGGGACCCAGAAAAACATTCTATTCATTTACCAAGTCAGTAAACCAGAGCTAGTTTTATGGTCATATTTCCCCCCTGGCATGCAAAAATGTTTATGGCTTTCAATAAAGACTTTCCTCTGCTGAGAACTGAGTTGGGTATATATTGTTTTAAACTTCAGCATCCTCCAGTAAGATTTATATTCTTGTTTTGCTTAAGATTCACATTTTAATGTGGCAATAAAAACAAGTGAGATTGTCTCATTGCAAAGGATCCTATTTAGTTAATTATCAGACTCCAAGCCACAAATCACTGCGTTGGGTTTCTTGTACCCAGAGAAAGCTGCTGCTTCTCCCTCTCCTCACATGAGTCACATGAGCCTGAGTATTGACGAGCAGAGCTGGGGCTACAGGTGGCGGGGAGGGGAGAGTAGGAAAGAGGTAACTGCCCTATACTGTGCAACCCCCACAGAAGCCCATCAGGTATCCATCAATTCAGGAGGCAGTGTGGTGACAGGCAGTGTCCCGATTCCCGGGTCAGATCTTGAATCCCAGCTCTGTCATCTCCAGCAATGTGACCTCTCACACGTTATTTAATGTCTCTACAGCTCCAGTCCCCTCCCCCACCCCACATAGATTATGATGATGCTATATCAACCTCCTGGCTTTGTTTCGACAATTAAATTAGGTAATGGAATTGAAGAAGCTGGCAGTAGATGTTGGATCTTTCCCCAGCAGAGGCTGACAACCTTGAGGAACATCCAGTGTGATGTGCCTGACGCTTGCCAGGAGTCACCAGAACTACAGGCAAATATCCAGGTGACCAGGAGCAGACAAGCAGGCATGAGGGGCTTAGAGATTCAAAGGAGAGTCTGAGCAGCAAGGAGCAAGGTCTCAGGCAAGGATCAGGAACCAATGAGGTCAGAAGCAACACAGAGAAGGAACGATAGACACACAAGGGAAGAAAGAAGTGGGGCTTGTTATAAATCTGGTTAACTTCTGGGGGATTTCTGGACCAAGACCAGGAAGGCCAGAGCCTGCAGGTAGAAGATAATAGACTGCTTTGCTTGAAAATGGGGTGGGTGGGGTCGGGGACCACCAGGCAGAGGCAAACCGAAGAAGTCCCTCTGCAGCATCCTTCAGCAGAAAGCACGGTCTGCCCCTGAAGAAACTTCGGTTTCCCAGCCTTCTCCACGCACAGTGCAAATGAGTAGCGCTGAGGGCACCCCTGACCATCCGGGACGGCAGCTGTGATGAATCAATGATTCAAACAACAGTTCAGGCCTTTATGCCCTGACAATGATTTGGATAGCCTCGGGGATTTCAAGTGGATTTTATCTCAGGTGTCAACTCTGAACAATTGGTAGTGGCTGGCTGGAACATCGTCTTGAGAAATATTTTGAAGGCCACATTTGGGAAGAATTCTGTGATTTATCATTTATGTCTGCCAAGGGCTTAGAGTACTTGCTACCTGTTAGCTGGAAGTAATGCCCCCGATTTCTCGCAGCTGATAGGCAGCTGGGGCATGCTTATGAAGTGTTGGTGGAGGAATTTATTCATTTACGTGTTCATTTATTCAGCATTCTCAGAATAGCCTTCACGAGCTGCACTAGTGCATCGGAGAAAGTGAGGGCGTGCTGTAAGAAGTTCCAGGGCCTCTCTGACCTATTTTCCAGATGCAAGAATGCCTTGGCACTTCATTAGATTCAACATCAGCAAACAACCCTGGACAGCAGAAATTATTATTATTATCCCAATTTTGCAGGCTAGAAAACTGAGGTTCATCTTGGTTTTGGAAACAACTGGTTTAATAATTCCTACTGTAATCATTGTCATGTCCTTAAATGCAGTCTTTTGCATCTTCCACTGCAGGCCCAGCAAAGGACAAGATCATGCGCGTACAAAACCATATGCCCTCTGTACTTTTTAAGAGCAGCCTTCCTCATGCACTGGCCAGCCCTAAAGTCAGGGAATGCATATTCTGCAAATTGGCCCATATTTTATCTCCCTGCAAAATAGCTATTTAAATATCCCCCGAGTATGCACTTTCTGAATCATTAACGCCTCATGGTACATCAATTACACTAATTTGGGAAAGTGATCAAATTCATGCAGGGCTGTTATTTTTGAAGCAAAGACATTTCAGTGTATTGATGGGGAATTGGTGTCCGGAGTATATAGATTTCCAGTTATCTCCTGTCATGGCAAGAGTCCATCGGTTTCCTTTAAGAGATGGAGAACACATTATGCCTGGTATTAACAAAGATCAATTTCAGTAAAGGAAGACATTCAACACAAGGGAATTGAACTGAGCTGGGAATAAATGACGTAATGTTTGAAACGATAAGGGATAAGTCATGCTGGGACTCCAAGTTCTTGTATAAACGATGATTAAATGGAATTTTTGTCTCTGCCTTTTTGCTGAAGGTGATATTTCTTTACTGTAAAGTATAATGTATCTATTTTGGCATTGTCAGCGAAGTACGCAGTTAATAATTGGGCTTCCTAAAGATTTCAGAATTCTTTGGTCTTAACGTGAAGGGAGGGCCCTATCTTTACTGCCAACTCATTTCTACTCTTCAAACTGAAGCGACAATCTTTTACGAGAATTTGGCTTTGGGTGTTATCTTTCAAGAAAACGGTATTCCAAACTTCAATACAGTGAATAGAGTTACAAAGACACTATGAGGATAATATGGAAGATTTTGGAAATAGAGTAAAGATAAGCTCTCTGTCAAGATGTGAGATGCAATGAAAAAAAAAATGAGGTAAACAGGAACAACACTGGTGCAGGATTTCTATCGGTGTCTCTAAGGAAGAAAATGGAGCTAAACCAGACTTTTTCTTTTTTCTCTGTGAAAAAATATCTTTGGGGTCCATAAAAGCTATTTAGCTATTTAAGTATATTCATGGAGATATTTAGAGCTGGAAGAGACCTGGATATTTTAACAGATGAGAAAACTAAAACCCAGGGAGGTAATGTGACTTTCTGAGGATCGGTTTCCCTTCCTTCTGGCTTTTAGGTATTTCTTGGTAGCTGAATTTTCATTTTTAAGAGGAAATTTAAGAAATTTTTGTTTTTAAGAGAAATATTGTTTCAATCTTTCAATTTTGTTTTTGATGGTGATATTAATTTTTGAACATGCACCAAAAACTAGCACCATGATTGAATGCCAGAAGTTCTAACTTGGAACTAAATCGAATGCTAAGTTTCTGACTCCATGTTTCTTGGCAACGGCATGGCAATGATACAAAAAGCACATTTCACAGAATAACATTTAGAGGCCAGGCAAGAACAGGAGAAACAAGTGTAGGAGAAAGTTAGTTTGTGTTCATCAAGTAATAGCTCTGCCCCTACCAGAACCCTCCTAGGTAGAGAGGACAGGGAGGCAGAGAGAGAAGAGTTGGATTACCTGAGGTCTGGACTTATGACCTCTCCAGCTCAGACACAGAGTCATGGAGAAGCCAAGACGTAAACTAGGAGAATAGAACCAGGAATCTCATCCTTCTTTTTATTTTTGTCCATTTCATCATTTTTTCCATGCTAGCTTCTAAGTAGGTACTTTTGGGGACTTACCCCAGAATGAAGAGGCTAATGCAGCCAGGATTCTCAAGCCTAGAGAGAGACCTACCTCAGGGTTTTCCTGAGCAGGGAAGGGCTGCCGTCCTGACACCTAGAAGTAGAGATCTGAGTGAGGCTTTGTAACACTTTCTTCATTGTGAGCTGCTTCCAGCATGGTGGTTAGCAGGAAGGGTGGGGGCGCTGCTTTTTAATGGAGAACAAACAAAAGATGGTAGCCCAGCGGTCTGGGCTCCTATCACAGCACTGCTGTTCACCAGCTCCATGTTCTCTGACAGGATGTCTCCTGCCATTAGGTAACTGACCTTCAGATCCACGAGGACAGGTCATCTCACAGCCCGATCCAGACCCTTCAACTTCTTTCTTTCCCTTTGCCTTGTCTACCAACTGCCACGGCCACACCTGAACCAAGCCACCCTCTCCCTCTCTCTTCATGCTGCCGTAAATGTGGAATTTCCACCCCTGGCCGTTTCCATATTTCTCTCACATATCAGCAGTCTCACCAGACACGCTCTTCCATCCTTCAGCACTTCTAGTTCCCTGACTCTGCTGGGCCTCCCAGTCCATCAGCACTTTCTCGCTTTCCCTCTTTTTCTGCCATTGTGTTTTTCATTGCTAGGTGCTTCACTAACACTCTTCCCAATACCCTCCTCTGCCTCCTGAGATGTCATCCTTCCACTGATAATCAGCACCCTGACAGTCTCAACTCTGGATGAACCCAACCATCCACTTCCTCTAGGCCTGCTGCTTAGTGGCGCCTGTGAAAGCCCATCATGGTACCACCCTTATGCATTAGATGCCAACCCCCTGGTACTGAAACTTTTTGGTCTGATTCCTTAATGACTAATTTAAACCTTTACCATTCTCCTCAATCGCTCTGCCCTATCTCTAGTCCTAGTTTCCATGCCTTCATTTGGAGCAGATGACTTGGCTCTCTGTTCCCTGAGAAGGACATCAGTAGAGCAGTTCCTAAATTATGCTAAAGTTTCATGAAGTCCCAATGACCTGAACTGAAAGACCAGAGGGCAGTTCAGACAAAAGTAGCATGAGCCAGAGGGAAGACAGGCTGAGCCATAGCAGAGGATGGGAAACCAACTGGATAGTGAAGGTGGGTTCCAGTGCAGGAAGGCCTGAGTTGAGGCAGCAGGATTCACTAAGATCCCCTTCAAGGAGACTATATCTGTGCCTCATTGAATTTCTAAAGCATTTCAAATATCAACTAAATGCTTTATTGTCTCCTCTGCCTGAAACTCCTAAATTGTCCAAATCACAAATAATTTGCTCTGAAAGGCTTTTTTGCATGTAGAGTGAAAGACGCTGCATAATAAAATTGTATTCTTTATATTGGGTTAGGCTGAGGGAGCCCATCTCTGAAATTTTGTAACTCAAATAGAGCTCTGGTCCAATTATTTTCCCTTTTGTTTTCATCATCTGACTTCCAAGCAGGTATAGAATTTTAGCCTGGAGAAAGATTTTTGATCAGGTATCCTGCACAAGGTGTGGAGTTTTGAAGATACTGACAGGTCGGGAGATGCTGGGTTCAGTGGCCCTTTTACAGCTAGCTTCACTGTTTCACCCTTACCTTGGTTTTACTCTGCTTATTTTGGATGATTTATAGTTTCCCTAAGTAAGGTGTAAGAAGGTAATGACCCAGAGCAAAGAGCATCTGCTCGTGTTACTTGTCTTGGTTGTAAGATTTTGATGTCTTTTGGCTTTTCCCTAACGCAAAAAGAGAATCAATATCAAGTTATTTTTTAGGTGCAGTTCTTGGGAATCAATTCCTCATTGTGGAAAAAGATTTGTGTACAAACAAGTCCCGGGGACCCTATGGCCAATGAGAAGGGCTTTGTCCTGCATAAAACTTCCCGGGCAAAGTATAGTTGTTGAGTCTTTCTCTAGGTGGTAGCAAGGGCATGTGTAGTAAGAGAAAGATTATGAAGTGGAAGAAAGCAAGCTTCTATATAGGTGAGCCACTAGCTTCTACCCAACCTCTTAGCTCAAACAGCAGCCCTGAAACTCCAAGTGGATCACTGGGCCTCCTTTCTTAAAAGCTGAAGAGGAGCTAAGATGGGGAATAGACAAACTAGTGGTCAATGGGCAGATGGACCCACCACCAAAGAGAAGGGTGATTGTTCATTGGGAGAGCTATGGGACAGGGCTTCTCTTCAAATATACTTATCTAGCCATTGACATGTTTAAGTTTCAAGAAAAAGAGAAGAAAAACCCTTTAAATGAGTTTACATTCTTTAATAAGTCAGAATGTTTTTTATTTAAAGAAGTCCAGACAAATTATTCTGGAATAAAATTTACTAAATATTGTTTTGTCGGTCAACATGTTTATTGTTAGGTTGCTTGATTTATAATTGATACCCTCACCTACATCCAAAAGAGAGTTTAAGGGAAAACAACAAGAAAGGTTTTGCAGAGTCATTTTCCACTTCCTACCCCCTTGGGTTTGGTAGAAGTAGGGCTGAGTTCCTTGGGCACAGTGACCCTGAGTGTCCCTTCTTCCATGGCCTCAGCTCTTCTGGGACTCCAGCCATGAGTC